>NC_091937.1:9024607-9352107 GCF_041260155.1 Ptychodera flava | reverse complement strand
GTGTCTCTAAACTTTTATATCATACTTACATAACAATTCATGAAACTTGAAATTCACAAAGATTTTTTTATACTTTAGTTTATCAAGCAAACTCTTGTCACAGATTAATAGGTCTAAAAGTATAATTGAGAATTTTTGGAGTGTATTAAATTATACTCTAAAGTGGCATATTTAGTCACTGTATATTGCTACAATAGAGCTAGTTTTCCACGAGTTCTGCATGCACAAGATTGGGTATGACTTCGGTGCTTTCCTTAGTGAGCCACAGGTACAATATGGCAATAAAACTAATATATAACAAGCGATTACTCACCTTCTGTAGAGTCAAGTGAGCGTGATCAAAAGCGAGAGAGAGAGAGAGAGAGAGAGAGAGAGAGAGAGAGAGAGAGAGAGAGAGAGAGAGAGAGAGAGAGAGGAGAGAGAGGAGAGAGAGAGAGAGAGTGAGTTAGAGATAAAGACAGAGACAGACAGACAGACAGACAGGCAGACAGAGAGATGGAGAGAGAAAGACAGAGAGAGATGAGGAGGGAGAACTTGAGAAAGGCAGTGGGATGTCTGCTGCTTGATTACTTAGCATTTTGCGTGTCTCTAAACTTTTATATCATACTTACATAACAATTCATGAAACTTGAAATTCACAAAGATTTTTTTATACTTTAGTTTATCAAGCAAACTCTTGTCACAGATTAATAGGTCTAAAAGTATAATGAGAATTTTTGGAGTGTATTAAATTATACTCTAAAGTGGCATATTTAGTCACTGTATATTGCTACAATAGAGCTAGTTTTCCACGAGTTCTGCATGCACAAGATTGGGTATGACTTCGGTGCTTTCCTTAGTGAGCCACAGGTACAATATGGCAATAAAACTAATATATAACAAGCGATTACTCACCTTCTGTAGAGTCAAGTGAGCGTGATCAAAAGCGAGAGAGAGAGAGAGAGAGAGAGAGAGAGAGAGAGAGAGAGAGAGAGAGAGAGAGAGAGAGAGAGAGAGAGAGGAGAGAGAGAGAGAGAGTGAGTTAGAGATAAAGACAGAGACAGAGACAGACAGACAGACAGGCAGACAGAGAGATGGAGAGAGAAAGACAGAGAGAGATGAGGAGGGAGAACTTGAGAAAGGCAGTGGGATGTCTGCTGCTTGATTACTTAGCATTTTGCGTGTCTCTAAACTTTTATATCATACTTACATAACAATTCATGAAACTTGAAATTCACAAAGATTTTTTTGTACTTCACTTTATCAAGCAAACTCTTGTGACAGTTTAATATATCAAAAGGGATATTTACAAATGATTGCAGTATATTAAATTTTACTCTTAACAGGCATATTAAGTCACTGTATATTGCTACAATAGAGCTAGTTTTCTATGAGTTGTTCAAGCACAAGATTGGACTTCGGTGATTTCCTTAGTGAGCCGCACTACTATATGCCAACAAAAAATTATATATAACGACTGAATACTCACCTTCTGTAGAGTAAAGGCAGCGTACCAAAAGCATTAGAGAGAGAGAGAGAGAGAGAGAGAGAGAGAGAGAGAGAGAGAGAGAGAGAGAGAGAGAGAGTGAGAGAGTGAGTTAGAGATAAAGACAGAGACAGAGACAGACAGACAGACAGGCAGACAGAGAGATGGAGAGAGAAAGACAGAGAGAGATGAGGAGGGAGAACTTGAGAAAGGCAGTGGGATGTCTGCTGCTTGATTACTTAGCATTTTGCGTGTCTCTAAACTTTTATATCATACTTACATAACAATTCATGAAACTTGAAATTCACAAAGATTTTTTTATACTTTAGTTTATCAAGCAAACTCTTGTCACAGATTAATAGGTCTAAAAGTATAATTGAGAATTTTTGGAGTGTATTAAATTATACTCTAAAGTGGCATATTTAGTCACTGTATATTGCTACAATAGAGCTAGTTTTCCACGAGTTCTGCATGCACAAGATTGGGTATGACTTCGGTGCTTTCCTTAGTGAGCCACAGGTACAATATGGCAATAAAACTAATATATAACAAGCGATTACTCACCTTCTGTAGAGTCAAGTGAGCGTGATCAAAAGCGAGAGAGAGAGAGAGAGAGAGAGAGAGAGAGAGAGAGAGAGAGAGAGAGAGAGAGAGAGAGAGAGAGAGAGAGAGAGAGAGTTAGAGATAAAGACAGAGACAGAGACAGACAGACAGACAGACGCAGACAGAGAGATGGAGAGAGAAAGACAGAGAGAGATGAGGAGGGAGAACTTGAGAAAGGCAGTGGATGTCTGCTGCTTGATTACTTAGCATTTTGCGTGTCATCTAAACTTTTATATCATACTTACATAACAATTCATGAAACTTGAAATTCACAAACATTTTTATACTTTAGTTTATCAAGCAAACTCTTGTCACAGATTAATAGGTCTAAAAGTATATTTCAGAATGTTTTGAGTGTCATTAAATCATACTCTGAAGTGGCATATTTAGTCACTGTATATTGCTACAATAGAGCTAGTTTTCCACGAGTTGTGAAAGCACAAGATTGGATATGACTTCGGTGATTTCCTTAGTGAGCCACAGTACAATATGGCAATAAAAATAATATATAACAACTGATTACTCACCTTCTGTAGAGTCAAGCCAGCGTGATCAAAAGCATGAGAGAGAGAGAGAGAGAGAGAGAGAGAGAGAGAGAGAGAGAGAGAGAGAGAGTGTGTGTGTAGGGGTCTGCTGCTTGATTACTAGGTACTTATCATGTCACAATAACATAAAAAAATCATGAATCTTGAATTTCACAAACAGTTTTGTGTACTTACGTTTATCAAGCAAAATCTTGTCAAAGTTTAATATATCAAAAAGTGATATTGAAATACTTCAATAAAGTGAAATATATCTGTTGAAAATATATTAAATCTTACTCTTCTGTGGCCTTTGCATGATAAATAGCTATGTTATTGTCAGTTTCTGTTACGTAATAAAATTCTAAGAACTCTATGACAGTTAATCACTACTATGACTTACTTAGATAGCTTCAAAACGACAAAGTAATAGTAAACCAGACATTTTATATACACTGTTTTGATCACTTACCGACTGTATAGTAAAGAAAAAGCACAGGGGAGGGGGGAGAGAGAGAGAGAGAGAGAGAGAGAGAGAGAGAGAGAGAGAGAGAGAGAGAGAGAGAGAGAGAGAGAGAGAGAGAGAGAAGAGAGAGAGAGAGAGAGAGAGAGAGAGAGTGAGTGGTGAGGGAGACCGTTAGGGGTCTGCTGCTTGATTACTAGGTACTTATCATGTCTGTAGACTTCAATATCACAATAACATAAAAAATCATGAATCTTGAATTCCACAAACAGTTTTGTGTACTTAAGTGTATCAAGCAAAATCTTGTCAAAGTTTAATATATCAAAAAGTGATATTGAAATACTTCAATAAAGTGAAATATATCTGTTGAAAATATAATAAATCTTACTCTTTTGTGGCCTTTGCATGATAAATAGCTATGTTATTGTCAGTTTCTGTTACGTAATAAAATTCTAAGAACTCTATGACAGTTAATCACTACTATGACTCACTTAGATAGCTTCAAAACGACAAAGTAATAGTAAACCAGACATTTTATATACACTTTTTGATCACTTACCAGCTGTATAGTAAAGAAAAAGCACAGGAGAGAGAGAGAGAGAGAGAGAGAGAGAGAGAGAGAGAGAGAGAGAGAGAGAGAGAGAGAGAGAGAGAGAGAGAGAGAGAGAGATGAGAGAGAGGAGAGAGAGTTAGGGGTCTGCTGCTTGATTACTAGGTACTTATCATGTCTGTAGACTTCCATATCACAATAACATAAAAATCATGAATCTTGAATTTCACAAACAGTATTGTGTACTTAAGTTTATCAAGCAAAATCCTGTCAAAGTTTAATATATCAAAAAGTGTTATTGAAATACTTCAATAAAGTGAAATATATCTGTTGAAAATATATTAAATCTTACTCTTCTGTGGCCTTTGCATAATAAATAGCTATGTTATTGTCAGTTTCTGTTAAGTAATAAAACTCTAAGAACTCTATGACAGTTAATCACTACTATGACTTACTTAGATAGCTTCAAAACGACAAAGTAATAGTAAACCAGACATTTTATATACACTGTTTTGATCACTAGTAGTAGGAATTTATTCCTTTCTTGGATAAGATAAGAATTTTTACACCATTTTATCCATTTTAGCTACAGGAGTGAGGATTTTCCCTCCCTGAAATGGATTGTGCAAGCGTACGCAGTGAGTCATAGTCAGATTGACCTATATATGACTCAGTAGGGAATTCCCTATCTGTTCTGGCAGGGGGTATTGCAACATATACTAGAACCTTTGGAACGTAAGTATTACAACTGAGATCATTTGTCCCTACGGAGTCATGGAGCTGACTATCTGTCTGTAAAAGACGAAGAATGGTAGACGGAGACCCTTACGGAGTACCCCTTTGGAAGGGGAGTCGCATTCTGACCCTTCAGAATGTCTTCTGACTGTGATGTAAGTATATAGATGTGAATTTATTAAATATGCCTACGGAACGCTGTTGTAATACCCTACGGAGTCGTCGTTAGACATTAAAATTTTCACCGTGTCTTGCACAATACCTTTGGAACGACTGTTGCTTGGCCGCCTGTGACGTCATGATGGAGGTCTGATATTTTGCAGTTTTCACGAAATTTTTCTCTGAACTCTGGAGATACCTGCTTACGCGATAGATATAATTTTAGAAATTTCCTCCGAACTTAAAATGTGGGGGAAGACCATTACTTCAAATAATATGAGACATTTTAGATAAATGGTACTGATATCTAAAGTGTAAGTGGTCAAATCTTTATTAACAAATGAAATGTTGCTACTTTCTTGCTCCGAAGGACTACTACGAGCAACAATATCTAAATCTTTTTTATCTTTATCTATGGTTATGATAATATTGCAAGGTGTTCTTGAATCTGTTTTTATAGCGATATTTCCAACTAAATCATCAAACTCGTCTGCTGTACCTAATTTTATGCATTTGATAAAAACTGTACCATGTTGAAGTATTTTCATATTATCTGTCATCTGTTGATTGGCTGTCGTTAAAGTTAATACACCTGTCTCATCTCCCACACTTTTCAGACCAAGTTTCGAGCTCGTTGTATCCCAAAATAATCTTACTGGGACTCCGCTAGCTGTATATGAACAAAAATTCTCCCCCTCGTTTACCCACCTTTGCAGTGTATTATCTGATTTCATGATTGCTGTGAGAGGTTTGATCTTGAGGTGAATCGGTATACCGATTGGTATGATGTATGGATTATTAGGCTTAAGATAATGGCGTAAATCTATAAACTTATATTTGTTAACATTACTGTCGAAATAAATAACATTTGGAGTCCCTGGCAGTTCATCAACCCCACCTGCAATTTCACTATCCAATATATCCAAAATGTTACGCGGTACATTATAAGGCCTGAATATCTGACTAGCTCTATCCCAGTTAGAGCAAAGGGAGTAGGATCATTGCAGCCTTTGTAGCATCTATACGTTCATCGACATCTTTCAGTTCGGAAAACTCTATAGCGTGTTCATGTTTTTGAACAGCGGCAGAGGCTAAAACAAAATATTTCTTCCTGTCCTGATATCAAAGGACGTAATCTTTATTATGGTTACCTGAGATCTTAGTATTATTGTTAACTTTAACATCACAAAGATCTTCGAGCCCAAGATTTAGTCCATAATTTACACTTAGACCAAAGTTACCAGGGTTTGACATGATTCTCACGGTACGGTAGTATATACAGTGAAAATTTAATAAATAGCTTGTAATAATATACAACGCTTAAGGATGATCATTTGGATTGAAAGCAAAACGGGTGAACCCATTACTGTTAATTTCAACCCTAGCATTGACATAAAACGGTTTACCAAAATAAGACTGTTAGAATGCACACGTATAACTCATGGCATAACATAACATCGTCCAATAAATATCAAGAAGGCAACGACCCGAAAATAAGACGACAAATCAATACGTCCAGGTAACTACAATATTGATACCCTCAACAAAGCGATTGGGTTGCAGCAGAAAATCAATTTCGAAAAAAGTCTGCCGACAAGTCGCTTTTATCTTGGCTAAAGATGTTAAAGTCTATTTCAATGCCACAGGTAGCTTCGCCAACCGTCGTCGGCTTTTCAGATAGGTCCGAGGACAACCCTTGATAAAAAGTAATATGAGTCCTAAACGAGCGGATTTCTTAACAGTCACTAAATACATAGTTCATTCAGATGCCGTCAATGTGGCTGGAAATTACATTTCAAGTGGCTCGGGTGAATACATACAGGGGAAAGTATTGAGCTGTTTACAAATACTTCCTGTTCGGGATACAAAACAAATAAGTGAAAAGGTCACCTATGACTTAAAAAGTGGTGACTCTATTGTTACCATGCCATTGAGAAAGGGCTCAGAATGGATGAGTTCAATGCGTATTTGGATAACAGATCAGGATGGAAATATAGTCGGTTTCACGGCCAACTAGCTTTTTCTATCGAATTGCTGTAGCTAGCACATCAGCATTAACCATCCTATAACCAATCCCCCAGCAATATAGATCATCTCATATTTTTTTTTGCTCGGGACTGGGCCGACAATAATCTGAGAATTGAACTGCTTCGCCTTCGGACTTGGCTTGCGCTTGCGCGATAGCCGCCGCTTCTTACAGGATTTCTGCATCTGTATCTCTTAATTCAGCTGCAGCATGCGCATCTGATTTTCTCTTACCCAATCAGCCTGGAGTAATCTTTTTTCTGACCAGACGGCACGATCATGTTCACATTTTTCTAATGCTTTATCATGTCTAATTTTTTCTACAATAAGAGCCCCACCATTCCCACTAAGCTTTTGACTGATAATATTTCCTCCTGTGAATGCCGTTGCATTTAAGGTGGATGGAAAGGCTAGAGCGTCAGTTATAAATTTCAACAAAACTATTAAAATATAAAAGTAGTCAACATTCTCTGTGGAATAAAAAAAACTAGACATTTGGGCACAAAGGCATTGCAGAGTTATAGCCTGTTAAAACTTCTGAAAAACTGACCAAATAAGAAGAAGTTGGGGAGTCCTTTGTGTATTAACTATGGTAGAGGTCCCCTAGCTTTTAATAAAATGTTTAAAAAGGGAAAGTCATTATTTGCTGTTTTTCAGGAAAGTTTGACAAGGGGTTCTGGCATTCAGTGTGAGTGACTGCTATTGTAAATGCATTTTTAGATTCTTTGAGTGTCAAAGAGGTGTCAAAAGTGAGATTAACCAAAAAAACTGCTCTATGACTTCAAAAGAGGGGTGCAAATATGGCTTGTTTTCAACATTTTTGACAGAATAACAGTTTTCCTACATAATTGTATACCAATTTAATCCAACTTTGAAATGAGATATGGACATGGAATTTTTACAGCCTATTAACAAGGTTACAGATAAGATAAGTACGGCACAATTTTCCTGTATTTGAAGTACGTTTTGAAAAATCACATTTTTAAATTTGAAAGAATTTTTAATAATTTTTTGATATATAAACCAATGTAAAATCATAAAAACAAATTTTATTTACAAATCCTGCCGTACAAATCTTACAATAAATAGTGTCGACATATTTATAACTAATTTGGTAATATTAATACTATCCAATTATTATTAAATTCAAATATGTAAAAAAATGAAAAATTAAATTTTAATATTTACTGGTGTCATATTTCAAAATCATGGCGGCAAATATACAATTTTTAAATTCTTTGGAGAAAATATTAACTAAGGGAGTTATCCTAAAAATTTGAACTAAATATCTTGATTCTAACACTTGAAACTTGACATTAACTCTGAGAAAGAATTGGTGCAAAAATAGCCTTTCCAACCACCTTAATACAGCACCGAGAACTGTCATTCCTATTGCTGCAGCTATAGCTAACTGTACGTATATACATTACTAAGTATAAGTTTCTGTGGGAATATAATTACCATTTTTCGACTGTCCTAAGGTCCGTTCCAAAGGTATATACATTACAAAGTATAAGGTTCTGCAGGAATAATATTTCTCTGTTCAAGAAGATCTTTTGTCGCAACCGCAGCAGCAGTCGCTCCCCCTAATTTTGTCCACCGAGTTAGATTTGGCCAGCTTGAATCGCCCATATTCATTTCCAGAAATTTGCTACCGATCGTTAGATATCCTATTGCAAGTCCAGCGATTACAATACCATCATACATTGTATTTACAACTGTTTTAGTATCCATGATTGCTGATACGTATATAATAGAAAATAAAATAAAAATAATTCTCTACCGGGTCATGCACGTATCAATCCATCTCTACAATGGAGAGGACTGGGACTTGGTTGGGAACATGAGAGGAACTGCTGTGAAGAACTGTCCGGCCAAGCAGCTGATTATGTATTCAACATAAGCATATATTAGCATACAAATAATCAGCATATCAACGGACTAGCTTGTGACATATGACTTTTCAGTGAGGGCATCTTGACCGATGGGAGGAGAACTCCTCGAAGGTGCTAATGGTGTCCAATGACAATAATTGGCGCTTGATTACGGTCTGATCGCACATCCATTACATTTCTTTGTTTAAAAAAACAAACTGTCTGCACTCTAAAAAAACACGTCTTGTCTCTTGTCATGCGCATCTTCCTATTATACTGAAGCTGCTTTCTGTTAGTAAGTTATGCTTCTCTAAATACTACGTTATCGTTTCTTTTTGGAAGTGGTTATTCGCACCACCGACAGCGGTGCTGATAAGGAATCTAAATTGACATATACAACTAATAAAATTGTAGCTTTCACACATACAACGATATTTGGTTAATGTTAATTGCTCTGTTAACCTTTATTAAGAACTTGATGTCAAAGTGGCGCGGTGAGTAGGCAAGATGCGTCAGAAGTGGCCGTAATTGCATATTATCTGGTGCCCCGTTCGCTTCCGCTGATAGGATTTTTCTCCCCACCCACTCTGTTTGTTCCTCTCTTGTTCTCTCTCACTTTCTCTTTTTCCTTCCATCTTCCCTTCTTTCCCTCTTCAATCAGGCCCCAGGCCCATTTCCCACCCCACAGGCCGACGCTACTTAGCCCACACGACAGAATAACTGCAAGTGTAATAAGCCGGCACATGGCCCGCGGGCTTACAGAATAATTACCACAGTCCAACATCCAGTCAGATAACTAGATGAACTGGTTTTGAAATGTTGGGGCCGCACTTTTCCCGAACGAAGTCGTTCCGGTCCCAAAAATGGAGTCGTTTGCGGCCCCGAGAGTCACTCAATCATGCCCAAAGACCAAAGGGTAGTTATGTAAAATTAGAACATTTACCGTCACGAGTCATAATTACTGGCAAAACATGTCCCGATCGCTCACTCTACCTTTGTTGTCCCTTGTCGGTCCGACTATCAATTTATTGTTTATATCCCTCTCTCTACTTACAGATGCATTTTGTATCTTAGGGAGGGCTGAGAGCCAGGGAATAATCTCGGTGTCAAAATTATTTCTTTTGAGGGCCGGAACGACGACGTTGCTCTTGGGGCCGGAATTGTTTTGCTAGGTCAAAAAGCAGGGCCGGAAGGGTTTGGGGCCAGATTGTCAACTACCCTGCAACAATTAAGTGATCAATGACCCATGCCTCTATGGTTGTCACGGTATGGTGACATGGCAAGGAAGTAGTCCAGCGCCCGATTTCGCACAAACGGCGTCAGTCTAACAAAAGTCAGAAGCAATGCATTGGTGTCAAACAATGATTTTGATAAGGGCAATTATCAACGACTTAAAATTCGGGTTCTGGTTAAACCACCTTTCCTTTACTATGTATGGCTACACAAAACATATCCTATTTTTATGTGTAACTTACGCATGCAAGTGGAAAAACGACTCACTAACTGTGATGAATTGGAAAGCTGAACTTTTATTGAAAAAGTGCGAGTATGGCACCTGCCACTTTCTATGATCATAGACCCTTGAGGGTCTATGCTATGATAGATTGAAATGCTGACGACTTCTCTTGAATAGTGCTGCTGAAAGTGATTTGCACTATTTGTCTTAGCATTGTTTGGTATTGTTTTATAACATTACAGGTGAATAGTCTGTAGTATACGCTTATCAGCAAAAGTGTTTTGTTTGCAAACACTGGCGTGCCTCCTGTCGCGTGTGTATCCAAAAGCGTAGTTGGAAGAATCTATTTTCATTCAAAGGGAAGTGTGAGATTTAAGTATATCCAACCAAATTTAATATACTCGAGGTAGGTGTGATAATGTATGATTTACTCTCTCACCATTACAACTTGTT
The DNA here is from genome assembly GCF_041260155.1 of Ptychodera flava. Classification (NCBI taxonomy): domain Eukaryota; kingdom Metazoa; phylum Hemichordata; class Enteropneusta; family Ptychoderidae; genus Ptychodera; species Ptychodera flava. Next base: position 9,341,803 of record NC_091937.1, on the reverse strand, counting down.
CATATTTGAAATGGTAAAAATTTCTTAGGCTATGTCTATAGTAATAACTTATTATTATTTAGGTCAAATTGCAAAAGGTAATGTGTTGAACACCATGTGGTTAAATGGAATCGCCCATTTCTATCAGAGCCTTACTGTGGAAATTGTCGTGGCTAAGAGCTTTCTTACTGTAGAAATTGGCGTGGCTCAGAGCTTTCTTACTGTAGAAATTGTTGTGGCTCAGAGCTTTTTTACTGTAGAAATTGTTGGGCTCAGAGCTTTCTTACTGTAGAAATTGTTGTGGCTCAGAGCTTTCTTACTGTAGAAATTGGCGTGGCTCAGAGCTTTCTTACTGTAGAAATTGTTGTGGCTCAGAGCTTTTTTAACAGTTCTCATCGTGTTGCTATGATGTTTTAGATGGCCCCTCCGAAGGTGATACACGACAAAGAGTGTGAGGTAAGTCATCCGTTTCCTAATTATTCTTTATAATACATAATTTGCAGACTTTCTTACAAAGCTAAAAACAGTGTTTTAGCGCAGTTATTTGATCAACTGTCGACGGCATTAGGCCCTACTAGTAAAAACAGGGAGGCGGTTGGAGAATACTTTTTCTTCCAGTTAAACTTTAATACCCCCTTACCTTGTTCTTTCAATGACCCTTCATGACCATCATGGCACACAAAATTGACACCAGTGTACTAGGTCTACTTGTGTTATTTTTAAAGCAATCGCGATCCTGTGCCGTTCCTGGTTCCATGCCAAACTGATCATCAGGCAGAATTTAACACAGCTGTCCAATGATGAAAACAACAGGATACCAAATATCATAATCACTCAATACATAAACAAAAATCTACATGGTAAGTTATATGTGGTATGTACTGTAAATACCACATAATCCTTAAGAAAAAGAAAAGTCAAAGGATTAATGATTTGAGAAATACTATTTAAAAAAAAATTAGATAGGTCAAATAGTGTGTGGAATGCGCAAATTTATCAAACCATATGCAACATTACCTTGGAATATGAAATAAATGTACTGAAAAACATCAATGCATGAAGGTTATTTCTCTGGACATTGTTTTTAAATGATAAGTTTCAAAAAAGCCCTGACGAATTTCAGGGAAAGAAACTACAAAATGCAATGTAGCCCATGGGCCCTGTTCAAGGTTTTTCTGTGTTGCCGTGTAGCACCATGCACTAAATATATAAGGCCATTACCTCAGTCATGTGTCGATCAGAAAGTGAGTCCTACGTTGATACATGCAAACACATTTAGAAAGGTAATTGGCTTAAAATCTGACTACTCACGATCGTTACTTGCATAATCATACATGTCGGAAGGCCATAGAGGTACACTGACTAATTTATAGTGTATAAAAGTTGGCGTAAAAGTAATATACTCTCCCATTCTCGCAAAACTAATGTTTGAAAGGCAGTGGGTGCAGCCAGGAGGTCACAGGTCAAACAGATCATCATGTATTCGAACTTTGACCTTACAACATCACATGTTGTAAAACAAGACTTTTGATTGGCCATTTTGCCAAGGCTGCCATTTTGAATTCCAGTGTGGAATATGTGAGTCTGGAGTATCATTCACTCCATTAAGCCACGGTTTTGGGAGAAATCGTCGATTACTTCTCTCAGTGGACGATGAAGGAAACACAGAAGAGGTTTAGGAGAACAACTGTAATGTTTGAAGGACGTTACCTGCGTTAGACACTTAGAGTTTATGTAAGTTAAACTTCGATCAGTGGATGTCCGTTATTTACAGTGTAATGGCCGTGGACATGTTGAATTTTCCAGCCTTTTAGTGAGGTTTCAACTGAGAGTTTGCTACTTCGACACTTTCCACACCGTAGGGGACTATTTCAAACCAACCACTGTTCTTTGAGAAGTTGAGAACATATGGCGACAAGAAGTGATCTCTGTTCATTTCGATCATTATGGATTAGTACTTATGATAGCAACTCTACTGCATGCAGTGCATAGGAATAACATAGTATAAATCGGACATGATACAGTTTTATTCTCGTCTCAGTTGCCGATCATTCGATGTCTTAATGATGGAAGAAATGTTTTCGGACTTGATACAACTACTCTCTCCAAGTAGTGCCAGTGGTGGCTTGGTTTGTACTGTGATTCATTTCTTTTGCAAGTTTTATTGTTCATTATCGCTCTAAGCTCTTATCATGAAGGACACCACAGACTCAGCCTTAATCCTGATTTTCACATGTAGCAATTGAACATTGTTTTACCATGATGCCTTGTTTATTTTGGCTGAAATTCAACATCTAATGATAAAACATAAATCAAAGTTCTCATGTTTTCCATGTACACTTCATTTTAAGGAAAGGCATTTTGAAATATATAAAGTGAATTTCATTTGTCAACAAAGTACATGTAACAAAAATTACAAAGTTTTTGAATAAGTTTTTCATGGTTAAATTTCTTTATATATGTGAATTTAACATAACATTTTTTAACTAATCAGTTTCTATTTGATACACATTTTAAATATTGTGATCTGTTGATCTTACCATGGGTCTTTCAAAGGACAGATTTTACCATTTTTTGTGTATTCCATTATCAGATTGTTCAGAAACCAAGTCATTAAAAAACAAAGCTTCAGAACAATAATTGCTATGTGACCAACTCTTTTGGGTTGGAAGCAGTGGCCGACTGGTTTTGTGTGAGGCCTAGTAGCTAGGCGATGTTGCCGTGAGTGTGTGGGGGTTCGAATCCCGTTTGGGTTATAGTATAATTTATATTGCTATGGCCAATTTTATATCATTCAGCAATAAAAAAAAGAAATCTTTTTGCACGTACATCTGCATGAATATTGAGATAGATGCTTCCTTACTTCACTATAATAATTTTGTCAAAAATTTCCTGCAGTATAGCACCTCATGTAATTTTTCAATAGAAATTTTGATTCAGAGACGATGATTAAGTATACTGATAATTATTAACTAAACTTTAGATTTTTGCTCAGAACTATTGCAGTAGACTTTATTGTCCTTCAGGGAAACACGTTTGATGTTTTGATATTAAACATAGTTTGTGTTTAAATATGTTTAATCCTGTAGTACCTTGTTGCTGAAAATATGCTAATTTTCTAGAGATGAAATTTATACTGATTTTTCTACTTTTCAGTGATTTTCATACACAATAGGATTCATATAGTGAAAGGCATAGAAATTCAGTTCTCACCTTTGTGAGATTTTTTGTTAAGATGCAACTGATTTGCATGCACCTACTTTGATATCATTTAAAGGGGAAGGTTACCCAGCGATTATGTATTCAGCAATAAGAAATCTATAACAAACTGGTGCGAAATCTGTTTTTGTTATTAATTTTCACTTACTGATTGCATGATAGCATCCATTTGAAAACCTTTAGTTATAGGTGGAAGTGACGTAAGAGCCTACGACTGCACTGACACTTGTGGGGCTTCCTCGGCTGAAGACTACGGGGAAGCCCTATAAGTGCCAGTGCAGTCCTAGGCTCTTACGTCACTTCTACCTATAACCTATGGTTTTCAAATGGGTGCCATTGCGCCATTGGTAAGTGAAAGTTGATAACAAAGACAGGTGTCGCACCATTTTTCATAGATTTTTTATTGCTGAACATACAATCACTGGGTAACCTTCCCCTTTAAGATAATTATAGTAAAGATGGTTACTGTTAGGATAATTAGTGTAACGTGTTATATAGACTTCAAAGTTACAAAGTTGCTTAGTACAAAGAGTAAGCGGAAAAATTTTCATTATAAGATAACCAGGTATGTTCGATAAAAAAGGTCCACAGATTGTGTCTATTGCAAAGCCATTGGATGTTCTGATCACACCATAATTACACCCCTGTTGAAATTTGGTACTTCAATTTTAATATTTTTGAGGACATGGTCATGTTAAGAAAGAAGAAATGGTCATATTGAGTACACTGTAATGGATTACCACATCTTTCTGTCATAAAGTCTAAGTTACAAACCACATTACATATTTTTTGCAACATGGTACTTGACGAAATATTTACATTTTTCACTAGAGGAATTTCAACTACTGTCTTTCATTCATGTCAACAAAATCAAGAAATACATTGCATTATTTATGACATTTCAACATTTTACCCAAATGTACCGTTTTTCTATTTATTATGCCAACTTATTCTTTCAATTTTGCCATTCATATTGTCCACAGTACAGCCTCATTAAATATTAATTGCTTTTAGGTACATTTAAGAAGGACTTCTCAGTTGAAAAATATATTTTTAAAATTATTTTATTCTTTAATCATAATGTAGTACTTGCATTTAATAATTTTGTACTGTAAAAGTTAATAGTAGTAACATATTTTTGTATTGCAATATTTGAAATGACAGTAATATTTTCCTTTCATGACTTTGCTACTATTGTTGTTCAGTTTGTCAACTGCACTTTCTTGCTCAGCTCCCTGAATTTTGTTGAAATATCCACTTGTCAGCCTATCAGCATGATCTGTATATTTAGCATATAGATCCAGACTTCATACAATGCATCTGTCAACTAGTACAATTTTGACTATAAAGGTAATAGACTGTTAACATGATAATAGTAGACATTTCAACTTGCTTTTGGCAATAGAACAAGAAAATGTAGTTAATACAAATAACAGAAATAGTGCAAAAACCAGTGTGTTACTTTTAAAGTACATATCAGTATTTTACTAGAAGTAATTGGCCTTTAATGCAATATTTTCATAAGTCAACTTGGCTCAGTTATCTGAGAAAGCTACATTTTATGTAAACACTTTAAAAAAAATGTATGTTATTTTATTAATTCAAACTTTGTTTAAAATTTATATAGCTCTCAACTTGTTTTATTTGTGTATGAAGGTGTTGTCTGCTGATTTTACCACTCTTGTATTGCTTCTTTGTCCCCTGTAGAGGTCCAACTGTACCAGAGAGAATATGGACTTTGCTCAAATCACTGGATAAAAAGTTAAGGTACATTTTATCAAAGGCTGAATGCACTGGATTATCTATCGCACTATTTGGACGTCGTATTTGGAATATGATTATAAGGGCTAAATACTGATATTTTGAAACTTCGAACCCCATGTTTAATTTCAATGTGTTTAGAAACCTATATGGAAATATTTTCGTGATAATTAGTAATGTTAATCCATGAACAACGCAACTATATTTCGACGTGTATAGGGCTCAATCAGATATGAACCACGGGCTGTCTCTGAGTTGCGTTCAACACCTCGTATCTTACGGCGTGGCTAACTTTGCCAAGTTTGTAGCCCAAAATGGCTTCCACCGAAAAAGAAACTATCCAAAACGGGACAGCAGCGTCACCTGACTTAATATGCGGCAGCATGACTTGTAAAACACTATCAATACGGAGTGAAGTGAGTACAACGAACAGCATGATATTAAATGTCTGAAAACTGGGGTCGTCTGAAAACTGTCACACTGAGTGTATTGGTCTGAGGTATTTTGATTTTGACTCATTACACTTACTTATTGCCATGGCTAATTTCTCTTTGAATAATGCCTTTGGACCCAAGGGATCACGTTGCTATATATAAGCCCATAGACTGGGAGCAAGTCTACATGTTTGGGTTTAATCTATGATATGGTATAAAAATAATTCTATCCAATGAATGTTTATTTAACTCATGATACGTTTCAGCTAATAAAACTGAAGGCTTTAAGGTATTAAAATATCAATATCAGGCTGCAGTATGATTTTTTTATTTGTCCTTAAAATTATTTGTTGGGACACAATAAATAAATAATTGAGGGTCGTCAGTCTACATTTAAGGAATGACATAGGCATAGGCCATTACCAATGAGATTCAATTGTTCAGTCTACTTTGTGGGCTGCCATTGCTAAAACTAATGGTACCGTACAAAAGCACTCAGCATGATTATATACTTAACGTGATTAAACCATACATTAATAATTTTTTATTTACCATTTCAAACTATTTTGTAATATTTATACATTGACATCCCAAAGACATCGGATTTCCTTATGTTGTAGAGAGTAGAATCGGAACCTGATGTCTTAATACAGTACAAAAATAGTGACAAAATTGCTACATTTACTTGGCTTTTAACTTGAAGACTTTTAGCCCTACAACAGTTGATGTTAGTGTGATGTATGAAAATACATGCTTGGCATAAATCTTGTATATAATTCCATGAACCACATTTTATATTGCTTAGTTCTTTTTCATTATATATTTCAGGGAGCAGTTCCTCATGGGTTTGTCAGTGTGTGCGATTCTGTGGCATACTATATAATCAACAGCAGGGCGTATGTCCTAGTGGAACAAGCCTGCAAGATTATACCCTGCTAGACGTGTCAAAATGGAAAGAGAAGAAACGAGCAATGGAAACTCTGGTGAAACATTTTCATCTGTACGGTTTTTACATCGATGAATGTTTTCACATTCACGAAAACAAGTCCCAATGCCACAGGTTTCTTGCACTTAAGGCATTTTCTTGCCTTCTTCTCAGGAAAGTGAATGCTCCTCTTGTTAAAGGATTTTCAGATGTCCAGAGAGGTAAATATGAACAGATGATGAATGCTACGTCAGCTTTTGTCGAACCATCTGTCTGCTCCAATGCAAGTAGTACAGCAGGAGGCAGTGGAAGATAGCAATCAGTCATCAAAGAGAGGGAGACTTGACAAGACAGTTGAAGAATCCATCAAAAGAACAAGAAGGCCAAGACAACAACAGGTTTACTGCAATCACAAGTAGATAAATCCTTACCTGCAAACAGAAACACACAACTAGCCTCTTAAGTAGCAGAACAAAAACATATGGTGGTGGATATGGTTGATAAAATCCACAGGGGTGGTGTTGATAACTTTTTCGCTGCCCTTGCATTGAGTGTATGTGGCTGTGCTGATGATGCTGACAACAATACCAGTGGCGTTTGGAATGGGGCTTTGAGTTACAAAGATGTTCTGCAATTTCTGAACCAAGCCAAAGTCAAAGTCAACAAGACGGAATCAACGAAAATGTCTGTATCATGAGGTATGAGGTGCCAAACAAACTAAAAATCACACTAGAAGAAATTCTTAAAATCACCGACACTAGCAACAGTGTCTTTGATGTCATCAGGTGCATTGGCAAAAAACTTCTGGGCTTTCTTCCATCCCAGCCGGCTGTTCGCAAAGTAAGGGCAAGTTTGCAGAACAATATCAAACTTTAATGCTACCAACAAAAACTGCAACCGGTCTACGTATTGATCTTCATCGACTGACATCACTGATAAAGTTCAAGCATCCTGAAATACCCAGAAGCAACCAAAGATGGCATATTCAAGGAGACGCGAGATCGTATGGAGGGCAGTGCACCACTATGTTGGCAATCAGCAACAAGAATCTGCATCTGTTCTTAAATGGAACCAATATGCAGTCGCCTAATGAAGTCTACCCATTCACTATATTTGATGGCAAGGACTCCAGGGAAAATCTAGAAAAAAAAAACATCGGTGATGGGCATGGTGGACCAGGCTACGTGAACAACTTCCTAGCAAGACGAATGACAGAAGACCACACAGTTACAGCAGGTGGAGACTCGAAGTTTCTTGATGCTTTGGTATCTCCAAAACTGAGCCCAGTTGTTGATGGCTGTTTCAAACTATGGTCAGAGATGAAGAAGGCAGACAAATGAAAGGTGTGCTCTAAAAGTGGTTTGCACAGTGATGTGATTGTACCCCTTGATAGAAAGCTGACAGATTCCTTACTGCCTTGCCTTCCATTACACTAATATGTAATGGATATTGATCATGCAGTGGTGAGAGAGACTGAATCCTTGCTGAAGCAAACAGTGGAGAAGCTAAGGGAAGCAGGAATAACATCATGTAAAGAGGAAGCAGACTCAAAGATTGCTCACCTAACAGCCAACATCAATCAACGACAAGTTCGCAGTGGCCTGTTCAGATTTATGATAGAGACTGATAAGAAGCTTGCTGATATCTCGCTTAACAAATCACACGCAATAACGATTCTTGCCCAAGCGGATACTTTCGTAGACAAGCACTACTGAAACCTGTTTGATAATGTATTTTCGTCAGATTTCTTTGCAAGTCCTCTTCCAGCAGCTCTGCAAAGAGAAATGAAAAGCCCTCAAAACAGATATCAGAGTTCGATCTCATGACCACTATGTTTGAAACTCGTTTTCAAATGTAACGTATGCTTATAGATCCAGCCATACATCCAAAAGAAGGCATTGAGAATCCCAAGAAGATAGAAGACTGCAATGTTGGTCTATCAGATGAAGATATAAAGAAGTACAAACGGTAAATGCTTTTCAGTTACTAGTTTTGATATTTTTTTAAAAGGAGGCGGGTTTATCTCCATGAGAAGTACCTGCAAACACATTTTATGTTGTGTATTTGCATTATGGTGATATAGTTTTTTACATTGTGTATAGATATTTCACTGTTACAGTAGTTGTTTTGGTCTTATAAGTACCATGTCTGGAATAAAGTGGCAGATTCATAACGAGCTAAATCACTGGGTCTGTTTCGAGAATTATTAAATCCAGAAATTTATTTCATAATGGATATAAGTGCATTGATTCAAACTAATAAAACAAACCATTTTTTCTTATTCGCACAGATATGCTAACATCTATCATGGTCTGATAGTGCTGAGGTTTGGTTCAGAGGCCATCACACCGTACATGACCAAAACCATAGACATTGTTCCTCAACTGATAAGTCAGCATCCTGACAAACAGATTGGCTTGGCACGCACTGAAGCAGGAGAGAGAAAACACTATGACCACACACTCTGGTATTGGGGAGTAAGTATCACATGTTGGACTTTAATATGTACAACATATTTAGCCATTGGACCACTGATCAAGACATTTTCCCAAAATAACCAACAATGCCTTAAATGTTATTGATCCATTTACCGTGTAAATAAGGTCATATACCTTTGTAATGTACTACATTGGAGATAATTTAAATGGAGAATATTGCTCTCCAACAGTTCAGTGGCAAATAACATACTAGACGATACATGGAAGGATGATACCATTTTAATTTTAACTGAAAGATTGGAAAATAGAAAAGAATCAAACACACAATTTTTTCAGAACCACATATTCAAAATGCTAAGGGTCTTTCACTTGTTCATTTAGGAATATTTCAAGGAGTATTGAGTTATTTTTTTTCAATAGAAAACCAGTAGAGATGGTTCGAGGCAATTGCAAGACTCAAGAGAGAGCCTCCTTGAACTTGAGTTTAGACGACTCTGCCATAGCATTGAAAGTGGTGACCACATAATGTGTTCAGTTTACTTACACTGGAAGGAATGTCACATGATGGCAGCAAAGATACAGCAATGGTAAGAACATTCACACGGACATCACATTGGTTAAACATTAAATTTTGTGAATATGTGTTAATTTTGCATTTTTGAAAGCTCCACACATGAACTTTTGGTCTAGGTCTTAATTAATTTATGATAGTTGTTTGATTCTTTCATCTTTCTGCAGGCAAACGTTAAGCAAAGGAGCTCAAATTTGGAGCACTTTGAAAAACAGCAAAGTACCGTATGGCTAGACCATGACTGGCTTGTGCTTAATTCCTGGTTGCACAATTGTACACAATGCATGTTTGACTTTAAAAGGATTTTATGTGTATTATGGTATGATCTAAATATTTATATTTCATTTCGTCTTGGGTTTAAGGTGGCGAACAATTCTTCAGGAGCTTCTCACCAACAAGTACAATGGAGCATACATCTGATTGCAATGACGGGCAACCCTTGGCGAAACATGACTTTGTGACTGTCGGGCGCTTCAGGAAATACAGCCAACTGAAGTTGAAGCAAGTGATTGAAGAATTTGAAGGAAGAGTTATAAACATGCCAAGAGAGAATCTACCATCTGAAGGTGAGATATATCACTTAAGCATGCTGATCTGGCAATAGTGAAAACAAAATTGTAGAAAACTGCAGGCAGGTTGTAGTGCCTATAACAGACTCTGATATACAATCTATGTGTACAAGACCTGTAAAATATGTCAGAACAGTCTTCAATCAGACCCTTTCAGACAAGGGTGTCATTATTGACCAGTTAAATGTAAATGAATATTGTACACATATAATGTGTGCACTTTAAAAAAGTCAGACCCTGTCACAGGTCTGTGCACAGCATTATGTACTGTCCCATTAAACCATCAAACCATTTGATACAGAACTTTACAGCATCCCTTTAACAGCAATGGGACATCTTTCCTAACACAAACTTGTATCACTGTCACAGTTGTGAATTGTTTTTGGTAACCTTAATGTAGCACAAAATGTAATAAAATACTTAAAGTAGACCATCACAAACATGCCATGCCACCTTTAAAGTTGTGGTAAACTTCATGGCTAGATAGCGTTAGGAATGGTATTTTTATTAAAACATTTTCCTCAGGATCCTACCTACTTTGCCCTGAGTCAGAATTGAGGAGACAGAAACTCTCCAGTAACGTTTTTGCAGCTTATAGAAGAGGGTGGTCTTTTGTTAACATTTCAATGGTTGAAGAAGCTGCACTAACAAAGAGGATTCCAGATAAAGAGAAACACAAGCTTGCACTGCATGAAAACCCAATAATACTTACTGTATTTGCATGGATTATTGCCTGTATTTTAGCTGAAGAGTGCATATACAGATGAATACAGTCAATAATCCATTGCTTGTATTCAGCAAGCCTGTATTCATGTGGATTCATGTGAATTCACGTGTATTATTCTATAATACAGGCAACTCATTAGTGTGAATATCTGCGTTTTCATGCAGTGTTGAATTACAGTTATTAAGAGAAAGGTTGCCATCACACCATATTGCAAATGCATCTGTGGCTACTGTAGACCGAAATGGAAGGTATGATGTTTGAACAAGTTAACTGTTGAGTTGAAATACAGTACATGTACACATAATAACAATTAATTTGCTCAATATCTAGTCTAGTGTTGTACAAATCCTGAAATGTGAGTGATACATGCAACGGCACTGTATTCTTTGTGACCTTTGAGATTACATGTTTATGCAGTTTTACCTTGAAAATTTGACATGGCCCCTAAAAGATTGATTAGTGTTATGACCATTGCTATTCTCACTTTTATACCCATGGTGTAAAAGTAAAATGCTTGTATTTCTAATTACTGTAAGTATGATGTGTACCTGTTGTAAGATTTTATGTCAGTTTAACCAATTGTTCCCCAAGAAAAGCAATGAAATCTATGTCCTGGCAATCCAAGGTTTAAAAGCCACATGTGAAGAAATTGCCGAAGAAGCTGCCTCCCTATATCTTCTATGTGAAGGAAATGTCCACCCGGGTAAGTGAATGTCATAAACAGTTACATCCACATCAGCTGTTTTGTGTTGGCATTTCAAATTGAAAAATGCTCGCATATAATATCATTTTGTGATCTGAGGTTATGACCAGGATGCAAGTATTTCTGTTTAAGAGTGTCACTGTATTCCATTATCAGAAATGTAAACTTGCAAGTCTTTTATGTATGCCCAAATCAATAAAACTGAACTAATTATAACTTTTTACTGATTAATATATATTTTGACCTGATCTGTGTGATCAATAGAACACTTTTTTTTTTTACTTTTGTGACTCTGGTATCAATGGAATGCTTTAATAATGCTTTAATTGGTTGATTATTATTTTTCACAGCTGAAGAAAAATCACCAAGGGAAAAATGCTGTTTTTCTTAATAACAGAAATGGCAAAGAATGCCCGAGGAAAAGAAACAAGAATACAATACAAGGTCTTTGCAGCAGTACAACCAAGACAAGGAGTTATGTTATGGAAGTTGTATGTTGTACGTCGCCCTCTAGAGTCAACATGAGAAGTCGAAGGTGAGTTGAATAAAGCATGTCGAGTTCGTGTTAATGTACTGATTGTCGTCTGCTCTAATTTCTGTCCCTTGCCCGTAAAGAACCCATAACATGGTGTCAGGAGTCGATGTCTTTAGGCTGAAGTAGTGTGAATCTCAGTGGAAAGCCTGGATTGCAACACGAATGCTGGAAGTAGACCTTCAGACGAAAATCGGGCAAGTGAGTGTGCTGTGTGCTGACGGGTGACGTCACATGCATTCTAGAACTTTCATATGAGCGCTACGAAAGTAGACTACTGCAGTTTTGTTTGAAGTAGCCAGCCTTCAAACGATGCACAGAGTTTTCGCAAGCGGCAGAGAAAACTAGCAAGGATGGTAAGAAGCCCTAGGAAACACAAAGAACAGTAAGTACACACAAAAAGACATCTCCCAAGTACAGCCAGCTCGAACAAGACAGATAAATATGGCCGCTACTAACTTGATCACGTGTATTATACCAGTACCAGACCCAATGAACTGCAACAGAAATGTATCGGGCAACTGGCAAACATTTAGAGAGTCGTTTGAAGACTATGAAAAAGCTACAGAACTCGATAAAAAAGACAGTACTATTCAAGTTCCCACTTTGGAAAGCCTTATGGGAAATGAATGCAAGAAAATGATGAAAAGACTGCAACACGCTGAGGCTGAGATGACAACCATGAAGGCTATACTGGATAAGCTACAAGCCCATTTTATGCCAAAAAGAAATATTCTGTATGAGAGATACATGTTTCAGAGTACAGAGCAACAAGCCAATGAAACAATAGACCAGTAGGTGATCAGACTTCGCCAATTGGTAGACCCTTGCAAGTTTGGTACACTAGAAGATGAAATGATTCGAGATAGACTGGTATTGGGCTGTAAAGATTTGGCAGCTAGAGCACGATTGTTCAGAGAAACTGAATGTAATCTGCAAAAAGCTATAGAGTCACTCAGAATAAGTGAAGTTTCACAGCAGCAGTTGAAACAAATGGGTCATGAGAGTACAGTTAATCCAGTCAACTTTGTAAAGAAAAGAAATAAAGGTAGACCTACAAAGAAACCCATGCAGAGAGGTAATGCAGTGCCGCCCCAAGATAAGCAGAAACAGAAACAAACACAGTCCAAGCCTGTCAAGTGCAGATACTGTGGCACTACCCATGATTGGGATAAAGTCAAATGTCCAGCATATGGCAAGACGTGTCGGAGATGTAGAAAGAAAAATCGCTTTCAGTCCGTCTGCAGACAGAAGCAGCAAACACAGCAGAATCGACACAAGGTAGAAGAGACAGAGAGTGATGATTCCATCTTCACTGTAGAGACCGTTGGTAAAGTACAAAACGACAGGAAGACACAGTTCTTCATACCGCTCACATTCTGTGATACAAGTGGAAAAACAGTAATCAAATGTCAGCTAGACACAGGTGCCTCATGTAATGTGTTGTCATTCACTGATCTTTGTGATATCAGACAACGTGGCGACCCAGTGATGGAGTTGACCAAAGCCAAATTGAAGCTCTATGATGATAGCCTGATCAACGCTGTAGGGGAATGCGATCTTACATGTCTGTATAGAGGCAAGCAATATGAGCTCAACTTCAAGGTGGTAAATAGAAACCAGAGACCACTACTGTCAGGTGAAACTTGCACCGAAATGGGACTGATTACTGTCAACTTGGTGAATCAGAGTCAGGTTACATCATCAGCAAAGAACCGTACAGATGAAGATCGTCTCATATTAGAGTACAGAGATGTCTTCACAGGCTTAGGATGTTTACCAGGTGAATACCACATAGATGTAGATCCAAGTTTGAAGCCAGTGCAGCATACACCCAGACGTGTACCTGTCCTATTGAAATCTAAACTGAAAGCGAAAATAGAAGAAATGGAACGAAAAGGCATTGTAAAGAAAGTTACAGAGTCCACAGAATGGATAAGTAGCTTATTAGCAGTCATTAGACCAAACCAGCCCAGATTGTGTCTGGATCCAAGAGATTTAAACCGAGCTATCCTTCGTCCTAAATATCAGATGCCAACATTGGATGAAATGTTGCCAAAGTTAGCAAATGCAAAGTTATTTTCAGTTCTTGATGCCAAATATGGGTTCCATCATGTCAAGTTGGATCAACAAAGCTCATACTTGACAACCTTCTGGACACCGTTTGGCAGATACAGGTATTTGAGAATGCCGTTTGGTATTTCTTCAGCCCCAGAAGAATTCCAACGTCGTCTTCACGAAGCTCTGGATGATCTACCAGGAGTTTATGTCATTGTAGATGACATACTTGTGTGTGGATATGGAGATACTGTTCAGCAGTACACACAAAACCATGACAGCAATTTGAAAGGTCTATTAGAAAGAGCAATACAAGTACATTTGAAGCTCAACAAGAAAAAGTTGAGGCTTTCGCCCACAGAAGTTCCATTTATGGGCCAGTTGATCACTAGCAAGGGATTGCGACCAGATCCACAGAAAGTACAGGCTATTCAGGAAATGCCAAGACCTGATAACAAGAAAGCAGTACAACGCTCACATGGTTGTGTGAATTATCTGTCTAGATTTTTACCCAGGCTGGCAGAGGTCAGTGAGCCGCTACGTAGACTGATAGAAAACACGGCACAGTTTGTATGGGAGTCACAGCAAGAGGAAGCCTTTGCAAAGATAAAAAAGCTGATGACACAAGCACCAGTTCTCAAGTACTACAATGTAGAGGAAGATGTCACAATACAGTGTCATGCATCAGAGAAAGGGTTGGGTGCAACTTTACTGCAAAACGGACAACCAGTAGCCTTTGCATCGAAGTCACTGTCACATGCAGAGCAAAACTATGCTCAGATTGAGAAAGAGTGTTTGGCGGTAGTGTTTGCCTGTGAGAGATACAATCAGTATAGTCTGGTGCCGAAACCCTGATTTTTGGTCGAACCCAAAAATTTCGGCCCCACAATGGTTCTCGGTGGTTTCTGTATCTTCAAAGCCTACTGAATCAGGATCTGCATGATGCCACCCTGGCACCCTTGGGCATTTTAATATATTCAAGATGGCCGCCAAGATGGCCGCAAATATGTAAATGGTGATATCTCAGCTCTGTGAAATGTTATCAAAATAATTTTAGAGTCGTATGCTAGGTAAACAGGGCCAAGGAATTCATTTCTTTCATTGCCGAACATGTGCGACCCTTAATTTGCATAAAAATCCAAGATGGCTGCCAAAATAACCTCAAAAACAGGTAAATGCCATATCTCAGCTCCATGAGAAGCTGTTGGAGTCATTGTGGTCTCCTTTGCCAGGCAAATGGGGCTAAGGAACTCATATCTTTCATTGCCTCTTATGTACAACCCTTATTTGCATAAAATAATCCAAGATGGCTGCCAAGACGACCTCAAAAACAGTTAAAATGTCATATCTGAGCTCAATGACTAGCTGTTGAAGTCATTTTGCTCTCCTTTGCAAGGTATATTGGGTCAAGCAATTCATATGTTTCATTAGCTGTCATGTGCAACCCTTAATTTGCATAAAAATCCAAGATGTCAGTATGTAACAAGTCATATCTCAATACAGTATGCCACTGATTTTGGTGTCTTTCGGCATGTTTTAGGGGTCAAAGAATTGGTATCTTTTGTTATATTGCTGTAAAATCAAACATGAAAATCTGAAATTGATACTTACAATCCAAGATGGCTGCAAAGCTGTTTCCAGAACAATATCAAGGTATATCGTAGCTGAAA
This sequence comes from Ptychodera flava, assembly GCF_041260155.1. NCBI lineage: Eukaryota > Metazoa > Hemichordata > Enteropneusta > Ptychoderidae > Ptychodera > Ptychodera flava. Next base: position 9,326,217 of record NC_091937.1, on the reverse strand, counting down.
TTGCATCCTAGAGACAAATACATTAAGGGTTCAAGGCAGAAGGATAAGTTTCTTTCGTTATATAAAATGTAAAATATTTCATTGAAAGCCAAAATGACCACCCAATATCAACTATTGGCACAAAAAGGGATGCCACAAAAACATTGAGTCGCATCTTAACCAACCAAGCATTCTTTAGACCTACTTTGTTTTGTTCCACAACAAATATCAAGGTATATCTTAGCTGAAACTACATCCTAGAGACTAATACATTACAATATTGGTCGCAGAGTTTTCATTTATTGCTTTTGGTTTTCATGTTATCCCTCTAAAGTTGCACCCTTAGCTTTGCAATCATCATGCTGCAAACAATTTTATAGTTTCTGCCATACGGGCATCAAGAATATGAATGTTTTGCGCTTGACACCCATCCGAAGCACTTTTAACAGTTTAATTGCAGTCCAATTATCCAATCTTAATTGAATTGTTGTTGTTTTTTATAATTAAACATATAGACACCTTGCTCCTCCGAAAGCAACCTTCATCACTAGTCCAAATCCACTACCTGACATAAAAAGGTCTATACTGATAAGCATGTGCAATTTTCCTTGTGTCTCGGAATGAAACCGAAAGTACATAACAGTGCTGACGTGTTTCTTATCACATCACTTCTCCAATAGATGGATTGCAGACTAACCTGTACTGTTTTGATGGCTTGTGACAGCTTTATTGGACTATGATAAGAAACATACCAACAACCAAAATGTATGCATACAAAGAGCCACAACTGCTAGGTGCCCATGCTGTGTCGTGTTATGGTGCAGTGGCCTACATGCTAGTCATGGGAGCCGCAACACACTAAAACTGCAAAAATAACGGGCATAACAACTGCACACACATACATATAAACGTAGACAAGAAAAAATGTAAAAAGGAAAATATTGATGAACATATAATATCCGCATATATAGAGACAATGTATTCATATTTATCTCTTATCTAATACTCTTTTGTTGTTGATTTTGCAAAATCTTTATTCTACTTTATGATCAAGATCCCAAATCACTTTGCATTTAACTTTTAGTCAAGGCTAACCAGCTCCCTAGAAGAGCATACATTCATTCCTAATGGATATGCAGGTGACCCTTCATATTCCACAGGAAGTTACAGATGCTCTTTAACTCAACTGGCTGTGACATCTGTATTTTCTGCGAATATAGTAGAACAAGCAACTGTCAATATTAATGGCCCTGCTAATAACAAAAGCGATGAAGGATGATTTTGTGCAAGAATCTTACCGAATTTTACAGTTCTGGTCGAAAATTTTAAATTAGTATTTTGGTACATTGTTACAGATAAATATTATAAACGTGCCACCAAATGCCACCATAATCAATTTCATGAAATACTCAGTCAGCTGAAGTATTACATATTATATGATATGGCAGATATTCCGGAGATCATATTTTCATTTAATTGATAAATGGTAGGTAAACAGTTCATGTAATGGGAAAAGTGAGTTCCTCGATACCTAGCATGCTGCAAAATATTAAGAATCAATCTCAAAGATGAGCAATGATAATATAAGTTAAGGCTACATGCCTGTTTTGCAACTCTTTTTAGGGTATCGATGATGTTTTGACTTCACTTTTGATATATAAGTTGCATTGAACAGTATTATATACAATTGACCCTTAAAAATGTATCCAAGACGCAAACTTGGTCTCGCAAGCTACTTAGTAGATAGAGACATGATGTAATATTTGACACCATTATAAGCATTAAAAGATAAACTCCCTGTTTGCAATGTTCTTGAAAGTTTTTTTCAGGTCAGATAACAAGAGATTCAAATTCTGCGACTAATAAAACATGACCATACTCATCAAAATGGGTCTTAATGATTGGCAAAGATGCAACTCACACCTCACTAAATCTAACATTGGTGTTTGTAATGCAATTAAACCGCTCAAAGTGTTCTGAATTGGTGCCAAATGCAAGAGGTTGGTATTCCTGCTGCCTATGAATGACACTTTAGCAGAAACTAGACACTTGTTTGCAGCATGACGTTTGCAAAGCTTAGGGTACAACGTCTGACGGATGACATGAAACCTGGTCGTCATTGTCAAATCAGAAAACCATACCCGCAATGATAAAGGTATTCATAGAATGACTCTGCCACACCCACTTGCGGTCATAGATTTAAAGGGCAGCAATATTAAAGATCCTGCTGAAATTGACCAAACAAATCACTTTTCTGCAAGTGCAAAAGCATGCTCAGCAAATTCGCCTCGTATAACTGAAGCTCATTTATTGTGGTTGATTGACAAATGATAAAATGACCCTTCACGTTGTATGGAAAGGTACAGTTCATTATAATTTAATGTAATGGATGGTTTGACAATTTATATGAATGAAAATGTGAATTCAATGACCTCTCAAATGGATCCAAACACATACAACCTTGTGTCGAAGATGCTAGATAAATCTTGTTGTAATGTTTTATGAAACCATTATAGCGGCAATGTGGGAAAAAATCCTTCCATTAGAAGTAAGATTTTTCCAGCTCAGAAAACAAGTAATGAAAAACCTGCGACCAATAAACCTGACCAAACACAACAAAATAGGTCTCAAGATTGCTTGGTTGATTAAGATACGACTCAATGTTTTTGTGGCATCCATTTGTGTGGCCATAATTGATACTGGGTGGTCATTTTTGCTTTTCATTTGTGCATTTTGCTGAAATACTTTACTTTTTATATAACGAAAGACACTTATCCTTCTGCCTTGAACCCTTAATGTATTAGTCTCTAGGATGCAATTTCAGCTCAGATATAAATTGATATTTGTTGTGGAAACCAGCTTAGCAGCCATCTTGGATTGTAAATATCAATTTTAGATTATCATGGTTGATTTTACAGCAAATATAACAAAATATACCTATTCTTTGTCCCGTAAAACATGCTGAAAGACACCAAAATCAGTGGCATAGTGTATTGAGATATGACTTGTTACACACTTAAACAGATATTTGGATTTTTATGCAAATTTTATGCAAATTAAGGGTTGCACATGTCAGCTAATGAAAGATATGAATTGCTTGACCCAATATACCTTGCAAAGGAGAGCAAAATGACTCCAACAGCTAGTCATTGAGCTCAGATATGACATTTTAACTGTTTTTGAGGTCGTCTTGGCAGCCATCTTGGATTATTTTTATGCAAATTAAGGGTTGTACATATAAGGCAATGAAAGATATGAGCTCCTAAGCCCTGTTTGCCTGGCAAAGGAGACCGTAATGACTCCAACAGCTCTTCATGGAGCTGAGATATGGCATTTTACCTCTTTTTGAGGTCATTTTGGCAGCCATCTTGGATTTTTATGCAAATTAAGGGTTTCACACGTTCGGCAGTGTAAGAAATGAATTCCTTGGCCCTGTTTACCTGGCATACGACACTAAAATTATTTTGATAACATTTCACAGAGCTGAGATATCACCATTTACATATTTGGTGGCCATCTTGGCGGCCATCTTGAATATATTAAAATGCCCAAGGGTGCCAGGGTGGCATCATGCAGATCCTGATTCAGTAGGCTTTGAAGATACAGAAACCACCGAGAACCATTGTGGGGCCAAAATTTTTGGGTTTTGTGCTTCGGCACCAGACTATTATCTCAATGGTAAGGATTTGATTACAGTGGATACCGACCAAAAGTCACTGGTACTGATATTTGTGAAGCCAATACACAGAGCTCCTGAAAGGTTGCAGAGAATTCTGTTGCGTCTCCAAAAGTACAACCTCAAAGTGCAATACAAGCCTGGAAGCCAGATGTTCATCGCTGACATGCTCAACAGAGCATTTCTACAAACGAGAGAAACCACTATGATCCCAGAATACCAGATCTTCAAGTTCGAAGAAGAAGACAAGTTGTTTGAAGAGATTGAGTACATCAATCAAGCTGATTACCTAGGTGTCAGTGATACAAGTCAGGCACAAATCCAAAGATTGACACAAGTGGACCCTACACTTCAAACTCTGATGACTACAGTTTTATCAGGATGGCCAAACACCAGAGAGGAAGTTTCTGTGTGCATCCGAGACTATTGGTCATACAGAGAGGAAGTCACAGTGCAGAATGGAATTCTGTACAAAGGTACCCTTACCAAATTCTGGTACAATGAAAACATACCTGTGGTATACTTTTTCAGACCAAGTAGGTACATGTTTGGTATACCAGAGGTATACCTTGGTTTAAAAAAGAGCCTACCTCGGGTAGTCCAGATTTGGACACTTTTGCCAAAAACAGGTATACCTCAGATATACCTGTTGTTGGCAAAAGTGTCCACATCTGAACTACCTGAGGTAGGCTCTTTTTTAAACCACAGGTATACCTCAGGTATACCAAATAGGTACAATGTAGGTATACCTGCAATTGTCCAGATTTGGACACGTGCGTCCCAAAATAGGTATACCAGAAATATACCTTACCAAAACAAATAGGCATAATTTAGGTATTATACCTGTAATGTACCTATTTTGTTTACATAGTTCAAACGATCTGAACTATGTAAACACAATAGGTAAATTTCAGGCATTTACCTAAATTATACCCATTTGTTTTTGTAAGGTTTACTTCTGGTATTACCTACTTTGGTATGCAAGTGTCCTGAGATTGATCGGATCTGACTCTTTACCAGAAAAACCAGAGATGCTGAAAACCAAAGAAACAACATACTCAGGTGACAGCAAAAATTATGCATTGTACCATAAGTTTCATCATTTTTTCTCTTCTCTTACAATAATAAATTCAGTTCAGATGATAAGCACATAGAAGTTGTAAAAACACTTTTGTAGACAATTGGCCAATGCCAACGATAATGACATGATTGAGAATGAGAAGCTGACAAATTTAACAGATTGTTGACAGCACAAGATATGTTTATCCGACTAAGCTTTGAAATACCAGCATCACAAGAAACCATGCTATTAGCAAATAAAGGTATTATTAAAAAGACAACAGAGAAAAAAAGGTTAAATTCAATTTGTGGTATGATTTATTTTCTAATGCCATGCTCATTTCATGCAACTTAAGTGTCTTCAAAAGACATTCATTTGACATATGAAGTTTCATGTAACACTTATATTACTGTCAAAGGCTGTGATTTGGCTTTCTTGCTCTCTGTATTTCTTGTCCGTTTACAGCACCAGCAATGCATTCTGCAAAATACAAATCATTGAGGATAGAGTGTAACGTAGTCTTTCTTGTTTGACCAAAACCTGTGAACATCGTAATTTGATGAAAGAAATCTGTAATTATTTGAAAATGAGACAAAAGCAAGTTGGAAAATTGAAGCGGAGAAACCAAATGCATAAATAATTATGATCATTTATAAATAATGATTAAAATGGACAGCTAACAACTCGCAGTATGCTGTTTACAAGGAGCTAGAAACGGAGGAGCATCATGTTTACATACCGATGGCGACAATGTACAGCTGTTGTGAAACAAATGAATTCTGTATGAATCCGTACTCAACAAAACGCATCTGTTGTTTAACATAGCAATACAAGGGTTACAGAACATAATAGCGATGTGTAAATAGACAGCACATTGACTTACATTCTGATCGGCTGGCAGGATAGACGCTGGATGGTTCCCATTTGCAGTGAGGTCTCTCCGTGTCTCCGTTGTGTGTCATATATGAGAAAATATAGTCAGAATTTTTCCTGCTTTTCGCGTGCAGAAATTTTGAACTCTGTCTGTCCCTGATACTGTATACACGTTTTTTGCGACACTATGATATCATTTGGGTGGTAATTCCATAGAAAGATCACAAAATTGTCCATAAGATAACTCCCTGATCACAAATACACAGCCGACAACACTAAAATCTAAATTCGCGCCGATTGAGCCTCATGACATTCACGGAAGTGCTATCTATAAATCATTACGCGATCGATAAAATAGTTCCATTTTTAAACGCATGGACTTGACTCTACATCTGCACAAATCTGTTATGTTTCATATTAAATATAGCAATCAATTTATTACATGAATAAAAATGGTTGATTTGAATGATAGAAAGACTACGAAGAGAGTAAAATTCTTTCAGCACGAAGAATCAATATCAATGCGCGAAGTGAACTTGATGAACCCATGACCTGAGAGTAAACAAGATGGCTGCTCACAGCTGGGCCGGCAAAACAAAACGCGTTGGACATTATATTGGCAAAGTAGCATACTGGATTTTCGTTTAGCAGCTCGGGATGTAGTATCCTAAACTTCAAATGTGTGATTGGCAATAGCTCTGATGCTGGAAACATAGATAAAAGCCTTCATTTTAATCCATGTCATCAGATGGCTAGATTTTGTTAGGGACATCACTGCAGGGAGCGGAGACAGCAGACCATGAAGGCATGAAGGGCATCCTAAAATGACTGTACGGATCTTTGCTCAGAGTTGTAATACGACCGCGGTCACATGCTGTGCTTGAGGTAACGGGTCCTTGCTTTAGACATTGAATGCATTGACATTAACTTGTCTGTTTCTTAAATGAAAAGTTCTCGTCCGTCGACATTTGTAAGGTACAAATTTGTGGTATTGATTAAAACTCTACGACCTGTCCTTGCTGCTCATTTACAAAGACGTTGTACGTACAGATAAACGTATTTCGTTTGAAACTGCATTGTAATTTTGGTGTGAAATATTATGAGAAACTACAGGGCTAGACTTGCAAGACAGACAAGTCCCTGTTTTAATAATTTGTTTTCCGAAAAATTCTGCTGTTGATCAAACCATGATTTACCCAACCAAATTAAATGACATTGTTAATGTCACTACAAATGCAATCCCCATCCTAAAATAGCAATGTTGCTCAGTTTTATCGATTTTTAGGAGCAGATTTGCGTTTACAATTTAATTAATATGGTTCATTGGGTTTTTAAAAATAAATGAATATAAATGAAAGATAAATTTTGCATTGCTTGAATATGACCGGTCACACACTGTACTGCCTGGTAATGAAATACAGTTACTTCATATTTGCAGCAATAATATAGGAATCAGTCAAACAGGCAGAGACATTTCAGGTATATATCACAAGATTTTTCATCGACATGCACTGTACAAGCAGACTGGCATGGCAAAAAAAATACTAAGTCATGGATTGGTATATTTCTGGTATACCAGTCTTCAACTTGACCATACATAGTAGAAGAGGTACATAATAGGTACTACCTGTTTCCTACCTAAAATGAACTGGTACATGTTAGGTATACCTGATTTATACCTGATTACTGAGGTACAGCTTTGGTACACTGTATCAAAAATCGACCTTGAAAATAGGTACTCATCTGGTATACCAGGAGTATACCAGAAGTGCTTTGGTATACCTCTGGTATACCAAAGAGATACCTAAGCTATACCTTTTGTGACGAGAATTTGGTAAGGGTAATCGTGTCATCACTGATTCTCAGTTAAAGTGGACAAAGTGGAGGTTAAAATGGTTTTGTATTTGATGTCGGCTAATCAGTATAGTTTTATATCCTGAGTATTAGGGACATGACTTTGCGCTAATGTGCAAATTTTCCACACATAAATCAACTAAGTTTTTATTTTTCGTGCTATTTAATTATAAGTCTGCAAATTTAACGAGTAATTTACGTTACCAAGGAATGTTTTTGAAATAGTTATACCCATTAAAGTAGCCACAGATATTTTGGAAAATAATGTTTTCATTTAAAAGCAAGTTACCCATAGCCTTCAAGAAATAGGTAATAAACGCTTACAACACAATGTTGATAGACAAACAATACTGCCAAGTTCGTGATACCATCAATCTGAACAAAATTTTCATGAACTCTCATATTATCTTTTATGATATATAAAAGTGACTATAGTTTCGCTTTAAATGTTTGTTTGTTTAATTGTGTTGCATTGAGTACGAATTAAGAACACTGAGATTAACAACTGCGTAACGTTGTTAATAAAACATTTATATGGCCCTAGAAAGTTGTAACGTAGATTACGTCAATATTGTCGGTGGTAACGTAAATTAAAGAAACTATCACAAGTTACATGGATCTTGTCATCTTTAAACATTTTGTTTTGTCATAATTAATATCAAAGGAACAAATTGACTTTATCATATCAATCTTTCTGTTAACAACTAAATCACTTTGATTCAAACGGTATGTTATCTAATCTCTCTTAGGAGGGATTATGGAATGTTTTATCCATCAAATGGAATGTTTCATCCATCAAATTCCAACATTTATGTAAAACACTTTGCAATTCAAATGATTTCATAAATGTAACCCGGTTACGAAGTAAGTCACGTGATTTGATCTTCCATCCCATCTGACAGTTGAGTAATCAGATGGAATTCCTTGATTGCCGTTATCTCCCACAATGCACTGCGAGCAGACAGATACTGCGTGGAGTGGTGGTTTGTGCGGGCAGAGACTCGGTCTAAGGGAATTAGTTCTTCTTGCCAGTAACCAAGACGACGTGGTTGGTCTTTTTGCATGGCTTATGAACTTCTAGGTAGGTTTTCACATTTGTTGCAATACTGAATTTGTAACGTGTTTTCAAGGTGTATTTTTTTTGAAGTTTGAGACCACACCCATTGTGAGGTAAATTGGAGAGGCCATGTGCTTTCCGATTGGACTGTGAGCCATTCTGAATCTCAAGCTTCCACAGCAATAGATTGATTTGTTTAGTAGCTGTGTACTTTTTGTTTTGATTTTTGAATACCAATAGTTACACAGAAAATGAATTTGTTCACTTGACATAGTGACTAGAATGGCATTGCCATGCCATGGATTAAGATCCAGCTGATATCACGATCTGCTGACTCAAAGAGCTTATGTAACTTGTAAGTGCTTTTTGTCTTTTTGCATGGCTTATGAACTTCTAGTTTCCCGACATACCAACCCATTGACGGAAGCGTTTGGACTGCTAATGAGTTAATCCCAAAGGAGAACTGTCTGGAGGACGTTTTGTGTGAATCAGTTTCCCACCCGAACTGGAAGAGGTTACATCAAGGAATTCGTAACCGTAGCAACAGGATCGACGTGGACTCTGAACCCTGAACAATTCTGGAGAGTGTCTATTGAGTAAACACTGTAATTGATACGACCTTGGATAGGGGCGTGTCTAGAGTTTCTGAATGTTTAAACAGTATTGCCGGCTAATCATTGTAGACTTTTTATCATCATTAGTGTGTAGTGAAATAAACCTCAACGTTAAACTGCAACGCAAATTGTACGATAATCATTCTTTCCTTTGTTGTTGATTGTGTAATATGAACGTGGGTCCAGGTTTAGTTGACTGACAGTTTAACTACCTGGGTTACATAAATATCGGATGAACTAACATTTTTGTGGTCCTCTGCAGCAGTTGTCAGCTATCTGCCACAGTTATATTCACGGTAAAGTCGATCTTGAATGATAATACGTAAATTACATATTAATTCCGATTGCCTCATAGAAATGTAAAGTTGAAAAGTCATCGACTTTGCTTGGGGAAATAAATGTAGAAATACAAAGTTTAATCGTCATTTTCATATAGATATAGAGTAAAGGGCTATAATCAATCATACTAACAAGAAAGGCAAATGCTACCGAACACATTTCGAAACGCAACATGCGGTAAATAATTGTCTGAGAATTCAGAAATATCATTCTCTTAATAACAATGTCAGTATTGTAGCAGCTTCATTACATTAACACTGAGGCGACGGGTTCCCACAAGGCCGATCTCATGTTTCCATGTTTGTCGGTCCGCAGCTGTCAGTTTGAGCAGTTATGGTCTGAACTACCCTGAGCTGACATGTGATCTTTACTGTGTTGATGTATTCGAGGTTCGTACAGCCTAGGGAGCCGTATGTAAATGTCGAATACTATTTGCATAATAAAAAATATTTTTATTACGCATTTGAGAGATTACAGACCGGGGAAATCGACTGTTAGCTACTCAGATGCATTTTTCATCGCACACCGACTCGCTCTCTGCCAAAACAGGAACTGCTCTGGCTGAGACCTTGTCTTGCGATCGTCCGATGCAATCATCGTTGTAACTCGATCTTTACCCCAAATGCAAACGTGTTAGACTCAATCATTCACTTCACAACCACACACAAAAGTACATCGTACTCACCGATAGTTTGCGAGTGAATGTTTTTTTATTTCCTTGTCAACTGTGTAATAAAGGGTTGTAATACCGACAAATGTTCAGTCCGTGCATAGTCAAGTTCTGCGGTCCTCTGCAAACGGCATTCACACATTGTGCTCTCGCCAGCACGCTTGTCTGTACCGTGGGTGACACAGTGGTAACTGGCAGGTGAGGCAACAGTTGATTGTCTCATGAACACGATTGGGACGAGTTCCATGGCCTACTATCCGTCCTGCACGTCGACACATCACGCAACTACGTCTTCCGTCCGGATTGCGACCCATTCGATGACCAACTCTTTCAACATTGGTAGGAATGAGACGTGGAGCCGTCAGACTAGTTCCTCTTGGGGGACGTTGCCGAGATGAGAAATTACCGATCAGCTGTTTTGCTACTTGGGCGCGAAACATGAGCTGACGTCTGTATCTCGATCCACTTTGACCGTATCCATGAACTGATGCCATGTTGTGGAAAGCGTTCATGAGTGCCTTGTTCAGCTCGTGGTAAAACACAGCTCTGTGCCACCGTGGCGATGATCGACCTGGCGTGTAGTAAGCCAGCTGTTGATCGGTCAAGTCACACCTCTGAAGTACTGATTGTACATTACAGCAACGTTCGGGCATAGTACTTCAAGTCGTTCAAAGCACCGGTTCTTTTATCTTTACATCGGCGCCTCACTAGCGCTCGATTCGGTCTCCGTGCAGAGACTGCCATACTCATAAATTTCACCATTTTTGTGTCTTTCCAGGCACATACTGTCATTGCGCCGTCTTGAAATACCGAGAAACTACCACGTGGCCATCGCTCTTCGTCGTCAGCATCAGGCGGTACGACTTGTGGATCATAGTTTTCGGCATTCTTTACTTCATCGGGTAAGCCTAAGGTGTACATTCTGCAGGTTCCCGTGGCAGCAATATTATGCACGTAGAGATGGTCAAACAACGGGGCAGAAGTGTAATATGAGTCCATAATGACATGATGTCCTAACTCATAGTAAGGTCGAATCAGCCGGGAAACAACTTTCCCAGGTCTATTTCCTCTGAAAACTCGGGGGTCGTCTGCAGCATCGGGATCAAGCGGGTGATGACAGTTATCAGCGACAGGTTGATGGACTTCGTCGTTGAAAACATAACCCGTGGCGGACTCACTGAGAGTGTAAACTCTCATTCCATATTTGTGCGGTTTTGCTGGATTGTAGAGAACATTCTTTGTGCGGCCCCGGTAGGGGATGACTCCTTCGTCGATTGCCAGTTCGCACATCGGGCTCCGGTGCATTCGGCTGTTTGCATTCACTCGATCAATGACATTTCGTACTTTCAACATTCTATCCCGTTTCTCACTTATTTTTGGGCTGTATACATGGCTGTGTTACGAGCACAGTACGGCTGTGTGCTGTAGTATAAATATCGCATCAGTAGCTTGAAGCGATCACGGGAAAAAGTTCTCTTGACGAAATTATGACCGAAGCAAACATGGTCCGACCAATACAGCTGGATTTCAGGCTGCCAGCAAATTCCGAACAGCACCATCACTCCAATGAATGCTCTCATTTCGACAACTGTCGTCGGTGTCCAGGCCGATCTTTGCCGTTCCCTGGCATTTGCCCTTCTCCTCTGTCTAGCGTAACGATTAGTGCATCGGGTTATGAATCTTATCAGATCCTCGTCGAATATTTGCAAAACCATTCGACTTCTGAAGCATCGTCTGGCAGCGGGTTGATAAGCCCCGGCTCTGGACCAATGAACTCCGGTAAAAGATCGAAATTACCAGTTCGTACGTCTGTGTATGGTCTGTTCACGGTACCACCGGCAATACTCGTTTCGTAGTATTCCTGTCTACGCTCTATTTCTTGTTGCATCGTGGTTTCTCACTGCCTGTAATATACAAGCGAGAGAAAGAGATGAGCTTTACGAACCAATGTTTGACGTCAGCGGCAACAGATGTGCCGTCTAAAATTTCTAATGTTTGCGTACAGTATAAACACTTTGAGGTCACACGAACGGACGCATGTTTCCCAGGCAGAGAAACAGTAAACACCGCCGATGACAAATAACATTCACTCGCACTTCATTTTTCATATGTATTTCATGATTCTATTCAGATAATAAATTCATGAAATGCTTTTTTTCTTTCATATGTAAAAAACGAACACCCCACGTTGCTACACATTGAGGCATTTCTCACTTTGCCCAATATTTCATGGATCGTTCTCGAGAGAACAGATCGTTTGGTTATTGATAAAAAGTAGATGTTCGTGCGAACCGACGGCTGAGCGAGGTCGTGCAAACCTTAGTATAAAGGAAGCAGTCGCCAGAGTGTTAAGAAGTTACCCTTGTTGAAATATGATCAGTTGAACTTAAGGAACTTAGATGTATTTTAACGAACTGCCTCATCCTTTTCCATAGCAAAACTTCTTTTTGTGCTAGTTCATCTGTTAATGAGCTTACATGCAGAACTCTTCCACTTTTATTTTTTACTTTTGCTCAATACAGCACAATACATCTTTCAATGAGAGCCTTGACCCGAGCAATTTTCCTTGTCGTATTCTGTGACTGACATATTACTGAGTGCTTTTTTGACTTTCTGTCTTCTCCGACAACAACTGCATTGACTTTGTGGAATTTCTTTTGTCTTTGCTGTGCTGCCCTCTGACTTTAACTATTTTACTGGGTTGTAGTATACATACTTCTTGACACGCTCCCTATCCTTCCTCTAAAAAATTCTCCCCTCTTTAGGTCACTTTTCATTCTCCTTAGGCTCTATGAATTTCTACTCTTGCTTTCCTCATTCTGCAAATAGTAGACATATTGCCCATGGCGATGTTGAAAAAAAACCAAGAACACATTCTTGTCACATATAATTGTAATCTAAATTACGGTTATTGCAACTAAATATTATCTATTAGAAAATTACAGTATGTTATAATATTAGGAAGTCGCAACTTTGTTGTTTACTACATAGTACTTTAACAAGCTTTAAAATATCAAATGTGATTTTATAACGAGTGCTCCTTCACAAATGTAACTTACGTTACCGCTACTTTGAAATTTGTTAATATTTTCAATAGATATGTGATTATATATATTTCTTTGCCTTTGCTGATTATTAGTTTGCTTCGTTAATTTGGATATTATTTCAAAATACCAACGTTTTACTGAAAATCTTATTTAGCCCTATTCAGTTCGCTTTTTAAAACTTAAGTAATTTACGTTGCAATGCCCACCTGCAAATAAGGTCAGTCATATCATCCAGATTTATATACAGTGTTGCTAAATGAAATTGATTCTCAAGTTGTAATGTACCCGAACAGCAAGACAGCAAGATAACAATCATATAATGACATGTATCGTTACTGTATCCTGGACGCGTCAAGATGAGGCAACACCGTACATATGAAGATTTTGTGATGGCCTAGTGCACTCATTTTATACACAGTTTTAGTTATTTGCATCTATTTGAAGTCAGTTTACCTCAACTATTTGCATTTCCATGATTTGTTGATGTTGTTCATAATTTGTCCATACTTGACATTTGAATTCTTATATTGAGCACACAGACTCTTTTAGGGCTAAAACAAACATGAGCTACTGACATTTCCATAGAAAAACTCATTTAGTTCTACAAAAAAAAGGGCGATGTTATGGAAGTTGTATGTTGTATGTCGCCCTCTAGAGTTGACATGAGAAGTCAAGTTTGAGGAATAAAACATGTCGAGTTAGTGTTAACGTACTGATCGTCGTCTGCTCTGATTTCCTGTCCCTTGCTCGTAAAAAACCCATAACAGCTACGATGCTGATACAAGACGGAACACAGTCAACATAATGGAACTGTCACAACAGAGACTAAAAAGTGCAGACCTGGTTTTTGAGTCTGACATTCATTTTAGAGCCACAAGTTAGAAGAAACCACATTGTAACCCATGTATTGGTTCACAATGAGCAGCTAGAAGATAGTAGCTTCACTGCCATAGTTAAGTTCATCGTGAAACTGTGTGACGTAAATTTAAAGTTTAGGATTGAGTGTGTATCATCAGATATTCACTACTGTCATGTCACCTACAGAAACCACATTGGCCTTTTTTTCGATTTTCCATGTCCTGAACCATAACTCAGACATGTATCAAGCAAATTTATTCAAAGTTGGTACAAGGACATTGACTTATAGTATACATATGTACTTCGATTTTTTTCTCAATATGGTCCGATATGGCCACATGGTTGCAACTTTGTTATGGTTTTTTCATGTCGAGAGCCATAACTCTGGCAAGTCTCAACTTATTTTACTCAAAGTTTGTGCCTTGACATTGACTTATGTCATACAAATACGTGTTGATTTTTTAAACAGTAAGATCAAACATCGCTGCGTGGCGGCGATTTTGGTACGATTTTTTCATGTACTGAGCCATAACTCAGACATATTTCCACCAGTATCATTAAAAGTTGGTACAAGGACACTAACCTATTTCATACATGCTCGTCATTTGTTTCACGGTAGCAGTATCATGTCAATTATTGAAGTTTCATAATTAGGCTGATATGTCAAGAAATACTGCATCAAATTTGATGAAACTTTGTACAGATGTTAAGCTCACATTGCTTTAACAGTGAAAAAGACATTTATCAGTGTCATTTTAATTAATTTGTAATTGCGTATGTAATGAACTTTCCTAATTAGAGGGATATATCCACAAATACAACGTCAAATTTGATGAAACTTGATACAGATGTTGATCTCATAGTGTTGTAAATACTGCATTAAACTTTATGAAATATGGTACCGGTGATATATCTATTAGTGTTAGGATAGTATGAAAAAATGTTTTGCAACATCCTGTCAACTAATTCCCAGTTGTGACACTGTTTACCCCACTTAACATATTGAAATAATCGCAATCATACCAATCCATAATCCATAACACTAGGTCAAAATTTGTAAGACAATAGTTGTAAACATAGACACAAAACAGCACAGAACAGACAGTAAATAGACGGTACAAACAAAGTCAAATTCATGAAAGAAAGATATATGGACCTCTGGCCAAAAGACCAAGAAGTGATGTCAGGTGTTTCGAAAATAGTAAGCGCATCCTGCCCCACATGTGGCACCCGCCATATATCAATCTGTAAGTCAGATAGGTAGTGGTCACTAACTAAGGCCCAATGTCACCGATGCCATCAGTGATCATTTGTCGAGAGAGATATTGTATTTATCTACCAGCTTGCGATACCTGCCAAAAAAGCGTTTGAATGTAGAGACAAGTCTTGCTCTGGTGTAACCTTGATTTAACAGTTTGAAAGAGAGATGGCCATGTCTCTCTACAAAATCACCATATGAACTGCATGCTCTTGTATATCGTATAAGCTGGGAAATGTATACCCCATAAGCAGGTGAGAGTGGAATATTACTGATGAGGTGTGGAAAATTAATTATACTAAAGTTGAAATCATCTCTCTTGTCATATAGCCTAGTAGAAAGGTGACCATTGGAGTCAAATTCAAGTAAAATGTCCAGATATGAAGCAGAAGAGGCCGTTTCTGTAGTTTCTTTAATCTCCAATTCTGGAGGATAAATCATAGCGAGATATTTACTGAATTCAGAGTTATTCAATGAAATAACATCGTCTATGTATCTAAATGTTAGGTTGAAAGTACGAGCTACAGAGACCTTTTTCTGCTTGATAAGGTTCTTTCCGTTACTTCTGATTTTATGTGCATTAACAGTAAAGCATACTTTAAACAGCGAAAAAATAAATGGAAAGTGTCAACGCATTCATGCAATTGTTTTCGTCGGTTTCTTTTGGTGACAGCGTAGTCATGGTGTGAGTGTGTGTGTGTGTGTGTGTGTGTGTGTGTGTGTGTGTGTGTGTGGGAGGGGGCTTCAATTGCAATGATCTCCAGCACGCCGCTTTGAAGATATCCCAGAATTCACCACTTTCATCATCGATTCAAATATGGCGGGTATCTAGAAATACCGCCGTGTGACACTCAATTTTAAACTAATGTTAAGTGCCACTATGTATTTTCTAGTAAACTCATTTTTGTGTGAGGCCTATCAGCTAGGCGATGTTGCCGTGAGTGTGTGGGGGTTCGAATCCCGTTTGGGTTATAGTAAAATTTATATTTCTTTAACCTGAGTGGACAGTATTGCTGGTGGATATTTACTTGTCCCCGAATCTGTCTGATAGCTCAGTAAAAAGCTTCGTGCTTTTCCGATTACTATATGTGTGTGTACTGTGTCTGTGTGTCGTCTGCTCCACGCACACCGTGTTGCTCGGTCGCGCACAGAATTGCAACATCTAAGTCGGTTACTGTGACCAACTCTTTTGGGTTGGAAGCAGTGGCCGACTGGTTTTGTGTGAGGCCTATCAGCTAGGCGATGTTGCCGTGAGTGTGTGGGATTCAAATCCCATTTGGGTTATAGTAAAATTTATATTTCATGCCGATGACGTTTTATAGCCTGATATACAAAGCAGTGGTATTTTTTTTACGAATAATAGTTGTACGAATGAATTTCTGATCCAAAAATTGATAAATTGATGCTTTTTAAAGTTTGATCAAACATCTTTTTCTTTTGTTATTTTTGTTTTGTTTTGTTTTGTGTCGGTCATACTACTTTCTGCCCGTAGCTGCTAAGGACTGCCCGGGCACTGCCTGAGGAAAAGTGGGCCAAATTTCGCCTATTTTAACACTAGGCCAATAGGTTCTGTTTATATCATGCCAAGCCAACCAAAAATATCATTGATTTGGCGTTAACCTGATGTTTTCTCCGGCAGTTTTGGTAAACAAAAGACGAAAGGCTTGAAGAACGTCGTCAGCTTGATAAGTGGGATCATACCATTCAGTCCGAGAGGTGGCACAATAACCTCGCCGAGCGCATACAGCCTAACAGCGTACCACCCCTTGCAATGAATGGTATGATATCTCAATCAAGATGGGGAAGTCTTTCCAGTCGAAAGCCCGGCGTCTTTCGGGCTCTAAAACCGCTGCAGAAAACACCAAATCAATGAAATCTTTGGTTAGCTGGGCATGATATAAGTTCAACCTTTTAGGTTAGAGTTAAAATTGAGCGAAATTTGGCCTACTTCCTCCTAGTGCAGTCCTCGGGCATCTACGGACAGTCTCGGCCAGTAATTAGTAAGACCCGTCTCAATCTGGTTCCCTGACCCGTTTTCCCCTGTAGAGGGCGTGGGGAAAACAGTCACGCCCTCTACCGGGGAAAACGGGTCAGGGAACCAGACTAGACCTGTCTGTGTCTATCCTAGTAATTCAAACCCTGTGTTGATGGTTGGGGTAAGACTGATCCCAGTGCCGTGGTATCTTCGACCTCAGCCGCTTTTCATGTTATTTGACAACATTTTACTGAGTTCATTATGCAACCTGCCTGGTCTTTCTGTTTGAAAATCTGCTTGTTTCGGTTTAGGCAGCAATGCATTTTGGGAAATTTCGAGGGCGGCTTGGATCCGAGTTGTAGAGCTTTTAGGATGGATGGACATAACACTTTCTCACAGTGACACTCACTTCCACACACAAGCATAAAAACAGCTTGATTGGAATGGGAGACACATTTATTTATTTATTATTTATTTATAACAAGTGCTGGTTAAATATTAAATTAAATATTTATTGCAGTCATCTGATTGTCATCAGTGCCTATATAATACAATACAATCAGACCAATGGTCTTCCTAAGACACGTGTTACAATATGAATGTGAATAATATCGTACCAGCGCGTCGCCCGTTATGTCTATATTAGTTCAACGTACGATAGGAGTTATGATTCACCTGTTGAACGTTCACTGGTTGACCCGGACTAGCCTTAGGTTCACTGCATGGTGTGGAGCTCGTATTGGGCTTCTTTGGCTGCGACGAGTCCAATTCCATCCTTTTCTGAAAAAAAAAAAAAAAAAAATATTAAGTACACAGTTGTGTCGATAGGACTGAAAAAAAGAAGGCTGACCAAACGCAAAGTTGTGTCCAATCTCCACGTGAGAATCACTGAAGTTGAACTTACCTTGATTATTTTTCTTTTTCGTGATCGTGCAGGTCTAACTTCGCCGTTGATAGGTTTCTTTCTTAGCTTATCAAAAGGAACACGAGACCCATCTTGTAACACCGCCACTCCGTTGAAGTTGTCGACCTCGGAAATGGTTCCATTTGTGATGTACCCTTCTCTGCTGCAGAACCATACGCGTCATTTCTGTAGAGTGAGTTCGGCTGGATCGAAATTTCATGGCGTGAAAATCTCACATTTGACTCTGTGATAGGACGGATGTGGGAATTGTCCAACCACTCATCATGTCTGCTTCCCCATCCCTCAAAACGCACCAAGGTAGTCAAAGTATCGCAATCTGCCTGTAAGACAGTAGCCCGATACAGCGACCAGACTCGGGACATAGAGCTTCGCAATCAGAGGCAGCCATGGTTCGGATTGAGAATTGGTTGTCAGTTTGACGTGACCGTCCGTATTTATAGCTTTTGATAAGATTCCAGCTTAAATTTATTTTAACCAATCAATGTGATGTTAAGGCTAGTATTGTTGAAAACAGAATAGTTTAACATTGCTGTTTACTATTGCGTTCGCAATGTACCCATATATACTTGTATGTGGCACATATTTGGCAAGTTGACTACCTTATTCATCATGAACTACCAATCTGACACCGAAGAAATCATGACCGAAGACTCGACCCGACACATGTCACTGTCTCCACCAGAAAGGGAAAAGTCTGGTCTGGTCGTTATAAATGCGTATTTGTGTTTGCGAGTATGTTTGCAATCAACTCTTTCAACTCAAATCTTTGAACTCCCGGCTTACCATGGCTTATCAGTGTGATAATGATTTAATGGTTAGATCAGAAACCGTTAATAGCTCTCCTGGTGAGAAGTGCTTAAAGTGTGATTAACCAACATTCTGCAGTCCTTTGTTTCACATAATGATTGACAGCTGCGCGTTCCGTGGCAAGTTTAAAGTTGGGTGAGACCGAGTTTTGTAAGAAGCATTGCGGCCAGGTAAGGAAGCTCTGGAATACGCACTCCCCGTTTGTGCCAATCGGACCGTGTACAAACGCTTCGAGCAGCAAAATCCAGGCATCAAACTCCAAGTATGGTGCATTCACGAATATGGAATTCTATTTTGAGACCGACGTTCTCCTTCTTAATAATAATATTGGGTTCTTATATAGCACACATATCCACAATACTACATGTGATCAAGGCGCTTTTTACAATTATTATTACCCCTGGTCACCGGGCCTAATATGATACACTCAACTCCCTGGGGAGCAAGCAACAGCTCACATGTGCAGCCAATAAGCGCAACAGAGCTAAACACACACATTACAACCACTGTCCTACCAGGCACCCATCATTCCTGGGTGGGGAGAAGCAATGAGGAATAAAGTGCCTTGCCCAAGGACACAACACCACAGCCATGCCGGGGCTCAAACTCGCCATCCTTTGATCGTGAGTCCACTGCTCTAGCCACTGGCCCATGATGCCTCCATTCTTGTGAATATATTCGAAAATTTCTGTGACACATGTTTAGACATATATAAGCTGGATCCGGCCCACTATATGTCAGCGCCCGGGCTGACATGGGATGCTATGTTACTTTATACAGGTAAAAATTTTAGCTCATTCAGGACGAAGAGCGGATGACTTTCATTCAGAGGGGAAATCAAGGTGGTATCAGTCAGTGTAATATTCATGAGTTACAGACAAATCATCCAGCTTACGCTGCTTACGTGGATTACGATCCGGAGAAGCCGTTGTCCGAAATAAAATATCTTGATGCTAATAATCTTTACGGATGGGCAATGAGCAAGCCAATGCCAGTGGGTGGATTTCATTGGATGACGAAGGAAGAGTGGTTAGAGTGGTCTGCTAGGGAAGGCAGGGCTGGTCTGAATTGGGGGCCCGGTGACAGATTTCCACCCTCTTTTCTAGAAGTAGACCTAGAATACCCAAAACACTTACATAAAGAACATCGTGATCTACCTCTCGCGCCACATCACCATGAATTTCCAAGCATCAGGGCACTCGACTGATCACAAGTCTAATGGACAGAGAGTAGTACGTCTTACATTACAAGTTACTTGAATTCTATCTTCAGATGGGGACACGGCTGAAAAAGATTCATCGGGCACTTGGCTTCGAAGAGGCACCGTGTCTCGTGGAATATATCGACTTCAACACTAAAATGAGAGCAGGAGGGAAGACAGACTTCGAAAAGAATTTATATAAGCTGATGAATAATGCAATGTTCGGCAAGACAATAGAAGATATCCAAAAGTACAGAGATTTTAAATTTGTGGTGTGTCACGGTAGTACCGATAGTGGCCGTAAAAAAATTCAGAAGTATAATCCAAAGATGAAACATTTAACTATCATAATTAGTGTAGAGGATGGTGATTCCTGCGACAGTGCCCTACTAGAACTGAAAACGGATGAGCATAGATATGTAAAGCCAGTTTTCATTAGCGCAGCAGTGCTCGAACTTTATAAGCTGCTTATGTATGAGACGCATTACAATTACTTTCGAAAGCGGTTCCCTGGAATACGATTAGCCTACATGGATACTGACAGTTTCATATACAGTGTGCCTCTTCCTTCCCCAGACGTAACTTTCAATGATATAGTTCGGAAAGATGTAGAACAGAATGGTGAGAAGTCGATATATGATACTAGTGGGATGAGCAGCTGCGCAGTAGGCGCTGATTTCCCAAAGATTAATAAAAAGGTGATAGGTAAATTTAAAGATGAATTGAATGAAGAACCTATTCTTAACCCCTTGACTACCAAGGCCAATGTATTCCTAAATACAAGGCCCCTTATGTAAATATTGATAAAATCTTAGGTGTGGTCATTGCATGAACACTGCTTAGAGTAAAAATTAAGTAAGTACCGATAAACCATATATTTTCTGAATCAGCATGAATTTTCCACTTTTTCATACATAAGTTTTGTATTTCCAGGTCACGTGACTGATCACATGACACATCATGTGACCAGAGTTGGCAAAGAATATGAAAATTTGAAGCATCAGGATGAGTTTTGAATCCATAAAATGATGCAAATTTGAATACAGTTGAAATTTTTTGGCATTGTCTTTACATATTCGTAATAATAACTACCCTTTACTTTATTTATAGAAAAGGCAGAGTAAATGAACCACAAACATCAGCATCTGACATGATTCTGTATTTGAAAATCAACACATTTTATATTTGTAAACACCTGCTTTATGTCTTCCTTGCAGAAACATGCATCTAAAATGGTTATGATTTATCAAAAAATAATTCACAATATTTAAAAATACATTTTAGGGAACAACGTATCACATGACCAAACACATGACCAGTCATGTGACCAGTCATATTGATAATATGGCTGCTATAAAATTTCACTGGCTTATAGTAAAAAATTGTATTTCTTCTAGTTTCATTCACGAATATTGCTGTTAATAGAACATAGTTACATATAAATCATTTGTTTTCAATAAATAAACATTTCATTTCATTAAAAAACAAACCATAAACATCTTCACGATCGTCCTACTTCTGAAAACTAAACAATCAGCGCGACACTTCTGTGATCAGCCTGACCTTTCAGGGTCGAGGTCATGGGTCACGACATTTGCTTCCGGATTTTGGCCATACTCGGACGTACGGGGGCGCAGTCACATTCAGGCCAGATCGGAATACATCAATCTTAGTCGCTCTGCATGCCGACGCCGAGCCGAAATTACGGCATTTTTAGCGACAAAAACAAAGAAAATACGCCTATTTAACTGTGCTGGATATTTCCGGCAGTCAAGGTATATGGTGATTCAATATGGCGCCGGATATATCCCGCGCCATAGGTAGTCAAGGGGTTAAATATATCGGCATACGCTCAAAAGTGTATGCTTTTAAGACACCAACTTTGGAGACAAAAAATAATAAGGGGGTTAAAGATGTTTGTGTTATAAGACTATGAGTATCTGTTTGAAAATGGTGTGTTCCTTAGGGAGGAGACCAAGTGGGCACATTATACACAGTTTGTTAAAAAGCCAGTGAAATCTTGAGTAAAAAATCAAAAAAGTAATGATGAACGCCAATGATAGCAAACATATACAATTATATGATCAAGACACTGGTAAATGGTTGGTAGAAACAGATCCGAGAGGGCGGAGTTCCCCTTAGGAACCGTTCGGGCTAACGGAGTTAACTTTCATAACCATTTAAACCGTACAACCTCATGTAACGCTCGAGTGGAGGACTAAATCCTTCTTGTTTTTGAATTTCTAGTGCCTGCTTGAATATGTTTTGAATAAGGGCCAAGGCAGCCTCTTCTTTTTTAGCTCTGCTGTCAGCGATGTGGAGCTTATCAATAGGTTGATTTTCCATCGTCGTCCGTCATCGTCCGTCGTTGTCGTCCGTCGTCCGTCAACAATTCCCTTCTCCTCTGAAACCACACGTCCAATTGCTTTGAAATTTTATATGCAGTTCACTTGGGAGACCTCACTTGAGTTTGTTAAATCTTGGTGAATTTGCATATTTGTATTTTTGGGACATTTTTTACTCTTTTTGGTAAAAAAGTCTTCTTCTTTTCTGAAACCGCTTGTCCGATTGCTTTGAAATTTGATATACAGTTTACTTAGGGTGACTTCAGTCAAATTTGTTCAAATCGTGGTGAAATTTGCATATTTGTATTTTTAAGGCAATTTTTGACATTTTTGGTAAGAAAATATTTAAAAATCTTCTTCTTCAAACTAACAGTCAGATAGCTATGGTATTTGGTACATATGTCCTAGGGATGATCTATTTCAGATTTGTTCAAATTGTGCAGAAATATGCAAATTTGCATTTTTAAGGCAATTTTTGACATTTTGGTCAAAAATGTATTTCTCAAAAAGTACTGGTCTGATAGTTTTTGGTATACAGGTTTCCATAGATGAACTAAGTAATATGTATTGAATTTCTGATGAAATCTGTAATTTTGTAATTTGGGGGCAAATTTTGCCATTTTTGGTCAAAAATGTGTATTTCCAAAACTACTCATCTGATAGCTTTGAAATTTGGTATACAGGTTTCCATAGATGAACTTAGTTATTATATATTGAATTTTTGATGAAATCTGCAATTTTGTAATTTCTGGGCAATTTTTCCATTTTTGGTCAAAAAATGGTGTTTCTTGGAAAGTACTGGTCTGATAGCTTTGAATTTCGGTATACAGTTTCTTAAGATGAGCTTAGTAATATATATTGAATTTGTGATGAAATCTGCAATTTTGAATTTTTGGGGCAATTTTTTCCATTTTTGGTCAAAGAATGTGTTTCTCAAAAAGTACTGGTCTAACAGCTTTGAAATTTGGTATACAGGTTTTCTATTGATAAAGTAAATAATATATATTGAATTTCTGATGAAATATGTAATTTTATATTTTTTTTATAATTTTATATTTTTGGGCAATTTTTGCCATTTTTGGTCAAAAAATGTGTATTTCCAAAACTTTTCATCTGATAGCTTTGAAATTTTGTATAAAGGTTCCAAAACATGAACTAAATGATATGTATTGAATAATGAGGAAATCTGCCATTTCATATTTTTAACTTTCATTTGGTATACTAAAGAGAGCTTATTGTATAAGGTGAATCATTTCATTTGCAGCCCATGTATGTATGTATGTTTGCAATTGGGGCAATTTTTCCATTTTTGATCAAAAAATGTGTTTCTAGAAAAGTATTGGTCTGATTGCTTTGAAATTCGATATGCAGGTTCCTACACATGATGTAAATTTAATCTTTTGAAATTATGATGAAATCTGCAATATTTATTTTTGGGGGCAATTGTTGCCATTTTTGGTCAAAAAATTTTATTATCAAAAAACTACTCATCAGATAGCTTTGGTTGACATGTTCTTAGGGATGATCCGATGTGATATATTCAAATTATGATGAAATCTTCAATTGTGTATTTTTGCAGCTATTTTAGCCACTTTTTTCTAGCCACTGCATTGAGTTATCAAAGATTTCCACCTTCTTCATCAACATGTGTCAAAATAGTTATTCTCTACATAAACACAGCGGAGCTATATCGGCCGCTAGGTCACTTGTTTATAGATGCACCTTTTTCTTGTATTTGTGTAAGCAATTGTTTATATTGAACGTAATAATGTTTATATTTCTCTCGCCGCTTTGATACTTCTGTTTTTCCTTGTATTACATCAATAACAACACCTGGTATAGGAGTTGAAGCGAATAGTACTGGGACTTTTGGAATGGCCGCCACGACGGCTGAACTTACAAGAATTCCCTTAGTCACATTGAGAGCCATATCAATTCGACCCATCAATTTATAAATGCGGCGATATGCAGCGCTAGTTCTTTCGATATAGTCGGCCAATTGTTCAACACTTTCAACAACTGAGATGTGCACTTTGTTTTTACTGTATATGTGCGGAATGATACAAAATAATTGTAGTAATATAGAGAGACAATATGGCAACAGGAGGAGAAGATATTGAACTCCAGGATTTCAATGATGCAAATTTAAATGATGATGATGATGCTACTGCTAGAACATCTTTTATCGACGAT
This sequence comes from Ptychodera flava, assembly GCF_041260155.1. Classification (NCBI taxonomy): domain Eukaryota; kingdom Metazoa; phylum Hemichordata; class Enteropneusta; family Ptychoderidae; genus Ptychodera; species Ptychodera flava. The sequence continues at coordinate 9,301,486 of NC_091937.1, read as the reverse complement.
GACGCCTTTACAAACCCTTACCCTTTACCGGATAGCCCGCAGGTGGATCTTTGGACTAAACTATAGTAGACAGTATAAAAGAAAAGATTAAACAATTCTTAAAGGCAAATAGTATTACTGATCAGGATGCACTAAATGTATTAGATACGAATTGTGAGCTTATTGAGGATGGAAAACATTCTGATTTATAAAAAAAAAATATCTCCCTCAAGCTGACAAAAGATAGAGGAGGTGGATTTTATAAGCTCTCCACATTAATGAGAGAAAAAGGAGGATATGAATTTATGAGAGATGTATTCGGGGGTCGCTCTAGCGCAGAGCGCGACTATGTGCGTTCTTCATTGCATTCTGAAGATGTTAAATGATAGAATACCGACTGAGAAGATGACACCAGATGACATGGGTATATACAAGGATGAACTGACATTCTTACGGCAAGATGCTAGCAGTAATGCACATAAAATACAAGCTTTTGAAAATAAAATCGAAAAATGGAACAATCTAAACCCAAAATATAAAGCTATTAATGATGAATTAAGGATTGCAAATATGCGTCCTGGCGAGCTTAAGAGTGAAAGAGTTAGAATTCCGCTACAGGAAAGAGAAGTTAGTAAACAGTTAAAGGAAATTCCTGAAACTGACAAGAAAGAAAAAATGCCCCAAAACTACTAGCTAAACTGAGAACAAGAAAAGGTAAAGTTGAGGATCGAATTAAAATGAAACTTATTATTTCAATGAGTTACTTGAAAGACTTTCACCGACTAGGTCTCTTCGTGATGGAATTTCCGATCCACAATTGACAATCAAGCTGAAACTGACAGAGTTATTTCCATGGAATGGTATTACAATCGCAGCATTATTTACTGCCCTTGGAATGACAATATCAACAATGGCCCTGGCTGTGACTAAAGGGGGAGGGTCAGCTGGAACTGGCGGCTCTGGAGCAAACAATGGTTCAGGCCCGCCCAAAGTATACACAAAAGCGAAAGAAATTGTAAAGCAATTTGGCGAATGGTTAAAAACCTTAGCTGCAAAAAGTGCTGCTGCAATACCTGGTTTAATTGGCTCCCTTGTCAGTTTTCTATTAAGAACAGCAGGATCGGTTGTCGGGTTCGTTGGAGAACAGCTATGGATATTTTTAACTGGTTTAACGTTAGTAATAATAAATAAAATTATGTATTAATATATGACCATACATGTTTGGTGAAAAGAATATTACAAAGTTTCTTTCTAAAAATAAAGACCTGTTTGGTTTCTCTGTCGAATTGGAATGGTGTAAACTCCGACGAGTAAATCGACATATCCTTCGAGCAAATCCAGGTGTGCGACTCAAAGATGATAATCTATATCATAACATATTAGCTTTCATTAAGGAATGTCAAAAGACTAACTTCTTTAAGCGACTAGAATTCATAAACGTATTCCAAGAAAGTTCGAGCTACAGAGACCTTTTTCTGCTTGATAAGGTTCTGGATAAATTCTGCCTTGTATGAGAACAGAAATAAGTCGGCAAGTAAGGGAGCACAGTTAGTGCCCTTAGGAATTCCTATACACTGTTGGAAAATGTGTCCTCCAAATTCAACAAATATGTTGTCAATGAGGAAATCAAGCATACTGATCATGTCTTTTTCGGTATAAAACACTTTAGCGTTAGTAATTTTTAACAAAATATGTAGAATTATACCCCAATACCACATATTTGTAACGGCGTGAACAGTTTTTGTAGAAAAATGCTTGGTTGATGATTTTTTCCAAGCGTTCTATGATTGTGGTATACAATGAGGAAAATCGAAAGTTTTAATAGATGTTATTTTTGAAACAGATCTTGATTTCAAATTTTCCAAGAGTTCCTTCGAATTTTTTAATATCCACATTTGATTTATACCACTCCGAGAAAAGACAACATCACAGTATGCTTGAAGTCCCCGTATAACAGTACAAAGAACAGAAGTCAGTGTCTTCGATAACTCTTTTGTTGAACATTTTGAAGATCCGGCGATAAACCTAGCTTTGTAAGGTGTTTTGTGGAGCTTTGGTATCCAGTATAAGCATAGGGGGTCCAATCTCCGATGATGACGATGATGATGATTAAATATTTAAAAATGAAGATAAATAAACATATATTTGGACTCAGTAAATTTGTTGTTATTGTTGTTGTTATTGTTGTTGTCGTTGTTGATACTATTTGCAGAAAAGAACAAGTATGCGCTGCAAATTTCAACACAGCCTAACTATACATGTGCGTCGCAAATTCAATACAGCCTAACTATGCATGTGCGTTGCAAATTCAATAGGCCTACAGCCTAACTATACATGTGCGTTGCTGCCTAACTATACATGTGCGTTGCAAATTCAATACAGCCTAACTATACATGTGCGTTGACTAACTATACATGTGCGTTGCAAATTCAATACAGCCTAACATTACCCAAGGGGTGTCACTTCATTGCCACACACTTTTTTTCGATCGCCAAAAATGCACCTAGCATGCATCGAAATCGGTAAAATTCGACGTAGGGTCAAAGCACATTAGTCCTTCTCAATAATACTCCAACATTTTTACCTCTTACCGATGAAAAGTCGAGAAATCAGCAAGTTTTTCAGCGTATCTGGACGTCTCTTACATTTCAGATTTAAAAGGCGAGGCAGTGTATTGAGTCACGTGGGCGCTTTTCAAATCGAACCAATAGCAGAGCTCGCCAAAATGCACCCAGCAAGCATCGAGAGCGGTAAAATTCGATGTAGGGTCAGAGCCCGTACTGAACGAATGGGCCCAGCGTGAAAACCCGGCAGTAACGTAAGTTTCTCACGTCTTTGGAAGACTATGGGTGACACTGTCTGCGTGCGTCTGCATACGAAATTCTGGTAACTTTAACAGTTCCAGTTCACCCGCAGCAAGAGATCGTTCTTTCCAAAGATGTGAGAAACTTACGTTGCCTCCGGGTTTTCACGCTGGTCCATTCAGCTCTGCTATTGGTTCGATTTGAAAAGCGCCCACGTGACTCAATACACTGCCTCGCCTTTTAAATCTGAAATGTAAGAGACGTCCAGATACGCTGAAAAACTTGCTGATTTCTCGACTTTTCATCGGTAAGAGGTAAAAATGTTGGAGTATTATTGAGAAGGACTAATGTGCTTTGACCCTACGTCGAATTTTACCGATTTCGATGCATGCTAGGTGCATTTTTGGCGATCGAAAAAAAGTGTGTGGCAATGAAGTGACACCCCTTGGGTAATGTTAGGCTGTATTGAATTTGCAACGCACATGTATAGTTAGGCAGCAACGCACATGTATAGTTAGGCTGTATTGAATTTGCAACGCACATGTATAGTTAGGCAGCAACGCACATGTATAGTTAGGCTGTATTGAATTTGCAACGCACATGTATAGTTAGGCTGTATTGAATTTGCGACGCACATGTATAGTTAGGCTGTGTTGAAATTTGCAGCGCATACTTTGTTCTTTTCTGCAAATAGTATCAACAACGACAACAACAATAACAACAACAATAACAACAAATTTACTGAGTCCAAATATATGTTTATTTATCTTCATTTTTAAATATTTAATCATCATCATCGTCATCATCGGAGATTGGACCCCCTATGGTATAAGCTAGGCAACTTATTATAGTCATCCTTTGTTGTAATATTAAAATTATCCATGAATGACTTATGATTTGCCAAAATTTCAGATTTGTTGAAGATTGATTGTCTGTAAGGGAGTTGGTGGAGGTCTTAGTCACGGGTGTTCACACAGCTCATTTGCGGAAACTTAGCGAAGTCTCGTACATAGCGAGATTTAGCGTGCGAATTTGGACGTGACTTTCTCTCTATGCATTCGCCATATTGGATAGACTGCATGCGTGCTCTGTGATCGTAATTGTTCGGGTTTTCCAAACGTCGCTCTACCTATGGACAAGATATCCTCGGCTCGCATTCGGAAGATTCCGATGAGTATCCGATGCCCGAACGTTGAGTCTGCACATCGGTGAGACGAAAATCGAGTCTTTTGAATTTTCTCGAGATTTCCTGCGTAGGATTAAGGCAAGTAGTTCCCCTTACTTGTGTTTATGTATTTTATTTTACTAAACATGCATAATAAACGTATTTTTCGAGATTTGAAACCAATTTTTACTCGTTGTCTAGATGTTTTCCTGCATTATGTTGGTCTACTGCCGTTGCCTTGGTTATTTTCTGTACGCGCTGGTTTTTTTCCAAATTTCGCCTTTGGCACCAATTTTGATCGTTTGGTCAATTATGCAAAGCTGAAATCTTGACTAATGCAAAACAATGGCGACAGAGATCGTGGCAAAAACGTTGGCCGACCATGATAATTATGTTAAAACACACTGTAGAATATGCGGAAGGAAGATTGAAGGTACAACGCATAATGTCGGTGACTTTGTTGATGATATTTCTGCCTGTTTTAGCATCAATATTTCTGATGACATCACCGGAATACACCCGACCAAATTCTGCAATAATTGCAAGCGCTCTGTTGTAACGTACAGAATTTCCAAGTGCCACGGTAAGACCTACAGACCTGGAACAGTAGCTATAGATTGGGTTAAACATCCAAGAACTGGGCAATGTCCCAGAAGAAAACGAAAGGAAAGGAAAAACAGGGGGAGACCGAGACGCCCTTCTTCCGATAGTGCCAGTGCATCAGAAATTTCTATGTAAGGATTGAATGATCTTGGATTTGAAGTAAATAGTGAAGGAGTGGGTGAAATCCTGAAATTGATTCAACAAAAGTCTGTTAGGAGCCTCAGTGAAAGTGACTTGCTGGTTGATAGATGTGTCGGTGAAAGTTTGAACTTAACTTGTACTATCTGCAAGCAGATGTATGATAAACCTGTGTTGATAGACTGTAATTTTAAGGTGGTGGACATATGTTTTGTGCTGAATGCACATCAGAGTGGATTCAAACTACCCAGAGTTGCCCAGTTTGTCGCACGACATTACAACCAAATCTATAGCATCCATTCCCAATGTTGTTCTGAACTTGCTGTTGTCCCTGAAAGACAAGTGTGACTACACTACAAGAGGGTGTCATGTTGTTGTTGATCTTGAAAATGTGATACAACATCGAAGTCAGTGTCAATATCAGTCTGCCCCTGTCATTTGTGATCATGATTATTGTTTGACAAATCGGGAAATATCTACAACTGCCTGTAGTCAAAATAATCAAACTGATCATGATCAAAACCTGAAGAGAGTTTACCGGTACCGCTGCCCTTACTAAACCTGCAGATCTGCAAAGAGCTGATTAAGAGCTGAGGCAGATCTGCACAAACAGACTCACTGCAGCTTTCTGGACAGAGCTGCAGTAAGCTGATTCTGTGAATATATAATTAGTTATTGCAGCTCTGAGACAGACCACTGCAGACCACCCACAGCTCTGGGACAAACCTCTTGCAGACAACCCACAGCTCTGGGACAGACCTTGCAGACATCCTGCAGCTCTGAGACAGACCTCTCACAGACAACCTGCAGCTTGGGGGAAGGGGGTAGACATCAAAGGTCAAGGAAGCTAACAGGCCGAGCTCATGACAATGAGGTCACAAGTAGTTAGCTAGATGGGATTAAACATGGCTATATGGCAATCAGTGTACACCCACTGCAGCCAACAACAATTTGTTGTCTTTGTGTGGTGGCATATGTATAATGCCCTACAAAGAGGCTCAAAAAATGGTGCATGGGAAATGCAATTTTTTTGGGCCATTTTCTTTACTGATAAAGCTGATGTAATGGATTTTATATTTGTACTTTTAAGATTCAGCATACAAAAAATCATCCAGTGCATTCAGCCTTTGATACAATGTACCTTAACTTTTTTTGCAGTGATTTGATCAAAGTCCATATTCTCTCTGGTACAGTTGGACCTCTACAGAGGAGAAAGAAGCAATACAAGAGTGATAAAATCAGCAGACAACACCTTCATACACAAATAAAACAAGTTGAGAGCTATATAAATTTTAAACAAAGTTTGTATTAATAAAATAAATATATTTTTAAAAAAAGTGTTTACATAAAATGTATCTTTCTGAGATAACTGAGCCAAGTTGACTTATGAAAAATATTGCATTAAAGGCCAATTACTTCTAGTAAAATAGTGATATGTACTTTAAAGGTATACAGTCACCTGTAATCGAAATATGCCCATGTATGGTCAAAGGGGCATTCCTTGGTATTCAAAATGCCCATGTGAGGGCGCTGTTTCTAAAAAGCGGCCACCCGCTTAAAATCTGTGATTGGTTAGATTTTCTCTTTCCATGGTAACTGTGACAAAATTGGAACAGGTGACAGTATACCTTTAAAAGTAGCTGTAACAACTGGTTTCTGCCCTATTTCTGTTCTTTCTATTAACTACCTATTCTTGTTCTATTGCCAAAAGCAAGTTGAAATGTCTACTACTATCATGTTTACAGTCTATTACCTTTATAGTCAAAATTGTACTAGTTGACTGATGCATTGTATGAAGTCTGGATCTATATGTAATTATACAGATCATGCTGATAGGCTGACAAGTGGATATTTTAACAAAATTCAGGGAGCTGAGCAAGAAAGTGCAGTTGACAAACTGAACAACAATAGTAGCAAAGTCATGAAAGGACAATATTACTGTCATTTCAAATATTGCAATACAAAAATATGTTACTACTATTAACTTTTACAGTACAAAATTATTAAATGCAAGTACTACATTATGATTAAAGAATAAAATAATTTTAAAAATATATTTTTCAACTGAGAAGTCCTTCTTAAATGTACCTAAAAGCAATGAATATTTAATGAGGCTGTACTGTGGACAATATGAATGGCAAAATTGAAAGAACAAGTTGGCATAATAAACAGGAAAACAGTACAGTTGGGTAAAATGTTGAAATGTCATAAATAATGCAATGTATCTCTTGATTTTGTTGACATGAATGAATGACAGTAGTTGAAATTCCTCTGGTGAAAAATGTAAATATTGCAAAAAATGTACTGTGTTTTGTAACTTAGACTGTATGACAGAAAGATGTGGTAATCATTAGAGTGTACTCAATATTACCATTTCTTCTTTCTTAATATGACCATGTCCTCAAAAATATTAAATTGAAGTACCAAATTTCGACAGGGGTAATTATGGTGTGATTAGAACATCCAATACCTTTGCAATAGACACAATCTGTGGACCTTTTTTATCGAACATACCTGGTTATCTTATAATGAAAATTTATCCGATTACTCTTTGTACTAAGAAACTTTGTAACTTTGAAGTCTATATAACATGTTACACTAATTATCCTAACAGTAACAATCTTACTATTATTATCTTAAAGGGGAAGGTTACCCAGCGATTGTATGTTCAGCAATAAAAAATCTATGAAAAATGGTGCGACACCTGTCTTTGTTATCAACTTTCACTTACCAATGGCGCGATGGCACTCATTTGAAAACTATAGGTTATAGATAGAAGTGACGTAAGAGCCTAGGACTGCACTGGCACTTATAGGGGTTCCCCGTAGTCTTCAGCCGAGGAAGCCCCACAAGTGTCAGTGCAGTCGTAGGCTCTTACGTCACTTCCACCTATAACTAAAGGTTTTCAAATGGATGCCATCGTGCTATCAGTAAGTGAAAATTAATAACAAAAACAGATTTTGCACCAGTTTGTTATAGATTTCTTATTGCTAAATACGTAATCACAGGGTAACCTTCCCATTTAAACGATATCAAAGTAGGTGCATGCAAATCAATTGCATCGTAACTATAAATCTCACAAAGGTGAGAACTGAATTTCTATGCCTTTCACTATATGAATCCTATCATGTATGAAAATCACTGAAAAGTAGAAAAATCAGTATAAATTTCATCTATAGAAAATTAGCATATTTTCAGCAACAAGCTACAACGGGATTAAACACATTTGAACACAAACTATATTTAATATCAAAACATCAAAACATGTTTCCCTAAAGGACAATAAAGTCTACTGCAATAGTTCTGAGCAAAAATCTAAAGTTTAGTTAATAATTATCAGTATACTTAATCATCGTCTCTGAATTAAATTTCTATTGAAAAATTACATGAGGTGCTATACTGCAGGAAAATTTTTGACAAAAATTATTATAGTGAAGTAAGGAAGCATCTATCTCAATATTCATGCAGATGTACATGCAAAAAGATTTCTTTTTTTTTTGAATTGCCGAATGAATATGAAATTGGCCATAGCATTATTGTTCTGAAGCTTTGTTTTTGAATGACTTGGTTTCTGAACAATCTGATAATGGAATACACAAAAAAATTGTAAAATCTGTCCTTTGAAAGACCCACGGTAAGATCAACAGATCACAATATTTAAAATGTGTATCAAATAGAAACTGATCAGTTAAAAAATGTTATGTTAAATTCACATATATATAAAGAAATTTAACCATGAAAAACTTATTCAAAAACTTTGTAATTTTTGTTACATGTACTTTGTTGACAAATAAAATTCACTTTATATATTTCAAAATGCCTTTCCTTAAAATGAAGTGTACATGGAAAACATGAGAACTTTGATTTATGTTTTATCATTAGATGTTGAGTTTCAGCCAAAATAAACAAGGCATCATGGTAAACAATGTTCAATTGCTACATGTAAAAATCAGGATTAAGGCTGAGTCTGTGGTATGTGTCCTTCATGATAAGAGCGATAATGAACAATAAAACTTGCAAAAGAAATGAATCACAGTACAAACCAAGCCACCACCGGCACTACTTGGAGAGAGTAGTTGTATCAAGTCCGAAAACATTTCTTCCATCATTAAGACATCGAATGATCGGCAACTGAGACGAGAATAAAACTGTATCATGTCCGATTTATACTATGTTATTCCAGCGTTCCTTATTCCTATGCACTGCATGCAGTAGAGTTGCTATCATAAGTACTAATCCATAATGATCGAAATGAACATAGATCACTTCTTGTCGCCATATGTTCTCAACTTCTCAAAGAACAGTGGTTGGTTTGAAATAGTCCCCTACGGTGTGGAAAGTGTCGAAGTAGCAAACTCTCAGTTGAAACCTCACTAAAAGGCTGGAAAATTCAAATGTCCACGGCCATTACACTGTAAATAACGGACATCCACTGATCGAAGTTTAACTTACATAAACTCTAAGTGTCTAACGCAGGCAACGTCCTTCAAACATTACAGTTGTTCTCCTAAACCTCTTCTGTGTTCCCTTCATCGTCCACTGAGAGAAGTAATCGACGATTTCTCCCCAAAACCGTGGCTTAATGGAGTGAATGATACCTGCAGACTCACACATTCAACACTGGAATTCAAAATGGCAGCCTTGACAAAATTGGCCAATCAAAAGTCTTGTTTTACAACATGTGATGTTGTAAGGTCAAAGTTCGAATACATGATGATCTGTTTGACCTGTGACCTCCTGGCTGCTGCCATAGCCTTTCAAACATTAGTTTTGCGAGAATGGGAGAGTATATTACTTTTACGCCAACTTTTATACACTATAAATCAGTCAGTGTACCTCTATGGCCTTCCGACATGTATGATTATGCAAGTAACAATCGTGAGTAGTCAGATTTTAAGCCAATTACCCTTCTAAATGTGTTTGCATGTATCAACGTAGGACTCACTTTCTGATCGACACATGACTGAGGGCAATGGCCTTATTTAGTGCACAGTGCTACACGGCAACACAGAAAAACCTTGAACAGGGCCCATGGGCTACATTGCAGCTATTCGGTGGTATGACTTGTAAACCAAACAAAAAAATTGTAGTTTCTTTTCCAGAAATTCGTCATAGCTTTTTTGAAACTTATCATTTAAAAACAATGTCCAGAGAAATAACCTTCATGCATTGATGTTTTTCAGTACATTTATTTCATATTCCAAGGTAATGTTGCATGGTTTGATAAATTTGTGCATTCCACACACTATTTGACCTATCTAATTTTTTTTTTCAAAAAATAGTATTTCTCAAATCATTAATCCTTTGACTTTTCTTTTTCTTAAGGATTATGTGGTATTTACAGTACATACCACATATAACTTACCATGTAGATTTTTGTTTATGTATTGAGTGATTATGATATTTGGTATCCTGTTGTTTTCATCATTGGACGACTGTGTTAAATTCTGCCTGTTAACATTCTTTATGACTTGTTGAAGAGAATTTTGCAATATTACAATTTAACCAATATAAAATTTAAAACTAAAAAATCATGTATCATTTTTTACGAACATACAAGGGTTTCTAAGCTTTCTTTCATTGTAATATACTGTACATTATACAGTGCCACTTGGTTAAGTCTGGTTAGTATCAAACAAGATATATATTTCACATATATCTACATGTTCAGGGTGCAAATTTCACCATTATCATTGCGATAATCCCATTAGTGTTTACCAAACTAGAACAAATTTGGTGCAGATTAAAAATGATCACCTAGAGTGTTTATCAAATTCGTCACAAAGATAATGCTTATATTCTTATATTGTATCATGGCCATCTCTCTTTCAAACTGTTAAATCAAGGTTACACCAGAGCAAGACTTGTTTCTACATTCAAACGCTTTTTTGGCAGGTATCGCAAGCTGGTTGATAAATACAATATCTCTCTTCGACAAATGATCACTGATGGCATCGGTGACATGGGGCCTTAGTTAGTGACCACTACCTATCTGACTTACAGATTGATATATGGCGGGTGCCACATGTGGGGCAGGATGCGCTTACTATTTTCGAAACACCTGACATCACTTCTTGGTCTTCTGGCCAGAGGTCCATATATCTTTCTTTCATGAATATGACTTTGTTTGTGTACCGTCTATTTACTGTCTGTTCTGTGCTGTTTTGTGTCTATGTTTACAACTATTGTCTTACAAATTTTGACCTAGTGTTATTGGATTACGGATTGGTATGATTGCGATTATTTTAATTTAACTGTGGTCATCAACAATGTTTGTTGGCCAACAGTGATATACATTACAATTTGACATGGCATCCTTCTTTGAGCTGCAAGCAGTCTTCAGAATGATCCATTTATACAAATGTAAACAAAGTTCTTAGGGAGAGCTGAATTTGGTCTGCACAGAGCTGACAGTTGTCTGCATTGACTTAGTAGACAGCTCAAATTATCAGTTTTGTCTGCTGCCAACAAACTACAGCTCAAGACAACCAAAACAGATCTGCAGTTGAGCTGCACAGAGCTGTGGCAGACTGAAATCAGAGCTGGAGCAGCTCAATACAGATCTGCAGGTTTGGTAAGGGTGGCCATCCAAACCCTGCTCCGGGCAGAAAACCTAGATGAGTCACTTTTTTGAGGAGCTCACATCTGCATGTATAAAGAAGAAGCTGTCAACCACCATAGGCTACAAATCCGGTGTACCAATCAAACCTAAGACATGGGACAGGTAGCAATTTTTTTTTCCAATTTTAAATCTTTTTGTTGCAGTTTTAAATCTTACTGAAAACCGTAAAATGCAGATAATAACAGATGATAATTTTGCTTTCTTTATTCACAGAGTTTGAATTGTGTTGAAATTATTGTATAACAATCCATGGTATAATAAAATTATTCTCCTTCATTTCAACAGCCAATTTGTCTTAAGTATACTCCCCATTCAAGGAAAACATCAGGAGAAGCAAGTGAAAGGACAAAGGCAAAGCAGGCCAAATGGATAGCAGAAAGCCGTTGCAGGCTTTCTGGTGGAGAACAGCATACAGTGGTTCAACAACAAAAAGAAGTGAAGAGGATTAGTAAAGAGGACAAGGATGCTCTACTTCAAGAAATGGGTATGGTACCAAATATTCCTGAAGGTGCTGGTCTGTTTTTTGAAATCTGTTTAAATCTGCCATGGAATAAACTAAGGTCATTGAAATGGTAAGTTTGAAATCAATAGGCCTAATTCAGAAATAAGTACATTCTCAGTATTCTATTGTCATAGCATCTACTGACAGTACAGAGACAATAACTGTGTAAAATGTGCAGAAGAATACATATACTGTCTGTGATTCACATTCATGTTTGTACTTCTATCATGTGACTTCTCACATCTACAACTAGAATAACCATTAAATACTGTTTGTACTTTTATTTTGGTTTCTGTCTATTGAATAGACTGTTCAATATATTAATGTAATACCTTTTCAAGTATTTATATACATCATATTCTAAAAACAGCATATGTTATGTATGTAATATTTTTAAAAGCTTGCCAAATATTAGAGAACATGATGGTTTTCCGTGAGACTTGTTTTTTTTTGTTATCAAGATATTACAAAAAACCATAGGTATCCCAAAGCCCTTAGCTTGTGATTTTCAGCAATCCCATTTATTTAAGTGAAAAATACTTCAGTGTTACTTGAATGGATGTTAAAAAACTTTAGTTGCTATTAACAATTTGCATTGTTCGTTCAATAGATGGCTTCGGAGTTGGAAAATAAGGTTAGGTAGTGAAAGGATGGATAGACACCTTGCTGCTGGCAAGAAATATCAATCGGTAGCTGAAAACAAGCCCTTTGTATTCAGTGTGAGAGGGCCTGAAGGAAAGCAAGATACAGAGATACGACTTGCTCTTTGTTTTGCAGTTCAGGATCTAGTGCACACCGTTGACGTCTATTTGGATTATCTAGAAAGGTGATGTAAGCATTTATACATGTAAAACTTTTAAAACCTTTTTCAGATGTGGAGTGCAAACAATGTACATGTAACCTGTATTTTTGGAAGATTGCAATTTTGAGTTTTTCTGATATATAATCATCTAAGCTTCAAACCATGCTTGTATAGTCTTGGTAACATTCTCTGTTCATCAATTTGCTCACAAAATTATGCAATATCAGATACATGATCAGCTGCTATGCTTTTATGCCTGAATTAACTTCTTCCTATCAAATGTACAACGTACATTTCTTCTGTTGTGAATTACCTGTTATAGAAAAATATTCAAATTTTCATTCTTTTCATGAGTAAACCTGCATGTGTTAACACATTGCAACCCAGTCAGTTTAAACTACAGAAAGGTAATGAAATAAATTGATTGTAATCAAGTCTCTCTGCTACACTCTGAGACAGCTTTGTTATTTCTTTGCTGTGATTTGCTATAATTTATCCCTTGTGTTTGGTTTGTGTAAATTATCACCATGATTTCTTTTATCTCTACAGTGAAGACAAGCTTACTTCACATGATGGTAGCATACCTTCAGATCAATTTGGGTAAAGGTAGGAGGTGACAAGGTGGGGGAGGTACCATGAAAAGTGTCTTTGAAATTTGTAATGTGGAGTGTCCAAATTCTGTCAACAACACTATTGTTTGGAATATATTTGCTCTTGGTAATTCTGAAACAAACCTTAGAACTGCAATGAGTGTTAACAGTGGACAGGTGGATCAACTAGATGACCACAGATGGAAGTAAGTGATCAAGACTTCCCTTACCATTTTAATCACTTGTTTTCCTTTACAGCAAATGTATTTCCATCACAGCATAAGCAAGCCTAGAAGTAATTTTTTACATGTGTACATGTACCTTTATTGCAGCCTGCCGACCAAACTTGATGTAATGTCTCAAGATTTGAAGAACAGGGTTCAATGAAAAATATATTCTAAACAGCCTCATTATCTCCTTCATACAGTGCCCTTTGTTCTTGATTCATTTAAAAAAGGTCAAGACTACAGAAAATTTTAAGCAGATTGCAAATGACTGATGCTGTGCCGCCTTGAATGAACAGCCTGACAATGAGGCAGTCATGGATTTTACACCATCATTTTGTGTGTGTCTTCCAAGCTTGTTTAATGTTCCCTTTACATTAACACATACTCTTTTAATTGAGGGATAAAATTATTAAAGCCTTCATAATGGGAGACTACGAATACCTTGCACGTATCTATGGTCTTTCAGGTCCTAGAGGTGAGTATAATGTCAGCCGAATGGCAGAGATATCCCTCTATATAAAATATATATTGTGTGCTTTGATCTATGCATTTTGGTACTGAAAATAACAAGTAATATGTAACCACACTATACCCCTTGTTGAAGTTAATATGAAAACTGTCATGTGTAGTGTTTTAAGACTGAATTCGCTGTGTAGAAAAGAATAAATACTACACAATCATGTATGAAGATGCAGAAAATTCATAAATACAGAACATGGAATTTCCCACATTCATTCTGATTTGTACAGAGAGATATTTATCATTCAGAGTTGATTATATTTTGTCACATATCAACAAATGTCATACTAAAATTTATCTTAAATAAGTACAATGGAAAAATGTTCAAAATAAAAAGAGCCAAACTGTAAGCCAGACTGACTTGTGGGTATAGTTAGTGGGTTCTTAGCCTCATTATATTGAAGCTAGAGAGTTCTAAATGAATGTTTATTTTTATTTTTCAGGTAAATACTATTGCCTATGGTGTTACATCACCAAAGCAGATGCAGTACTGCCACCAGACGAGAGGGGACATGTTGAAACAAGAACTTTGGAAGACATCCACAAATTTGTTGCAGCAGGAAGTAAACGAAGTCATGCATCTGATTTTAAAAACTGCATTAACAAGCCGTACTTCAACATTCCTCTTGACAGGGTGTGTTCTTTTTATATTTCCCAAGCATTTACAGAATTGATGTTCACCCTTTGTGAATCTCTTTCGTCAATAACAAAAATGAATTGTGAATAATCTCTTTTTTCAATTTTTCAATGAAGGTTTGTATTCCTGTCTTACATTTAAGCCTAGGGATCTTTTTAAGATTCTTCAAATGCTGGAACAGGCTTGTGCTGAATTGGATTTCAAAGTGTTCAGCTTTCAGCACAAGACCACAGGTGAAATTGATGAGCCTGTACTGAAACACGCTCATTTTGACACATATGTCGACACCATTCAAAAAGTGTTTTCCCTGGAGGAAGAGGCCAAGCAGTGCAGTCTACAGGCTGACGATCTGGAGAGACAGATTGAGGCTGCACTGTTTAGTGATGGTGATGATAGCAGTGATGATGACGAGGAAGATGGCGATGGTTCGCTAGCTGAAATTAAAAAACTTCAGGAGAAGAAGGCAGCAAGCATTGCTAATGCAAAAGAAAGGGTTATAATTCAATTGTAATATGTTTTTTTTTATTTTGAATTAATTTTTATTTTCATTTTCCCTTCAACTGCCATGGATTAAAAAATCTCTAATTGAATAGTGTATTTTCTTTACTTCAGGAACGGGCAGCTGAATCCCTCAAATTCTGTCTCTCTATGGAGGCTGGGCCATCCGTGAAAGCATTAGACAGGGCCTTAGGGTCAATTAATGTAGCCAGGCAGGCCTATCATGGTAAATATTTTGTCGGCAACCATGTTGACAAATGTTGTCAGGTTAGGAATGAAAAATGATAATTTTGTTAAGTTACTGTGAAATGACTAGTTTTATTGCTTTATATTAAGTTGTTCACTTGTTAAAGTTCCCATGTTTTCCCAATTGTTCTGGTAGTTTGTTTTATTTCAATACTTGATATTAACATTTTTTAAATTGTTCACTTCATTTCAGCAAGTTAAGAGTTTATCAGTAGTTGTTCAATGTCTGTGCCCAAATAAGGTCGGACAGGGAATAAAATTCCTGTATATTATTTTTATTTTGCCTCACTCATCTTATTTTATTCATAAAAAATTCGTTACAATTACTTTTCACAAATGATATGATAACTGCATGTGTTGGGTTTGGCTAAAGTACTATGTTATTTTCTCAAATCATTATCGTTAAAATAATCAGTGAAACTGTAAACGCTAACGATTTGTTTCATGTCTTTACACTTTCATGAAATTTAAGGTAAAAAGTAGTTTCCTTAAATGTAATGAAGGAGCATTAACTGTCATATTTTCTCTTTAATTTTAGCCTGAGAATATTCGCATTCTGTTCAATGCAATATCAACTCATATTGAGCAGATATGCTCTGAATTGCTTCAGGATGCTGAAGCAATCAGAGCAAAGTACCAACCCTTGTTGTTGCTGTTTGGGGCATGCCACAATATTTATTCAGTGTCAACAATGCTGTCTGATGATGAAATACTGAAATTTGGTAAGTCTACACACCAGGAAATTCATAAGCTGATTACAGGACAGGTCTGTCCCGATCAAGCACTGTGACATAATATGTTAAATAACCCCCGTTACAGGACCTGAAAATATGAATATTTCAGAGCTGTTCACTTTTGCTTACAGTGCCAAAGAATGCATTTCAGTAGACTAGTTAGAGATAGTTTCACGTCTTCCACACCCCCCTTTTTGAATCTGAATTATCCAACGGACAAGTACTGTAATATGTGTGATGCAATTCTGAAGGTTTTTATTGTCACATGTAAGTTATTTTTTGAAATTTGATTTATGATCATGTATATGGATTTTTTGATAATGCATATGAATATTTTGTTTCACAGCTGAAGGCGCTGATGTGTTACTACAGAACGAGTTTTCCAGGTGCATCTGTATTTCCGAAGCTCCACATCTTGGAAGACCACGTTCCTGCACGCCTTCAATCTACCAAGAGAGGATTAGGGTTTAACGGAGAGAGTGGGTTGGAAGCCATCCATCATTCTTTCAATGTTTCTGCCACAAATTATGATAATATGCTAGATGCACTTAATCGTTTAAAATGTCTTGTATGTAATCACCATGTGAAGACTCGGCTGTAAACATAAAATTGCAGACTGATGGGAATGTATAAAATATTGGGGTTGAGCGGGGCCGGGGTGGGGGTGGGGGTGATCAGGTAGTCCTTAATGTAAACAAATGAGAGTAAATGGGACAGTGTGTTGAATTATATTACAACTTCGGTTATTGTTATGTAAATAGTTTTTTACAGGAGAGCAATAAAATGTTATCATGATATGGCAATGAGAATGACATTGTACAGGTGTTTATTTTTCCTTCCACAAAATTATGATGGCCACAAATAGCAAACAGCAAATATCTTAACCTATAACACATGTCTTCCTTTACCATTTTTATTAAATTATAGTGAAACATTGGAGTAAGTAAAATATATTTTGAGCAAGTCAACACAGTACTTGTGGGATTACAGGTCGCACTCTAGTACTTTCAATCAATATTCAAAAAATAAGTCAAAGCCAGTTTAGAAGTATTGAGTCCCTTCTTTATGTGAACATTGAGAAAACTATTTGATATTAGCAAAATTGTGATGAAAGTAAGCCACATGTAACCATCCCTAATGCTTGTTTGTGAAAATATTCCCCTTGTCACTTTTCTGAAAGAGGTCGTATGAGGGCACTCTTTAATCAAGATTTTTTGGTTGTTTGATTTCTTTTCCCCACCTTAGTTTCTGTCCTGTTAACACCAAGTTCGTCTATAAGACATTCAAAATAATACTTCTTACAGATAAATACAATGTTATTTGCAGCTTTATCAGCAGGGACGACAACATATTTGTCATGGATATCATTCAAACACTTAAGGCATCAGATCTTTAAATACAGAATAGGGTCTTCAGACCTCCGTCATGACGTCAAAGGCTGCTAAGTGACAGTCGTTCCGAAGGTATTGCACAAGACACAGTGAAAATGTTAATGTCTAACGACGACTCTGTGAGTAGGGTATTACAACAGCATTCCGTAGGTATATTTAATAAATTCACATCTATATACTTACTTCACAGTCAAGAGACTTTCTGAAGGGCTAGAATGCGACTCCCGTTCCAAAGGGTCCGTAAGTGTCTCGGACGTGTACCATTCTTTGTCTTTTGCAGACAGATAGTCAGCTCCATGACTCCTTAGGGACAAATTATCCTGTTGTAATACTTACGTTCCGAAGGTTCTAGTATATGTTGCAATACCCCCTGCCGGAACGGACAGGGAATTACCCACTGAGTCATATATAGGTCACTCTGACTATGACTCACTGCGTACGCTTGCACGATCCATTTTAGCTATAGGGAGGGAAAATCCCCCCTCCTGTAGCTAAAATGGATAAAATGGTGTAAAAAATTCTTATTTATCCCTGATAGGATAAATTCCTACTACTTCATTTACTGGCTGTATAGTAAAGAAAAAGCACAGGGGGTGAACAGAAAAAGAGAAAGACAGAGACATAAGAGAGAGACAGAGATGAGGAGGGAGCATCAGAGTAAGACAGTGAGACGTCTGCTGCTTGATTACTTAGCACTTAGCGTGTCTGTAAACTTCTATATCACACTTACATAAAAATTCATGAAACTTGAAATTAACAAACAGTTTTTTGTACTTTAGTTTATCAAGCAAACTCTTGTCACAGATTAATAGATCAAAAACTATAATTCAGTATGTTTGGAGTATATTAAATCATACTCTTAACTGGCATATTTAGTCACAGTATATTGCAACAATAGAGCTAGTTTTCCACGAGTTGTGAAAGCACAAGATTGGATATGACTTCGGTGATTTCCTTAGCGAGCCACAGTACAATATGGCAATTTAATCTCAAAAAATACCATTATTATACACCTACTGCCGTAACCTATGGGAGTTTGACCGTCCAATAACTTTCCGTATTTTGTATAGTACGCAGAGTCCCGAATACGGGAGACGCGCGACGCGCCTGTTTGACCTTTGACCTAGCGATTATCGGATGTAAACAAACTATTTTACGATGAGTTATAGACATAATAACAACTTCCACCAAAATGTATTCGTAGTATAAGGTTTGAAACACGCTAAACACAAAACTGAGTCTAAATGCAATTGATTTTTATTTTAAAAAACTAATAAAATTGAAAACATTCAGCGAAGTTTGCTTGTACTGCACTGAAAATTAATTGGCTTCGTGCCAACGCAAGGACTTGTATAGTGCGGAGCAGTAATCGCGCGCATTCCCCCCGCGTTCCAGTCATATCGCGCATGCCGCATCCCTCAAAATTTACCATAGAATTAGTTTATACGGACGATTAATGGAGGGAGGTGTATAATAATAGGTTATACGCAAAATACGGCCCTGTGTGGACTCGGGCTCAGTGAGTGACGTATTGGACTCGCCTTCTGCTCGTCCAATACGTCACGCACTGAGCACTCGTCCATACAGGGCCGTATTTTGTTAATAACCCTATAATTATAACAACTGATTACTCACATTCTGTAGTGTCCAGCCAGCGTGATCCAAAGCATGAGAGAGAGAGAGAGAGAGAGAGAGAGAGAGAGAGAGAGAGAGAGAGAGGAGAGAGAGAGAGAGAGAGAGAGAGAGAGAGAGAGAGAGAGAGTTAGGGGTCTGCTGCATGATTACTAGGTACTTATCATGTCTGTAGACTTCCATATCACAATAACATAAAAAATCATGAATCTTGAATTTCACAAACAGTTTTGTGTACTTAAGTTTATCAAGCAAAATCTTGTCAAAGTTTAATATATCAAAAAGTGATATTGAAATACTTCAATAAAGTGAAATATATCTGTTTAAAATATATTAAATCTTACTCTTCTGTGGCCTCTGCATGATAAATGGCTATGTTATTGTCAGTTTCTGTTATGTAACAAAACTCTGATGTTACGTGTAGAAAAACGGATCAAAGGTGAACTCAGCAGTTTCCGTATAAAACGAAATTTATTACGAAAAAATAAAACTAATTGCTAGTACAAGGGATAGAATACAAATTGTAAAAGTGTATAGGCTACTTATCTCAGCTGGGATGGCAAAGCTCTAGTCTCAGAGTTGTAACAGTCAGTTCGATAAATGAACAGTCCTTTGGCTTGTAGGCCTGAAGTTGCACAATGTCCAAAGCATAAATCCAGCGTGGCAGTGAAGGTCTTGAAAGTCTTGAAATTAATACTGCTGGAGTTTCCAAAGACTTGAAGTAACACGCAAGAGACACGATCCCAAATGTCTGACTGCCAGCTGTGCACGTCCCTATTTATACCCATGTGCTTATATAAGAGCATATAAGAACAATCTAGAACTTTTATTGACATGCTAATTACTGTTCTAAAATTATCTCTCTTACACAACTAATTGTATTTCCGGAAAATTCTAGAACATTCCAAACATGACTAATTGAATTCAAGGTTGTGAGTCGTTAAGGGCAGTGACCTTGAGAATGTTCTAGACCAATTAACTCAGGTCATGATAAGTATGGGAAAATGACATACATAACACACTCCTCTTCAAAAAAAAATTTTTTTCAAAGAAAATTTTACTTTTAGAATGTAATCTTAAAAGTGTGAACAACAATAAAGTGTAAATACGAGAGACACAGTCTGCAATTAAATTGTCCCTGCCTTTAATATGTCTAATATCAAGTTTAAACTCCTGTCACATTAAACTCCATCTTAACAATCTCTGATTTTTGCCTTTTAATTTCTGCAGAAAAACAAGAGGGTTGTGATCAATATAAACCACTATTGGCTGATTTGAAGAAGTAACATAAACTTCAAAATACTGTAAAGCTAATATCAAAGATAAACACTCTTTTTCAATTGTAGAGTAGTTTCTCTGGGATTTGTTAAATTTGCGTGAAAAATAGCAAACAGGATGATCTATCCCATGACTATCCTCTTGTAATAAAACAGCACCAGCAGCCGTATCACTAGCATCTACAGCTAATTTGAATGGCAAACTGAAATCTGGTGCAGACAAGACTGGAGCACTTTGAAGTATGGCTTTAAGTGTATCAAATGCCTGTTGGCATTGTTCTGACCAAACAAACTTTACTTTATTTTTAAGTAAGTGAGCCAACGGCTCAGTAATTGAAGAGAAAGTTGGACAGAATTTTCTGTAGTAACCAGCCATACCGAGAAAGCCCATCAGTTGTCTCTTGCAATTTGGTATGGGAAATCTTGAAATGGCACTGATTTTGGCATCAACAGGTTTTACCTCACCCTGTCCTACAGTATGTCCAAGGTAAGTCACCCTCGCCCAACCAAACTCAGATTTGGCAAGGTTGACAGTCAACATTGCTTTGCTCAGTCTCTCAAAGAACTTCCGCATGAGCTTGATGTGTTCCTCCCAGGTATCACCATACAGGATGACATCGTCGACGTAAACTCCACATCTGTCTTGCCCGGGATATGACGTTGTTAAACATCTGTTGGAACGTTGCCGGAGAATTCTTCATTCCAAATGGCATCACCTTGTACTGGAACAATCGGTCTGGTGTAACAAAGGCGGATATTTCACGAGCATGATCTGTCAGAGGGACTTGCAAAAATCCCTTTAATAGATCAAATTTGGTCACATACTTGGCTTTTCCCACTCAATCCATGCAAACATCAATCCTCGGGTTTGGAAAAGTGTCTGTCTTTGTTAGAGTGTTCACTTTCCTGTAGTCCTTGCACATACGATAACTATGATCTTATATTAGCACAGGTAGGCACAGCGAACTCCAGTTACTTTTACTGGGTTGAACAAAGTCATTATCCAGAAGGTATTTGACTTCTTCCCGGAGATATTTCGCTTTCCTATGATTCAGTCTCTATGGATGTTGTTTTACAGGCTTACTGTCCCCAACATCAACATCGTGATAGATGACCTTTGTCCTCGTTGGAACATCTTGAAACAGGTGTTTATATTCGTGGAGCAGTTCTTTCAACTGTTGTTGTTGTGATGGCTGGAGGTGTGCCAACTTTGTAGACTCCAGATTCTCCAAGATTTCTGAGTTCTGAAGTTTGACCGCGCCCTGCTGTGAATTAAGAGTATTTTCACTCAAGTCAGTTTCAGTATCGCTATCTTCATAATGATCGGAACTGACTGCACTGACAGGTTGTGTTACAGTAAGATTATTCCTATCAAAATATGGCTTAAGCATATTTATGTGGCATAACTGTTTTTGTTTTCGCCTGTCAGGTGTTATTATGATGTAATCTATCAATCTCTCAGTTTCTTATCAATTAGATATCTAATTGATAAGAAGTAGGTTGCCAGGAACTGGAAGTAGAACAAGAACTTTTTGACCTGGTTCCAACTTCCGATTTGATGTGGTTTTTTATCGTATTTGATTCTCATTGACTGCTGAGATGATTCAAGGTTTTCTCTAGCTAATTCATATGCCTTAGAGAGTTTTGTACGGAAATCTGAAACAATTTTGTAAAAATATTCAGACAATCATCATCGTCTGATAAGAATTTCTCTTTCAAGAGCTTAAGTGGGCCACGGACTGTATGTCCAAATACAAGCTCAAACGGGCTAAAACCAGGAGACTCTTGAATTGACTCTCTAACAACGAAGAGCGGAAAATGAATTCGTTCATCCCACTGCTTCTCTGTGTCAAAACAGTAGGTCCTAATCATGTTTTTCAAAGTTTCTTGATTTTCTGGGCGATACGCGGATGACTGTTTAATGCCTAGCTGATCCATTACTTGTGGAAAAATTACAGACATAAAGTTGGAGCCTTGATTGGACTGGACACATTAGGGAGGCCAAATAAAGTGAAAAATTTGACTAAAGCTTTCACTATAGTCTTTGTCTTTATATTTCTCAGTGGTATGGCTTCTGGGAACAGTGTAGATGTACATATAATTATCAACATGTACTCATTTCCTGATCTTGTTTTTGGCAGAGGCCCATCACAGTCTATAAGTATCCTACTAAATGCTTCTTGAAATGCAGGAATTGGCTGTAAAGGGCCTTCAGAATGGTCTGATTCGGCTTTCCTACTATTTGACATGTGTGACAAGTTTTACAAAAATGTTCTACATCCTGCCAGAGATTGGGCCAATAAAAATGACTGAGAATTTTATGATACGTTTTCCTGACTCCCAAATGACCAGCCCAGGGGGTTTCATGGGCCAGGCGTAATATTTCAGCACGATTGGACTTTGCAACCACAATTTGATGTTTTATAGCCCAATCGTCATCAACCAAGACCTCTGGAGGTCTTCATTTACGCATAAGAATACCAGATTTTGTATAATAGCATGCAGAGCTATCTGAAGTTTCACCTCCATCATCTACCCTGTCAAACAAACACAAAATATATGGGTCTTGTGTTGTTCTGCAATGAGATTTGATCTAGAAAATGTCTGACATTGGTCAGCAGAAGTTTTACTGGAGTTTCAAAGCCATGAGGGATACTGGAACGAACCGTGCACAGTAAGTGAGGCTACCTACAATTTCCCTTGATTTGTTCACTCAGACATTTTTTGCTAAAGGCTTTACAATTTTATCAGCTTCTTAACAATTATAAACTTATAATTTAATTTCAGGATTATTTGTTAAAACTATGTTCCAAAATTATTGATTATGTTTAAAATTCAAGAG
This sequence comes from Ptychodera flava, assembly GCF_041260155.1. Taxonomy (NCBI): domain Eukaryota; kingdom Metazoa; phylum Hemichordata; class Enteropneusta; family Ptychoderidae; genus Ptychodera; species Ptychodera flava. The sequence goes on along the minus strand of NC_091937.1, from coordinate 9,278,278 downwards.
TAAATTGAATGAGAAATTGATGTTTAGAGGTGCTAAAAATTGCATAATTGTCAAGATAAAGTTATCAGCAACTAAGATGGTCTCATCATACCACCTGTCAGACATGCAAAGTTTTTTTGTTACGAACATAAAAAAATCAATACCCTTTCTTTTGCCAACACAGATGCAACTTATTCCCCTAGTTTCCTTGAAAATATCGTGTATGGCTGTCAAAATCTATGTCAACAAAATTACAAATTGCTATCTCCTCCGCGGAAAAGGGGTTTATCTTCTCATTATTCACAGTGAGAAATCAGAAAATATGATTATCAGAACTATGTTGCCAGAATTTTAAAATATGGACTGAGTTGTTCTGTGTACAGAAGAAATTTGCTTCAGTTCAGTGAGTGATCTGCGTGTGTACAGATCATGGAGAATTGTGGGTAGCCTCACTTACTGTGCCGTGTCAAACACCTGACTGAGAAAGATGTCATGTGAGTCAACATCTGTGACATTATTTTGAGAATATTTTGATTCTTGGATGTTTTCTTTGACATGGCTCGAGTAAGAGCACACGAAGGAAATAGCCTGGGATCTCTTGTTCAATTGGCTCTGGATCCTGATCTATACTAGGATTATCAGTCACAAGTGGATTTGTAATGACCTTGTCCCCAGCAAGGTCGTTTCCAAGAAGAAGGTGAATTCCTTCAAAGGCAAAAAGGCGTTATACCTAAAGTCACAGGGCCAGAAACAAAGTCCGAAGACAAATAGACATTATGGAGAGGAACAGGAATGTAGCCATTACAATCTACCCCCTTAATAAGAACTTTAGAACCAGAAAATGACTTTTCAGAAAACAGCAGGGTATCTGCCAACAAAAGAGACGGGGAAGCCCCGGTATCTCTTAAATTTTGACAGGGGAAGCAGAAGACAAATCACTAGAAAGTGATATAAACCATCATGAATAAACGGTTTGAAAATACCCATAATGCTTTCTTGAGAAGAATTGACCTTGACCTCATTAATTGGGGATAAGAGGGGCTTAACTTCAGAAATGTAACACACATTATTAGACTCTAATTGGGTTGATGAAGAAATAAAGCTGGTGGGCTTAGATCCACTTTGACCACTTTGACCTTCACGTTTTTTTTAATTTGAAAAGATCCGACAATAAATGGCCATCTTTCTTACAATATCTACACCACATCTACCAAGATGATTTAGATATAAAAGAAACAACTGAAAGTGTGGACTCGACTTCATACCTAGACATTGTTTGAGATTAGACAAAATACACTATATACTAACCTGTATGACAAAAGAGACGATTTCAATTTTGAAATCATAAGCTTTCCCTTTTTGTCGAGCAATATACCATCATCTCCAGCTTATGGTCTGTATATTTCACAACTCCTTACATACAGTAGAGCATGCAATTCATATGAAGACTTTCGAGTTAGACATAGCCTATTAGCTCAAAAGTTAGTGAGGCAAGGATTCTCAGAAAGTAGATTAGTGAAATCATTTAAGAAGTTCTACGGTAGATACGGAGATGTTGTATCAAAATATGACCTGTCTGTCACTCAAATGATGAGTGACAGCATACCAAATTTTGACTCACAGAAGTAATTTGGTGAACAATGGACTTGTGGCTTTGGGTCAATCTTGACGGGTGCGGCTAGCTGGCAGGGTAGCTTACCCATTCCGGACACCTGATGACCATGACGGGATGCTTGCATCTAAAAAACAGTGCACTTTTTTGGGCTCTTTCTGCACTGATAATATGCAATCTAAAGTAGTTATATCAGATATAATCAGACATTACATAACGCTTAGTCAACAACTTCAGATACCAATAGCTTGGCCGGTACTACTTTATGCCAAGGTATTGTACAGTGAAGCGGCACAAACTCAGTCTCGTGTAAACCTTGACAACAGTATTATCATTTCAGGACATCGGAATTTGTTCCTACTTTTATTAATTTGAACTAACATATGACTTGTAGTATATTTATAGGTCCTATTCTGTGAAAATTAGGGTACATTGTTCAAAGAAGTTCAAGGCGAAAGATTATCTGTATGAGTGAAGTGTGTAAGGCAGAGATGTCTTCCCTGTACACCCACTTAATCGCTATCTCTAATCACATATTGCAAACAGCTTACGAGATGGCAAATAACTTTAATTAGGAGCTCCATACCCCTTGAAACCCCTATTTCAAGGGGTGAATGTGCTTTGAATATGCACTGTTTTTTAGATGGAAACGTCCCCTAATGTGGTACCTCCACTGTTTTGTGCTTCAAGATGACCCCATTGCCTTTGTCATTTTCAATATGTTCCTTGGACCTGGTAAATTTCTTAGTTACCTTGAATGATAACAATTATTGGATCTGATTTGATGTCTATCGTACAATAAGGCCAAAGTAATTAAATTCTTTGTTTTGCGTCCACTCTAAATAGGAAAAGGTACGCGTCTAAGCGGCTGAAAAACACACACAAGAAAATAAACACAATGCAATTTGATTGCAGCAAATAAAAAATTGTAACAAAATTTTAGTTCAGAAGAGTAGTATAATAAGGGTGTATAACTGGGATAAATAAGAATATTTTTACACCCATCTTATTCATTTTAGCTACAGGGAGGGAAATCCCCTGTAGCTAAAAATAACATGCATGTAAGTGAGGTGACCTATATATGAACTCACGTACGCAACAGCTGGTACTGACGTATAATAAACACTGACGTCACTCCCGTTTACAGATGACTCACTGACATATAATATATTTAGGTCAGCACTCAGTATTGTAGTTCCCTACTGAGTCATTTGTTTGATAGATTCTGACTGTGATGTAAGTAAAAAATTCTGCTCTTCCCCTATCTGTACGGTTCCAGTGCTGATTTTTGTCTTCTGGATGTAAGTATATAGATATAATTTTATACCTTACTCATCTTCTGGTTGTGTGAATTCACTATGTTTTTTTCCTACGGAGCAACACTTATGTTAGATTTTCCCCTACCCTACCGGAACGGGTTCCGAAGGGAACGCTGTTGCGCAATACCTTTCCAGCAGGGGCTTTCCAGTAGGACTTTCCCATTCCGATAGGCTTCGAATGTTGCTTAGCAGCCTGTGATGTCATAACTCAGGTCTGACATTCTACAGTTTTCATGAAAATTTTCTGTGGAACCGTTCCGGTAGGTTTTTTCTGAACTTGGGAGTTAACTTTCTCACGCGATAGATAAATTTTAGAAATTTCCTCTGAACTTAAAATATGTCGGAAGACCATTACTTCAAATAAAGTGACGTTTTAGATAAATGGTACTGATATCTAAAGTGTAAGTAGTTGTATCTTTTTAACAAATGAAATGTTGCCGGAACAACTTTCTTCCCCTGTCGGAACGGTACGACAAAATTATCTAAATCTTTTTGATCTTTATCTATAGTTATGATAATATTACAAGGTGTTCTTGAATCTGTTTTTATAGCAATATTTCCAATTAAATCGTCAAATCTGTTCCTGTACTTAACTTTATGCATTGGATAAAAACTGTACCATGTTCAATTATTTTCATACTATCAGTCATCTGTTGATTTGCTGTCTGTAAAGTTAATTCAGCTGCCTCCTCACCGTCACTTTTCAAGCCAAGTTTCTGCAAAGTTGTGTCCCAAAATAATCTTACTGGAACCCCGCTAGCATTGTATGAGCAATAATTCTCCCCCTCGTTTATCCACCTTCGCAGTGTATTATCTGATGACATTATTGTCGTAAGAGGTTTGATCTTGAGGTGAATCGGTATACCGAGTAGTGTAATGTATGGATTCTTAGGAGTAAGCCAACGACGAAAATCTAGCAACTTGTACTTGTTAACATTACTGTCAAAATAAATCACATTCGGAGTTCCTGGCGGTTCATCAACCCCACCTGCAATTTCACTATCCAATATATCTAAGATGTTACGCGGTACATTATAAGGCCTGAATTTCTGACTAGCCTTATCCCATGTCAGAGCAAAAGGAGTAGGATCATTTGCAGCTTTTGTAGCGTCTATTGTGATTTCATCGACATCTTTCAGTTCGGAAAACTCTACAGCGTGTTCGTGGCTTTGTACAGCGGCAGAGGCTAAAACGAAATATTTGTAACGGTCCTTGTAACGAAGGACATAATCCTTATTATGATTACCAGCTATCTTACTATAAATGTTAATTTTAACATCACTCAGATCTTCGAGCTCGAGATTTTGTCCGTGAATTGCACCTAGACCATAGTTACTTGGGCCAGACATAATTATCCTATATACAGTGAAAATTAAAATAATACCTTGTAATAATATACAATCATGGCTTCAGCTATAGGAATGACAGTTCTCGGTGCTGTATTAAATGCAACGGCATTCACAGGAGGAAATATTATCGGACAAAAGCTTTCCGGGAATGGTGAGGCTCTTATTGAAGAGAAAATTAGACATGATAAAGCATTAGAAAAATTTGAACATGACAAAAATGTCTGGTCAGAAAAAAGATTACTCCAGGCTGATTGGGAAAGAGAAATCAGGCTAAAGATATTCATGCTGCAGCTGAATTAAGAGATACAGATGCAGAAATCCTTGAAGAAGCAGCGGCAACTAAGTCAGAGCAAGCAGCGCAAGCGTCAGCACAATTCTCAGATTATTATCAGCCCAGTCAAGAGCAAAAGAAATATGAAATGATTTATATTGCTGGAGGATTGGTCGTGGGATGGTTTATGCTGCGTTAGCTACAGCAATTCAATACAAAAGCTAGTTGGCCAGTTATTGAAATTGACTATGTTTCCATCCTGATCTGTTATCCAAATACGCATTGAACTCATCCAATCTGAGCCTTTTCTCAATGGCATGGAAATTGAGCCCCCGTTTTTTAAGTCATAGGTGACCTTTTCACTTATTTGTTTTGTATCCCGGATGGGAAGTATTTGTAAACAGTCCGATACTTTCCCCTGTATGTATTCGCCAGAGCCAAATGAAACATAATTTCCAGTAACATCAACAACATCTGAATGAACTATGTATTTAGTGACTGTTAAGAAATCTGCTGTCTTCGGACTCATAGTACTTTTTTCCACTGGGTTGTCATCTCCTCTATCTGAAAAGCCGACGAGGTTAGCGAAGTTACCTGTAGCATTAAAAAATACTTTAACATCTTTAGCCAAAGTTAGAAGAACGCGGTTTGTCGGCAGATGTTTTTCAAATTTGATTTTCGGCTGCAACCCCATTTCTTTATTGAGTGTATCAATATTGTAGTTACCTGGACGTATTGATTTAGTCTTCTTTGGTTGCCCATTTTCCTTGATATTTTATTATAGTATTTGTCCTCGTTATGTTATACCATGAATTAAAGAGTGAACACTGTAATAGTCTTATTGTAGTAAACTGTGATATGTCAATGCAAGGGTTAAAATTAACAGTAACGGGTTCGCCCGTTTTGCTTTCAATCCAAATGATCATCCTTAAGCGTTGTATATACATTACAAAGTATAAGGTTCTGCAGGAATAATATTTTTCTGTTCAAGGAGATCTTTGGTCGCAACCGCGGCAGCAGTCGCTCCACCTAATTTTGCTAATCGAGTCAAATTTGGTCGACTTGGATCGCCAATATCCATTTTCAGAAATTTGCTGGAGATCATTAGATATCCCATCGTAAGTCCAGCGATTACAATACCATCGTACATTGTGTTTACAACTGTTTTAGTATCCATGATTGCTGACAAGTATATAAAATAGAAAAATAAAATAATTACGGAATTAATCCATCTCATACAATGTAGAGGGACCTTGACTTGGTTTAGAAAACTTCCTTTCCGTCACATTCTCTGTTTTTGTCGCTTTCTGATTTTGCTCGCCTTTCCGATATGGACCAAAATATCGTCCTAATGCAGTCAATGAAACTCCTATAATTCCTAAAACAAGATAACATTTATTATACCAGCTATCACACTGTTGTGGTGGTACGTCCTGAAAGGGGCTTATACAGTTTGCCGCTACCGCATCGCTAGTCATTGCTTCGCGCTCATCTTCTTGTTTTGCCTGTTCCATTCTGCTAATCTCTTGCCGGCAGCAACTCTCCCTGGATGCTTCGTCGGTAATGTAATTTTCTCTATATTGCGCTGCGGCTCGTTCCTGAGGGTAGTTGTCGGAGTCCCTGGCGGAGTTGTTTCCGTTTGCTGAGTCGGTGCTTTTAAAGTTGAATCCGTTTATTTCGGGTATTATATTAAGCCCGATTTTTTTAAATCTACATGCTTACCCATAATTAAACCAGTGCAAACTAGAGCTAGTATTTGCCCCCATGTGTACGCTATCCATCCTGATAATCGTTTTATTTCACTGTTTAGAATAAAATCCTTTTTAAGATCAGTGGCATAGTTATCTAGGTCATCGATTGGAACTACCTGACTTATTGCTCTTGCTCCTAGATCTATGAAACTTTGAGTGATATTATCACTTATAAGAGAACTGTATTTCGCTTCGTACATTTTGAAGGCTTTATTTACCGTTTCATCTCCCCATTTTTCTACGTCCGCAACTGAAATCTCCTTGCCAAAAAATAACTTACTTTGACCACTTGCGATGACACAGAGTATTTTTTCACATTTCGTCTCTATTATGGATCGAGCGTCCGACGCTGCGGTTGGTAGTGCCGCTGTCGCTGTCGTATTTGCCGCTGCCGATGACTTTATAAAATTCTCCATTGTTTTTAGTATGTTATCTATTCTTAGTAAAAAATAAAAAAATCGTTTAAACCTGAATCCGAAATATAGTATTAACATGGTCTGGAATATGACAAGAAAATATGGAAAATTCTCGTCCATTAAAATCTATCTGTATATAGAAACACGAATCATGAGTACAGACCTATTCCCGGTTGCTTTTCAATTGAATAAAAAACATATACTGACAGTACAGCATGCTGATATTCCTTCCAAACTGGACGACATAAAACCTATTCTCATTTCCTTACACTGCATAAAAACCCTATAATACTTACTGTATTAACATGGATTATTGCCTGTATTTTAGCTGAAGAGTGCATATACAGATGAATACAGTCAAGAATCCATTTTTTGTATTCAACAAGCCTGTATTCATGTGGATTCATGTGAATTAACGTGTATTATACTATAATACAGGCAACTCATTTATGTGAATTTATCTGAATTATCGGGTTTTCATGCAGTGTTAGAAATATATGTAACGCCGACAGAAAAATTTACTTTCCACCCGCGGGATATATTTAAAGATAATGTAATCACTCATCGAACAGCTAAAGAAAGTAATGTCTGGTTGGGCGGCCCGGACATGAAATACTGGGACCAGCAATTAAATTTCGCTGTATGGTGCAGCACTACTGGTTGTGGTATATCATTCGCCCATCTCTTTGATAAGAAATTTCCGCCGCAAATACGATCATTCTGCCGTTTTCATGTATATTTTACAATACGTCGTATCCTTCATGAAATTTCTGTTGCACTTCCAGACGATACTGTCTTCAAAGCCGGCGACAATCCGTACAATCTCGTCCAATATGAACTTCTCTGTACAGAATTTGGAAATATAAGCCCAACGAAGTCCGACTTTCGATATCGAAAAGGCCAAAATAAAGGTCTTGGTTATGGCTATGAATATTATACTAATCGTGGGCCCGTTCGTCAGCCAAAAGCAATATACAATGGTCATGACTTTTTCCTCTCCGCTGACGGAGGCGTTTTCTATACACATACCATTTTTGGAAAGAAAAAACATGTACTGCCCGACAAAGACAGACCACATTATTATTTCTTCCAAAATGATGGATCGGAGGGGCAATACAATAGTTTCATCCCTCTGAAGGGAGACTCCGGGCTAACAAAGGCCAGTCTCCGCCCGCCTAAATGAAAACCTTGAAGCCTACGTATATTGCATACTTGGTGCACAAGCGAATATTCGTAGTACCATAGTGGGTGATACCGGCAGTGCAGAGCAAGTCCGAAAAGAATTCGGCGTTCTCCTCGAAGATGAAATTCGTAATACCGACAAAGTAATCAGTTATAGGCGATACAAGACACAATAATGAATACTGGTGTCAAACTTGATATGGCAGTTCACCCATTTACTTCTCTTGCCGTCTGAGATGGCTTATTCTTTCGGGCCCGGGAATCGCAGGTTATAATAATGAATTGCAATACGCAACAGAATCTATGGTCTTCGGGGTGAATGGTAATATAAACACGGAAATTAAAGAAAGTGCAAAATATGAGATGAAGGGGACAAGGATGCCGTGAAGTGGCAGGACGACCATCCCGGAGGGCCACCTTCCATTCCCTATCACTCGGAACAGAAGGCAGCAGCAGCGACGCCGCGCAGATCCTATTCAAGAATATCGGCAAAATTGGTTTGTTATCTTTAGCAATATTCATTACATTTATGTACAGTATATAGATCCAATGTATGCAACCGTGCCATTCAACATGATTGTAACTGGGCCGACAAATTCTGGCAAAACTGAATATGTGATGGATCTCCTCACTGGCCCGTACTTAAGGAAATTTGAATATATAGTTTTCATTTGTCCGACATTCATGAACAATAAAACGTATAATAAAAGATTCATTTTCGCCGATGATAATGTGTTTATATTTCCGGTCGGACTCGATGCTGTGGATGATACACTAGCCTTCGTACATAAGGAATTTTCAGGCACGAACACTTTAATAATACTCGATGACTGCGCCTCGTCCAAAGATATGAAAAAGCGCAGTGATGTTTTAGTCAAACTTGGTTTCAGCGCAAGACACGACGGATTATCTGTCTGGGTTCTGACTCAACAATATACTAGTATTAGTAAACCATTCAGGGAAAACATACAGATGTTAGTACTATTTTACACACCCAGCAAGACAGACAACAAGACTATTATAAAAGAATATGGAATGGAGGTGTCAGAACGGGAAGCCACTTCCCTAATCAGACAATTGAAAAATACGCCATTCAGTAAACTAGTATTTCATTTACGGCATCCGTATGACATACAATTTTTCGTATAATATAGCTAATCATGGCTTCGCCCGAAGGTTTCACCGATAGGAACACCGAAGGTTCTACCGAAGGTACTCTTAGAGAATTATATTACAACCCGAAAACTGGTTTTGGAGGTGTACAAAAATTATATGACGCAGCACGCTGCCAGCGGACTAAAAGTTACTAAGAAAGAGGTACAGGACTGGTTAAAAACTCAGCTAACTTATAATCTACATAAACCGGTACCTCGTACTCGCGGTGCTACGGGTGGCCGGCGCGTTTTCGTAACATCGATAGACGAGTTTTGGCTGGGTGATCTCGTGGAATTCCCTTCACCATTCGCAAAAGAGAATAAAAACATTCGATACATGCTAACAGTAATCGATGTGCTCAGCAAATATGCATGGGCCAGGCCGATATATACAGTCGAAAACGGCTGATGATACTCTGCAGGCGCTACAAGACAAACTTCAGAGAGTTGAGGGGCGGGAATTTACTAACCGAAAAATGCAGAAATGGTTGGAGGAGGCGGGAATTCACTGGTTTCACACCTACAGTGACAAAAAAGCTAGTATTGTGGAAAGTTTTAATCGTACTCTTAAAACGATGATGTGGAAATACTTCACATACAGACAGACACAAAAATGGCTCCCCATTCTACCAGAACTTCTCGAGAATTACAATAACAACGGAAGTATCAAAATGAAACCCGTCGATGTAACGGAGGACAACGATTGGCAGGCATTTTATACACTTTACCCTGAGTTGGCAGCCATGGGAGCTAACCCTGAATTCAAGCCGGGAGAACGGGTCCGAATTACAAAATACAAGACCACTTTCAGGAAAGGATATTTACCAAATTGGACAGAGGAGATTTTCATAGTTTCAAAAGTGGTGTACGCAGCTGGACTGGGTACTCCGCCAGTTTATAAGATAAAAGATCTGAATGGAGAGGAAATACTCGGCACTTTCTATTCCGATGAACTGCAGAGCGCTGCTGGCGCCGACGAGCTGTACAGAGTAGAACGAATTTTGAAGACGAAAAAAATTAGAGGAAAGAAATACTATCTGATAAAATGGAAAGGTTATCCAGAAAGTTTCAATAGTTTGGAGCCAGAGGAAAATGTTATTAGAACTTCGTAAGTACTCTCTGTAGTTCCTGTGCTGGTACTTGTCAAGTACTAACGTAAGTAATTACGAAAGTTATTCAATAAGTACCATGGAGCAAGCCTTAATTTCTTGAAAGAAAGTGTCAGTTTACCACCATTCTTCCATCCGCCCGGCCAAGTATTTATCATGTATTGTCGTAAGTAATGTTCACTTATTGCATCTTTTTTGGCTGTATGTGGATGAGGTGGTACCCCGGATGAGCATATTAAGTTTGCAAGATCTTCAAAGCGACTTCTCATGTTGTTATGAGCTGTTCTTTTGAGTACCGGATGAGCATATTAAGTTTGCAAGATCTTCAAAGCGACTTCTCATGTTGTTATGAACTGTTCTTTCGAGTCCAAAATGTTCAGCTTTATCGATAAGTTCTGGCTGAAGTATAATGTACACAACTGACATGAGCCATAGACAAGTAACTTTAAAGTCTTGTCCCTTCATCATGTCAAGTGCCTGTAAGTCAAAAGAAGCATTATAAGCGTGCACAGATTCACAAGCATTAAGAAGTTTGTGTAGGTTCTTGAGTGAGACTCGAGGTTGTTCTAGTTGTTCTTGACCAGGTGGATAATAAGCTTTTTCAAGTTCCTCCTCGCCAAAACCGTCTATTAAAAATCTTTGGCTGCCGCCGCTCCATGCAATTCCAAAGTCAAAAGCTCGTGGAAAATCTACTGGTCCGACTGTCTCTGTATCAATTGTTGACTAATTACTAAACATGGAAGTCTGTAGTCATTACAAATTTCTAAGAAAACTTGTTTGAACTTATCATGAATCTCTTCTAGTTCTTTTAAGGCGGCTATTTCATATTGTCTTGCTCGAGTCAGAATATTCCGCCTGCAATAATCAAATTTCATATCTTTGAATATGATAATAAAACTGTGTAAATTGTCAAATGCCTTTGAAACAATCTTTTTTTCTTCTGACGAAACAGAAACACCCTGGATTCGAGAAAAAGTCAGATGTTGAATTATGGAAGAGTCACAAATAATGTGGTCGGTATCGCCCGCCAAATTTACTGCATCGTAACTCTTACCACTTCCAGTTGGCCCATTTATGAATATGTATGACATTTTGTGCTATCTATATCATAGAAAAAAATTTTTAAAATTATTTTTTGTAAAGATATATTATGATAAGACAATGGCAATCCTTTCTATTTCAGATGCAATAAAAATACTTGAAAGTGGAGAAAACAATACCCAAATCAGTGACGGCAAATTAGTATTTGGTGAATATGTAGATCCTATTATATATGTAGACAGTGAGCTAGAAGTGGTTTTCAAAAGATCTTGCTACATGCGATGAAATGTGTGTCCGTTGGCAACAAAGTCTTCAAAAGTTTACTGATTTAATAGTATTCCGTACCTTAGGTGAAAGTTTCGATGCATCCACCGCTAAAAGTTATGCTGCAAGCCTGGCCGCTCACTCCAAGAATAATCCGCAGGTATTATTTTACAATCCTTCTAAAGTGTATCAGAAGCGAGGGAGCGACAAACAGACAAAGTATTTTAAATTTCGGTTTAAAAGAGGAGACGATTTCGCTACATGTATTGATATAGTTCAAGAAATCGACTGTGGTTTTAAAGCAGTGAGCCGATTGCCAGCCAGAGAAAATCCTGCTATTGTACCTCGTAATATCCGAAAAGGTAGTAAGATAGAATTCTTAGCATTTAAACCGCGCTTATTTAAAAGTAATCTTTCTTTCACTATAGAGAGGTTATTTTGTGTCACGCCTAAACCAGAAATTCAAGACGTGGAAGAACTAGTCGACTTAGAAAGATTAGGTGAGATATATAAACAAATAAATGCTGCCAAAAATATTATAGTGGATTTTGATGACCTATCATAGAATAATTATTTTTTCTTTTTAAAAAATTTTTGGATAGTATATATTATAAAGATTATTATGGAAGAGAATATTGACGTTTCCCGCCGCTTACGAAAAGCATTCGACGGGGCAGTTTTACGAAAAGAATTTCCTGAAGTCAAGCGAGTCGAGGATATCGAAACGATCGATATCGAAGGTATGACCAAAATAAGAAAGATGTACTCTGTTTATACAGATATGGAAGTCAAATTATTGGATCCGAAAAACGGTAATACACAAATTCGTACATTGCCTGTTAAATTAAAAGATACATACACAAAAGATGTAAGAGGATCGGATATAAAACAACAATTAATAGATCGCTACGACCATATGCTTGATACAATTGAAAATGTTGAGGGTTCTGGTCTCGTTCTCGAGGAGATACTTAATTTTGAAGTAATTCTAGTAAAAGTTTTACTCGGGGCCGGCCGCACACATGACAGCCCGATTCAACTTCCCAATGGTTAAAAAATAAGCATTGTGTGAGCGATCTTATTCTTCCTTTCGGCAGCGAGAATTGTTTTCAGTATGCCGTCGTTTCAAGTTTAAAGTTAGGTGACATCACGTTTCGCAAAAAGAAATGTGGTCAGACTAGAAAAAACTGGAAGACGTATGACAAATTTATGGCCGATTACTCTTTTGATGCAATACCATTTCCTACGCCCGCCAATGAGACTGTATTCAAGCGCTTCGGGCTGCAAAATCCAGTGGTTAGACTTCAAGTATTTAAGATCTACAAAAGTGCTCCTGATCCGTCCGGCATAACTGTGTTATATAGTGGCTGTGGAGCTCGTTCCCCTACGGAACGGAAGGCGATAGCGATCAAATAGCAAATATCTTACTAATAGCCGGCAAAGACGGCAGCCACTATGTACCAATTACTAAATTAAATCGCCTTCTTAATTCTAACAGTAATAGTAAGAATTAGCGCAGACAGAAGTGTATTTGTATGGTTTGTAAGCGAGGTTTTGCGTCAACAGAAGAATTAGAAATACATCAGGTATACTGTGGAACAGACACTGCTCAGCCAGTTTTTCCTAAGGAAGTGTGCCAATTTGAAGGACATAAGAAGAAGGTGCCCTGCCCCTACGTCGTGTATGCAGATACTGAGGCAATTATTGAGAAGGGCACCGGCCGACACATTCCAATTTGTATTTCGTATGTTATGATTGAACGATGGCCAGGCAGCCAGCCGAAAGTTTTTAGTAAAAGAACATTCACAGGTACAGATTGTGTTACAGAATTTCTAAAGGATATGAAGAAAAGGGCTGAGAATTATTCGAAATCGTATTATTGGAAAATAAAACCGATGAAAGATAGATCTAATTACAACGATCCAGACTGTATTGCATGTGGAGATCAAGCCAGATACCGAATAGTGAAGGATAAAGATACTTTTTATTGTGAAAAGTGCCGCCCGTCGAGAACCATTCCTATCTACTTTCACAACCTCAAGGGGTACGATGGTTCTTTTATTTTGAATAAGTTACATGAAATCGATCCTTCGGAACGGACGCTGGACCAGAGCCAAATATCATAGCTAAGACAGGCAATGGTGGAATTATGTGTCTTATGAAAACATTTATTTTTAGTGCCTCAATTGTTGTCGATGGAGAGAGGGAGACAAAGAAACGTTTCTTTTCTATAAAGTTTATGGACAGTGCTCAGTTGATATCTGGGTCGCTCGCGAAGTTGGCAAAGACTGTGCCAGAGGATGGATGGACGGCAGTACTACTTTCGTACCCGGACATTCAGCGGGCGAAAGGTTTCTTCCCGTACGAATATTTAGATTCTCAAGAGCGATTGGAAGAGGACCAGCTCCCACCAAGAAAAAAATTTCATAGCGAACTGACGGAAGAGGGGATTTTGGAGTCCGATCACGAACATGCATTGCGAGTATGGGATGAAGTTGGATGTCGGACGATTAAAGATTATATGGAATTCTATTGTGAGACTGACGTTCTCCTTCTTGCGAATATATTCGAAAATTTCCGTGACACATGTTTAGAAGCATATAAGTTAGATCCAGCTCACTATATGTCAGCGCCCGGCTTGACATGGGATGCTATGTTACTTTACACAGGTAATAAATTTAAACTTATTCAAGATGCTGAGCAGATGACTTTCATTCAGAGGGGGATTAGAGGTGGTATCAGTCAGTGTAATATTCATTATTTACAGACAAATCATCCTGCTTATGCTACAGACGAACCTGGCGGAGCTGGCGGGAATTATGATCCGAGAAACCGTTAACTGAAATAAATATCTCGATGCTAATATCTTTACGGATATGCAATCAGTCAACCAATGCCAATGGGGGGACTTCATTGGATGACAATGGAAGAATTGTTAGAATGGTCTGCTCAGAATGGTGGAGCAGGCTTGGATTGGGGACCCAGCGCTAGATTTCCGCCAAGTTTTCTAGAAGTAGACTTAGAATATCCGGCTGAATTACATGAAGAACATTCCGATCTACCTCTCGCACCACACCACTACGAATTTCCGAGGCAGGGCAGTCGACTGATCACGAGTCTAATGGACAGAGAGAGATACGTCTTACATTATAAGTTGCTTGAATTCTATCTCCGGATGGGAATGCGACTGAAAAAGATTCATCGGGCACTTGCCTTCGAAGAGGCGCCGTGTCTCGTGAAATATATTGACTTTAACACTAAAATGAGGGCAAAGGGAAAGACAGATTTTGAAAAGAATTTCTATAAGCTTATGAATAATGCAATGTTCGGCAAGACAATAGAAGACGTTCGAAAGTACAGAGACTTTAAATTTGTTTCGGGCCACAGTAGTACCGATAGTGGTCGTAAAAAGATTCAGAAGTATAATCCAAAGATGAAACATATAACTCTCATAACTTCCGAAGAGGATGGCGATTCCTGCGACAGTGCTCTACTGGAACTGAAAAGGGATCAATATGAATATAAAAAGCCAGTTTTCATTGGCGCGGCAGTGCTTGAACTTTCTAAGCTGCTTATGTATGAGACGCATTACAATTACTTTCGAAAGCGGTTCAAAGGAATACGATTAGCCTACATAGATACTGATAGTTTTATTTACAGTGTACCTCTTCCTTCTGCAGACACAACTTTCAATGATATAGTCCGAGAAGATGTGGAACAGAATGGTGAGAAGTCTATATATGATACTAGTGGTATGAAAGACATGATTAGAGTTCCAAAGATTAATAAAAAGGTGATAGGTAAATTTAAAGATGAGTTGAATGGTGAACCTATTCTTGATTTTGTCGGCATACGCTCGAAAGTGTATGCTTTTCGGACTCCAACTTCGGAGACAAAAAAAAAAGGATAAAAGATGTTTGTGTTAGAAAACATTTGAACTTTGAAGATTATAAGGATCTGTTTGAAACTGGGAAATTCCAAAGGAAGGAGACCGAGCGGGCACAATTTGTACAGTTTGTACAGAAAAAACCTGGAGAAATCCGTAGTGAAAAGCGTAGTAAAATCATGATGGCGCCAAATGATATCAAACGTGTGCAGTTATACAATCCAGACATGGGCGAATGGCTGGCAGAAACATGGCCGATAGGACGGAATTAACTTTCATATCCATTTAATCCGTAATGTCGCATGTATCGTTCTAGCGGTGGACTAAATCCTTCTTGTTTTTGTATTTCTAATGCCTGATGAAATATGTCCTGAATAAGTTCTGAGGCGTTTTCTGTTGTTGCGCCTTTTTCTTGTATTTGTGTAAGCAGCTGTTTATATTGGACGTAATAATGTTTATATTTCTCTCGCCTTTTTGATACTCCTGTTTTTCCTTGTATTACATCAATAATAACACCTGGTATAGGAGTTAAAGCTAAAGGAACTGGAACTGTCGGAATTGCTGCTATGACAGCTGAACTTACAAGAATTCCCTTAGTCACATTAAGAGCCATATCAATTCGGCCCATTAATTTATAACTTCGCCGATATGCAGCGCTAGTTCTTTCGATATAGTCGGCCAATTGTTCAACGCTTTCAACAACTGAGACGTGCATTTTTTTACTGTATATGTAAGGGATGATAAAAAAATAATTGTAGTAATATAGAGAGACAATATGGCAACAGGAGGAGAAGATATACCACTCCAGGATTTCGATGATGCAAATTTAAATGATGATGATGATGCTACTGCTGAAACATACTTTATAGACGATGATAATGCCCTTGCAGAAGCCGATCCTTTCCAGGCCAGCTCAAGCGATAGCCCGCAGGTTGGTCGTTTGACTGAACTTAGAGTAGATAAAAAATTAAGTATGATTAATCAATTCTTAGACTATAATAAAGTTACTGATCCGGATGCACTAAATGTATTGGCTACGGAATCTGAGATTAGGGATGGAAAGCTGTATTATAAAAACCTCAAGCTGTCTAAAGATAGAGGAGGTGGATTTTATAAGCTCACCACATTATGAGAGAAAAGGAGGACATGAATTTATGAGAGATGTATTCGGAGGCCGCTCTAGCGCAGAGCCCGAATATGTGAGTCGTACATTGTATTCTGAAGATGTGAAAAACGATAAAATACCGGCTGAGAAGATGACACCAGACGACATGGGTATTAGTCTGGTGCCGAAACCCTGATTTTTGGTCGAACCCAAAAATTTCGGCCCCACAATGGTTCTCGGTGGTTTCTGTATCTTCAAAGCCTACTGAATCAGGATCTGCATGATGCCACCCTGGCATCCTTGGGCATTTTAATATATTCAAGATGGCCGCCAAGATGGCCGCCAAAACATGTAAATGGTAATATCTCAGCTCTATGAAATGTTATCAAAGTGATTTTGGTGTCATTTGCCAGGTAAACAGGGCCAAGGAATTCATTTTTTTCATTACCCAACATGTGCAACTCTTAATTTGCATAAAAATCCAAGATGGCCGCCAAAATCACCTCCAAAACAGGTAAAATGCCATATCTCAGCTCCATGAGAAGCTGTTGGAGTCATTGTGGTCTCCTCTGCCAGGTAAATGGGGTTGAAGAACTCATATCTTTCATTGCCTTATATGTACAATCCTTAATTTGCATAAAAAGCCAAGATGGCTGCCAAAACGACATCCAAAAACAGGTAAAATATCATATCTCAGCTCAATGAGAAGCTGTTTGAGTCATTTTCAAGCAATTCATATCTTTCATGGGCTTACATGTACACCCTTAATTTGCATAAAAATTTGCATAAGATATCTTGTCATTTTTCTGTCTCTAAAATAAGTCACTGTATCAAATATATATTGTGAAATATTTGTGCATGTTGCTTTATCATATTGAATTCTCAAATAATATCTGTTTCAGTGTGTAAGGAGTCATATCTCAATACACTATGCCACTGATTCTGGTGTCTTTCGGCATGTTTTACGGGTCAAAAATTGGTATCTTTTGTTATATTTGCTATAAAATCAACCATGAAAATCTGAAATTGATGCTTACAACCCAAGATAGTTGCTAAGCTTGTTTTCACAACATATATTAAGGTATATCTTAGCTGAAATTGCATCCTAGAGACTAATACATTAAGGGTTCAAGGCTGAAGGATAAGCTTCTGTCGTTATATTAAATGTGAATTATTTCATTGAAAGCCAAAATGACCAGCCAATATCAACTATGGCTCCACAAATGGATGCCACAAAAATATTGAGTCGTATCTTAACCCACCGAGTATTCTTGAGACCTATTTTGTTGTGTTTGATCAGGTTTTATTGGTCGCAGGGTTTTCATTGCTTGTTTTCTGCACTGGAAAAATCTTACTTCTAATGGAGGGATTTTATCCCGCATTGTAGCTATAATGGTTTCCTAAAACATCACACCGTATCTTAATTTATCCAGCATCTTTGACACAAGGTTGTATGTGTTTTGGTCCGTCTGAGAGGTCATGGATTTCACATTTCCACTCATATAAATTGTCAAACCATCCATTTACATAAATTATATTATTCTTTTTTGTAACATATTATCCCTCTGAAGTTCTACCCTTAGCTTCGCAACCGTCATGCTGCAAACAATTTTATAGTTTCTGCAATACGGTCATCCGTAGGGGCATCAAGAATACCAATGTTTGCGCTTGACACCCATCCAAAGCACTTTGAACAGTTTAATTGCAGTACAATTACGTATACCCAATATTTAATTGGATTGTTGTTGTTTTTATAATTAAACATATATACACCTTGCTCCTCCAAAAGCAATCTTTTTCACTAGTTCTAATCCACTACCTGACATAAAAGTTCTATACTGATGAGCATGTGCATTTTTCCTTGTGTCTCGGAATGAAACCAAAAGTACATTGCAGACTAACCTGTACTGTTTTGATGACTTGTACAAGCTTTTATTGGACTATGAAAAGAAACATACCAACAACCAAAAATGTATGCAGACAAAGAGCTACAACTGCTAGGTGCCCATGTTTTGTCTTGTTATGGTGCAGTGGGCTACATGCTAGCCATTTGAGCCGCAACACACTAAAACAGCTTCTAAAAATAACGAGCATAACAACTGGCACACACACATATATAACTTAGACAAGAAAAAATGAAAAAAGTAAAATATTGATGAACATGTAATATACGCATATAGATATTCAGATTTATACATATATATCTCTTTTTAATACTCGTTTGCTGTTGATTTTGCAAAACCTTTATTGTACTTTATGATCAAGATCCCAATTGGGATACGACTTCAATATAGGCTCCTTTACTTCACTGAACTTATATATATATATAAATAAGGAACGGTATAGTGAACAAAGATCCAAGGTATCAAATGGATTTCGTGACTTGGTTGGCTAAAAAATGAATCAGTCAAATCGCTTTTCACTTTAACTTTTAGTCAAGGCTAACCAGCTCCTTCAGATGTGCATAAATTCATTCCTAATGGATGTACAGGTGACCCTCCATATTCCACAGGAAGTTACAGGCGCTCTTTAACTCAACTGGCTGTGACATTTGTATTTTCTGGCAGTATAGTATAGCAAGCAACTGCCAATATAAATGGCCCTGCTAATAACAAAAGCGATGAAGATGATGTTGTGCCAGAATCTTACCGAATCTTACAGTTCTGGTCGAAAACTTGTAAATGAGTATTTTGGTACATTGTTACAGATAAGTATTATAAAACGTGCCACCAAATGATAAATGGTACGTAAACAGTTCATGTAATGGGAAAAGTGTGTTCCTCGATACCTAAAATGCGGCCAAAGATTAAGAATCAATCTCAAAGATGATCAATGATAATATAAGTTAAGGCTACATGCCTGTTTTGCGACTCTTTTTAGGGCATCGATGATGTTTTGACTTCACTTTTGATATATGTTGGATTGTACAGTTTATATGCAATTGACCCTTCAAATGTATCAAAGACACAATGATTTGTCTTGTGAGTTACTCAGTAAATATAGACATTATGTAATATTTTGATTCCATTATTAGCATTATCAGATAAACTCCCTCTTTTTTTAATGTTCTTGGAAGTTTTTCAGGTCAGATAACTGGAGATTCAATTCTGCAACTGGATAAAACATGACCATACTCATCAAAATAGGTCTTTACAATGCTTGATTGGTAAAGATGCAACTCACACCTTACTAATATTGGTGTTTGTAATGCAATTAAACTGCTCAAAGTGCTCTGAATTGTGTCAAACGCAAGAAGTTGGTATTTCTGCTGCCTGTGAATGACACTATAGCAGAAACTAGAGACTTGTTTGCAGCATGACGGTTGTAAAGCTCAAGGTACAACGTCTGACGGATGACATTAAAACTGGTTGTTAAAAGTGGCAAAAGACAAGACTAATATCTTCATTGTCAAATCAGAAAACCATGCCTGCAATGATAAAGGTATTCATAGAAGGCCTCTGCTACACCCACTTGCGGTCATCTGAGTGACTAAGTTGGTGCAAAGATAAACAAGACAGATGACTCAGGTTGGCTCAAAGATGACCAACAAGTCACTTTTATGCAAGTGCGAATGCATTCTCAGCAAATTCGCCTCGAATAATTGAAGCTCATTTATTGTGGTTGATTGGCAAATGATAAAATGACCATTGATGTTGTATGGAAAGATACAGTTCATTATCATTTAATTTAAATGGATGGTTTGACAATTTATGTGGATGGAAATGTGAATTCCATGACCTCTCAAACAGACCAAAACACACACAACTTTGTGTCAAAGATGCTGGATAAATTAAGATACGGTGTAATATTTTACGAAACCATTATAGCGGCAATGTGGGATAAAATCCTTCCACGATAAGTGAGATTTTTTCCAGTTCAGAAAAACAAGCAATGAAAACCCTGCGGCCAATGAAACCTGACTAAACACAACAAAATAGGTCTCAAAAATGCTTGGTGGATTAACATACGACTCAATGTTTTTGTGGCATCCATTTGTGGGGCCATAGTTGATATTGGGTGGTCATTTTGGCTTTCAATGAAATAATTTACATTTAATATAACGACAGAAGCTTATCCTTCAGCCTTGAACCCTTAATGTATTAGTCTCTAGGATGCAATTTCAGCTAAGATATACCTTAATATATGTTGTGAAAACAAGCTTAGCAACTATCTTGGGTTGTAAGCATCAATTTCAGTATTTTATGGTTGATTTTATAGCAAATATAACGATAGATACCATTTTTTTACCCGTAAAACATGCCGAAAGTCACCAGAATCAGTGGCATAGTGTATTGAGATATGACTCCTTACACACTGAAACAGGTATTTGGATTTTTATGCAAATTGTTATGCAAATTAAGGGTTGTACATGTTAGCCAATGAAAGATATGAATTGCTTGACCCAAAAACTGGCAAAGGAGATCAACAATGACTCAAACAGCTTCTCATTGAGCTGAGATATGATATTTTACCTGTTTTTGGATGTCGTTTTGGCAGCCATCTTGGCTTGTTATGCAAATTAAGGATTGTACATATAAGGCAATGAAAGATATGAGTTCCTTAATCCCATTTACCAGGCAGAGGAGACCACAATGACTCCAACAGCTTCTCATGGAGCTGAGATATGGCATTTTACCTGTTTCGGAGGCGATTTGGCAGCCATCTTGGATTTTTATGCAAATTAAGAGTTGCACATGTTTGGTAATGAAAAAAATGAATTCCTTGGCCCTGTTTACCTGGCAAATGACACCAAAATCACTTTGATAACATTTCATAGAGCTGAGATATTACCATTTACATGTTTTGGCGGCCATCTTGGCGGCCATCTTGAATATATTAAAATGCCCAAGGATGCCAGGGTGGCATCATGCAGATCCTGATTCAGTAGGCTTTGAAGATACAGAAACCACCGAGAACCATTGTGGGGCCGAAATTTTTGGGTTTTGTGTTTCGGCACCAGACTATATATACAAAGATGAACTGACATTCTTACGGCAAGATGCTTCTGGTAATGCACATAAAATACAAGCTTTTGAAAATAAATCGAACAATGGAACAATCTAAACCCGAATATAGAGCTATTAATGATGAGAATTATGGATTGCGAATATGCGTCTTGGCGAGCTTAACAATGAAAAAGTTAAAATAAGGCTAGAGAAAAAGAGAAGTTGAAAAACAGTTAAAGGAAATTCCTGAAACACGGACCAAAGCAAAGAAAAAAGCCGAAAAACTACTAGCTGAACTCATAACGAGAGAAGCTAAAATTGTTGATCGAATTGAATATGAACATGGTAAGATCAGTGGGGCACGTGAAAGTCTGGCTACGACTAGGTCTCTTCGTGATGTAATTTCCGATCCAGAATTGTCACTCAGGCTGAAGCTGACAGAGTTATTTAAACGAAATGGTATTACAATCGCTGCAATACTGACTGCCCTTGGAATGACAATATCAACAATTGCCCTGGCTGTAACTAAAGGAGGACGAGGAGGGGCAGCAGGAACTGGAGCAAACAATGGTTCAGGTCCGCCCAAAATATACACAAAAGCGAAAGAAATTGTAAAGCAATTTGGCGAATGGTAAAAAACATTGGCCGCAAAAAGTGCTGCTGCAATACCAGGTTTAATCGGTTCACTTGTTAGTTTTCTATTAAAAACAGCAGGATCGGTGGTCGGGTTCGTTGGAGAACAGCTATGGATATTTTTAACAGGTTTAACATTAGTCATAATAAATAAAATTATGTATTGATATATGACCAAGCATGTTTGGTGAAAAGAATATTACAAAGTTTCTTTCTAAAAATAAAGACCTGTTTGGTTTCTCTGTCGAATTGGAATGGTGCAAACTCCGACGAGTAAATCGACATATCCTTCGAGCAAATCCAGGTGTCCGACTCAAAGATGATAATCTATATCATAAAATATTAGCTTTCGTGAAGGAATGTCAAAAGACTAACTTCTTTAAGCGACTAGAATTCATAAACGTCTTTCAGGAGGCAGAGGATGACCAAGAGTGTCAGCATTTACAAGAATATTGGGTTCTTTGATTGATTCGCGACACAGGTAATCGATTTATCTTTCAGTCAGATGGAAATATTTATGTAAGGCCAAAAAAAAGAAAAAGAAATGTTTCTGGTCAGCGCGCGCGTCAC
The DNA here is from genome assembly GCF_041260155.1 of Ptychodera flava. Classification (NCBI taxonomy): domain Eukaryota; kingdom Metazoa; phylum Hemichordata; class Enteropneusta; family Ptychoderidae; genus Ptychodera; species Ptychodera flava. The sequence goes on along the minus strand of NC_091937.1, from coordinate 9,255,691 downwards.
TTGAACAACAGCACGTCACCCTTTTTTTTCTGTTTGTGGCCGGCGGCCGTGGCTGACACCAAACCAAAATGGCTGAAGAGAAAGAGAAAATTCTTTGGGGGGCATGATCAGTGACTGCATGAACAGTATATATGTGACTATATTGATAAAACTATAAAACTGACCCTCCTCCCTCCCTTGAGGGAAAAAAAAAAATGCGCGTCGCCGCACCATTTTTTAAAGAAAGACCTGACCAGAAACATTTCCTTTTTTTTTGGCCTAAAGATGTGATTATTTTTTTGATTTTTTCTTCTGAGTTACTATATACATTACATGAAAATGGGGTACGATAGATCTTATTAGAGGTATGTAAGACCCCCAAAATTGACAAAGTGAGCGTCAAAGTGCTCGATCGAGCACTTTACGGAAAATGGCAAACTGAGCGTCAAACCGAGCGATCGAGCACTTTGTGGAAAATGTCAACTGAGCGTGATAGCGCCTCCAACGATAGGATGTGGTATAATTAATTTTGCCATCAGCTGTGAGATCGCGTCCCGCCAGGTCGATGTTATACATGCATGCAGTACCCAACAAACTTTGTTACCCACCTGATGATTTGGCATGAGTTGACATTCCCTGTTACTGTTGCCCTGGTTCGGGTAGATAATCTTTCGGAACATATTTCGCTTCATGGCCATGACAAATATCGTTTGATCTCAAACTGGAATGCACGTAGTGACATCGGAGACAAGGTACATCGGATTTTAGGGAAGAGGTCATTTTCAAACAGGCGGTACCGCCGGATACCTCCCGCGGTATACCTCTGCCTCGCTTACCGCCAGGATTACCGCCGCTCAGAGACTGTGAATATTCATGAGAAAGTCATTTACCGCGGACTGAAAGTGAAACATTCACACCTCTACTACTAACGATCGCGGTAATACCGCAGGCACAGCGGTAAATGGCCTGAACGGCTACAATTTGCATTTTTTTTTTTTTGAGAGAGAGAGCGCGACGTCTTGCTTGGTCAAATAAAACTAGTAGGCCTACGTTGTCACTGTTGCGTATGTTCACTTCCGTCTGTAAAATATTGCAAACTAAATACCTAACAAAAAGGTGCAATTCATGAACACCCCCTAACATGTCTTAGGTGTAATCGATGTCACAAAAATAGTTGACGATTTATCAAATGTAAAGTTCAAGTTAATTACGACACCCAAAATTTGTTCAATTTGTGCGAGATCGGAAAGTAAAACTCGGGTCTTACATCGGCAGAGCCATTCCATGACAGCAAATATCGACATCGCGTACCGCGTCTGGGGACAATTTGTCGTGTTTATTTTTTGTCTGCATTTGATAGCAACATGAATGTCCTTGCACTCAATAAAGAAGGCACTGAACTTACCAGTTAAAATCGGCGAACTACTACGATGGGGTGCGACGTTTTAGCCATTTGAGTCAACATCACATCGTTCACCCCATGACTACGTACTGCCTATCACCAACCCGACATGCGAACCAGGCAGGCGAAGTTTATTCCTTAAAATTATGCCATTTTGATATACGCCTACAGACTTGGAGCAAGTTTACGATCACATGTTTATGTTAATAAACTTCATAAACAGGTTCAATAAAGAAAGCATTCTGCTGTAAAGTTCGGGTCAATAAAATGCGCTGCTGGTATAATTGTTTTGAAGTCCGAAGCTCTGCGTTCAAGATTACAGAATGGTAGGTATTCTTTGAACTTTGAGCGAACAGAACGATGAATGTAAGTAAGGAATAAACTAGAAATATTTATGTTTTTATCACACGACACCATTTTATGTCTTGTGTTGATAGCATTTAGTTTTTTACTGAGTGATAGAGATATTGCAAATCTAGTCGGCGCGATCACTATGAAATAATCAAGAAAAATATAATTGACCGACATATCGACGTAGTTTACGGCTCTGCACGCATCGATAACCATAGCCGCGACTGGGCATGTGCCACTACGGACCACGCTTATCTAGATAAAAATGCTCTGCATTTTGATGATTTTGAATGAATGTGTCTGTTGACTACTGTAGCTGAACAGTAAAATTTCTCAGATCATTTTCTGCGCTGATCGCCATAAAATGCCGACATTTTGTCAAGCGACGCCGCTTACTAGTACCATTTTTTGTATATCCATGGCGGTACGTAAGTAAGCCTATACTGCAACACTGAAATTCTGTGAACTTGATTTGTTTGAAGTCCCGTCAGCGTGGCTAAATTTGGCTGACGTACAGCTCCCGTACGTTCAATAATGATTCTACATAAATCAGACTTGTTATCCAAAGACTCTTGGTGTTGAAAGGTCAATTTAGACGTTACATTGACATTGAAAGTACAGTGCGACTTTACCGTATATTTTTAAATATCAGCATCCACCTTTGATGGCAACATATTTCTGTCATAAAATCGATACTTGATGTGATGTTCGGTCTGTAAAATCACCAATATATGTCCGAAATTTGTGACTAAATGCCTTCCTTCTATCTATCTGGAATGTATTACCACCGAATGTAGGCCAAAACATAATTATATATCGAGATAGCAGTTTATGTCAGTGCCGACATGAAAGACGTTGCGTCTTAATATCGTAAACATTGTAAAAAGCTGCCTTCGTGTTGTTGTATGCCGTCTGTATCTTCAGCACAGGCTTTGAAGTAGAGGTCGGCTAATTACAATTAACAAAACGACAATCTTGTCAATCGAGAACAAAATAGTGCCGGTATATGGAAAATGCTGCATTGTCAACATTGTCAACCGTGATTTTCCATCCATTTGACATCACGATTGCCGCACAATGTCTTACCATGCCAAATGTTTCAAAATAAATGCAATGTGAAAAAAACGTCTTTCACCCGAAAAAGTGAAAGTTACGGTAATTTTTTCGGCTTCAGGCGTAAGCTTATGATTGGCTCAAAACTTTTCAGTCTCGGTCAGCCCATAGAGGTGTGCTGCCTTAATGGTAAACCACGCCGGAAGGTTCGCCAATTTTAACGTCAAGGGCATCTTTTATAAAGGATAAGTCGTTTTTAATGGAAATATCGAAATGCAAAAATCAAAGCTTGTCTTTATGGAAAGGACCAAAATACATGTGTATTGAACCAAGAAGCGTAGCTCAAGGCGTGCTTCTACTGTGACCGAAGGCCCTATGGCTTGTCAGTTTCGATGTCTTCCTGTGAACTCAACGTCATCCAGGATGCTACTTGTCGACCATTGTATTAGTTTCTTGAGGGGGTTTCAAAACTACTATTTCAAAACTGCTATTGCAATAAAAATACCAAAATATTCTCTAGAGTCTACCAATTGAAATTTCTCTGAACCGTTAGTACATAGGATCCACGAAACCTCCAATCTCTCAGTATTTAGCGAACTTGACTGTCAGTTGCCGGAGATCACTGCTTGTTGCCGTCCCTTATACGGACATAAGTTCTGCACGGTGTGAAATGCATTCTTCGATGGATTACCCCACGACAATAAATATAAAAAGGTATGACCAAACTGATGACGATAAGCCATTGGGACATTTCTTTATGTTCAGAGAGCCATCATGACCGTCATATAGCCAGTCAGTGGTATTATATTGCACGCCTAAAATTTGTATGCAATGGATGTATGAAATATGCCTCCCACTGACGCTTGGTTAGTACACGGTCATTCGTGGAATTACCATGATCAGAAGTGACGAATGTCATTTTATTGAGATATTGCGACAATCATACTGTGGCAATTTAGAGGTGAGAATGACGTCTATTTGACCTCGCTCTGGCTGCCATTTGTCAACTCACGTACGTACATGCACACTACAGACAGTGATTGACATTGCTCCATCGAGGTCCGTAGACTACAGGACCTTACTCCTATCTCTCATTCGTTTTGACTATGAAGAGTTAACTGTAATTATGAATAACTTGTATTATGACACAAATATTGCGCGCGTCATTGTAAACACGTTTTTATTTGCCAACTGAAAAGTCGTGTACTATCCAGTAACTAAGCACCCGTGCAAGCTACATTTCCCATATTCGCTACATTTTAACACTCGTACTCAGTTCAACGCTCAGTTCTTTTTTCGCCCAGTTTGATGCTCACTTTGTAATTTTCAACGCTCAGTTCGACGCTCACTTTGTCATTTCCAACGCTCAGTTCAACGCTCACTTTGTCATTTCCACGCTCAGTTTGACGCTCACTTTGTCTTTTACCACGCTCAGTTTGACGCTCACTTTGTCGAATTGGGGACCCTTATAGGCCCTATACCTGATTATTACCGACTTTTAGCAACCGAATACCGAATGGAACGAAGTCAGAAAGAACTCATCATGTGATTGCTCATAATCCAAGTGAGGCAGATCCAGGTCAGACACTTATCATACGATGTCCAAAGTTAGAAAGCGGAGTAGTACTAGTTCCAGATACTTTCGACCTGGTTTTTGATCTCGAAGTAATGGGTCATGAAGATAACCAAGTAGTACAAAATGTTGCAAAAAATATAATCGAGCGTATGGTTCTCACATTTGAGGGTCAGGCACTTTTCAATTTGAATAAATATAATCTTATTGAATGTTATCGCAATCTCTTCAAACATAAAAAGGAGAGAACGAACATGACACTGTACGGAATTCAGAATGAAAATCTAAGAAAATTGAGAAGTGGCGCGGCCAATGCAGATGCCGCTGTCATGGACGATCATTTACTTTTCGACACATATAAAACAAAATATGCTATTCGTCTGTCTCATCCCCTCATAACAGGTCATGGAGTTGCATATCCATCAGCGTTAGGGAGTCATATCGAATGGGAAATTACGCTTGCACCCGCCTCCCAATTACTTGTCAGTAATCATGTTGTTACACCCAATTATAAATTAAAAAACATTCAAATGGAATACGAAACAATCTCTGATCAAACACTCGCGAGAGAAACTGCTGGTTATTACAACAGTGGAAAAAGTTACCTTTACGAACATTTACATTATTTTAGAACAATCCCATTCAAAGAATCAACCACGGTTATCAATGAAAATATTAATGTACCACGACGTAGCATGAGAGGTATCGTGATACTCTTCACTAAAAATCAGAATCAGTCAGAACTGAATAGCGAACTTTTCTTTAATCCATCCATTGAATCTGTGTCTGTAATGATTGAGGGCATTGCAAATAAAATATATGCTCAGAAGATGTTACCAAGACAATTTTGGACAGAAACACGACGGTATTTTGCTGAAGATAAAGATTGGTGTGAAATTGATATAGATGAAGTCGATTATTTGAAGAATAAATTCTGTCTGTTTATCGATCTGCGTAGTTTTAAAGATATTGAATTCTCGCTACCTTTACTAGGTTTGACCTCCTAAGCTAGTTATAAAAGTCCCGATCAGTCGACCACTTTAAAAAATGGCGGACAGGTTTAAACAAATGCGACGAGAGCAGCTGCAGAAATTTCTTCGTGATAGAGGAATTTCGTATTGCGGAAAGAAAAAGAATGAATTAATTGAGTTGGCGGAAAAGGCAGAATTAAGATATGAAGTGTTGGAGAAATGTGATCACGAGATATCGGAACGAAGCCGGAGACTTGTTGTGGACGACGATGGGAAAAGTGTTGATTTGAATGGCAGAGCTGTCGTCTGGGACCGAGACTTGCAGAATAAGCCTGCACTAACGCTGGGCGATGTTTTTGTACATTGTTTCTCACTGCAAGTGGACTTCCGAGAGACTAAGTAACTATAAATGTGATGATGGATATCTGATGTTCAAGGACGGTCATGTTGAATGCGTTAGTATCGGCATCATTAACAACAACAACGACTATGTCTATTTAAAGGGGGCTGTGAAACCTGAGCAAAGACAACTGCAGGTCGCTATGAGACATGAGTTTTGATGACAAAAAATGCAGTAGTACTTTCAGCTGGCTGTGCATGTGTAGCCGCGTAAGTATAGCTTTCATGATCTTATTTACCATGCTTATCAAATTTTCGCCCTGTACACAGAAATCTACTTGAACAGTGTGTTTATGTCGAAATGGGTTAGAATAACAGAATGCAAAACATTCCCCTGATGCACTTGTAAATTGTAATTTGTAGTCAATGTGTGACCTTGATCTTCAGGTGTTGTGTTTTTGCACTACAATTAAAATTATTGTACTATTTCTGAGTTTGTCCTTGTATGGCTCAGAGTGGAAGAACATTCAGCTAACAAGTAGTTACTTTGCAGGTTAAAAAGTGATGTCACATCTCCTGTATTTTTCACTTCCTACGTGTAAGCTGTAAGCTGTACAAGATATGTCTTTCTCACAGTTCTGTTGATATTGTATTTTCTAACATTTAGAGATGACGGCTCTTGTAAACATGTCACATGTTTGTTGTTTGCCGTGGCAGACTTCAATGACAGGAGAACAGATAGACATACAGCTGTTGGAACTGATAACAGGTGTGAGTGGTCAAGACCAAGAAGGGAGTCCCAGCCTGTGGTAGTCACAGACCTTGACTATCGCAAGGACAAGACAACACCAAAAAAGCCAGGTCCAACACCCTCAAATTACAGACCACTGAAGTCATTGGAGAATGGGGATATTATAAGGATCCGCCAACACATGACTCATGTAAGTTTATGGCACATTATTGTCATTCCTACTTTGCAAACATTGCATTATAGGCAGCATTCACAGAGATGGTCCAGTACATGTAGCTGACTTTTTTTTTCCAGGATTTTTATGCCATTTGTAAACTTGTTGCTGCATGCATAGATTATAGTTTCTTGTTCTGCCCAGTAAATCATGTGGAAAGAAACAATATTTGACCTGTAAACAAAAACTCTGCGTTTCTTCTAGTGTTCAAAGTTTAATTTATATACATGATTTCAGTTGTTCACAAACTATGGCAGGTGATGCATACAGACTGTGTTGATAAGCTGAATACTTGGCATTTCAAAATAGTGAGTTGTCCAGGAAATAATCATTGATACACATGAAAAGAAATGCTGAAAAAGATTACAGCAACTGTCCCTTTGTCTGATTAGTTGAATCATTTTTGTTTTTAAATAACTTTTTGTTGAGATTCTTTGCAATACTGCCATTTAGCTATAGTATAGATTGTCCCTCATCCCTTGGTGACCAGTATTACAATGTATGATCACAATCCGTGCTGATAGGGTGAGGATGTCAACAAAACCATTTTTGTCTAATTCAAATTTGCAACTGTTTTAACACCCAATAATATAGGGTCAAAATAGTGGTAACTGTTAGAAAGAACTATGAGAGCCATAACCAAACTGATTATTTATTCATAGACTGTTTAGTGAGATTGACCCTTAGTTTTTATCTGTGATTCATTACATAGTCATGTTATCTGTTTGGCAGGTCTGTGAGACTGATCACCCTGGTGCTCTGTTGTTGAAGCTGGTCTCTCCACCTCCAGATGTGCAATATAATTCTGTACCAAGCATGGTGACTCTGTATCATCAGTTCCAACAGTCTTCTCTATCTGATGACTTTATTGAGTATATGGTTGAAAATACAACTCAAAGTCATCATGAATATCTAAAAATCTCTGTCAGAATACTCCAGAGTGGGAAGCAGTGCGCAAAGGTAGAATCACAGCCAGTATAGCAGATGCTGTCAGAGCTACAAAAAACACAAGCCATGCAAAATCACTACTGGACAAGATAATGGGCACAGCTGCAAGCCTGGAAACGAACAAATATGTAAAACATGGAAGGAAATATGAGACTGTGGCTAGACATTTGTACTCTATGCAGGAAGGACAAAAGCACAAGAATTTTAAAGTAAATGAATGTGGCTTTTTCATTTATCCAGATAGTCCATTTATGGGTGCATCTCCCGACGGCATGGCTGTCTGTGAATGTTGTAACAAAAGAGTTATTGAGGTTAAGTGCAGTTTTAAGCATCAGAATACTTTTCCCCGGGAAATTCCTGAACTTGACCCAGATGATCATTTCAATATATCACGGAAGACTGACTCTAAAAGAGAAATCCCCATGGTATAGTCAAGTACAATTCCAAATGGGAGTTACTGGTGTGCCTCAATGTGATTTGGTATTTCATACTAGGAAAGCTATAGCGGTAATAAAAATCCCTTTCAATAAGGCAATATGGGATATTCTTCGAGAAAAAGCAAGAGCATTTTTTCTTGATAGGGTAACACCTCTCCTTCATTAAACTGTTCAAAGTCTGGAAGGACAAAAGGACTGACATCTGCTACTTAGAGGGCCAATACCTTTGATTTTTTTGAGTTTCTGTTTTTGACATCAACCATGGTTTCTTGTTCTACTGCCCAAAGTATGTTTAAACACTATTTTGCTTGTCAACATAGTGTCGACGTGTAAGATGCACTGTTCTTGTTTACATTTGAATTCTAGTCCAGACCAGAATTCACTTGTCAACAATAGCAATGCAGTCTATACATTCACAAGCTGAGTTGACAAGATGATTAGTGTGTGTGTATTTGGACATGCTATGGAAAGTAGAACAATAACTATGTTTGGTATTAAAACAAAAATAACAAAAACTAATCAGAAGTTGGAGTTACTTTAATTCTACACCTGTATTGAATCACTGAATACTGTTGTTATTGTGTTACTGTTTACCTTGCCCTGTAAAGGTGAATGTTACTGAGACACATTTCCAGGAAAAACTTGCTGTTTCCTCAGTGTATAGCTAAAATCTGTTGAACAATTTCTTTAAAAAAATTAAAATGATATGCCTTATGTCAGAAAAAAAAAAGTTCATGGTTAATCTGACGTTTTTTCACAAACTTTCACCACATTTACATAACAGAGTGTTTAATTCTTGGACAAATTACATTAAGACATTGATTGTAGATGCAAGAGTTTGTGTTGAAAGTATCTTTAATTCCAATGTTCAGTCCATGTGAATGCAAATATACTCAATGTACATTTTTACTGAAATACACTTTGTCTTGTCAGTGTAACCTGTAAAAATACAGACAATACCGGTATATCTGAATTCAGTCCATACTGAAATTTATGGACTGAAATTTAGTTGTTCACAACAACATCAACGTTTTTTTACACAAGTTGTGCTGAAAAGCTGAACACTGGAAATATTCAAATAATTTGGGAAATAACGCAAAATTGATACATGTTACTATAACTTTACATTTAAGTCTTTTTTTGTTTTGCATTCTAGCACGTGTCACAAACAATCATAAACTCAAAGTTTGCAAAATCTTTCCATTTATTAGTAATACTCCAATGTGAGATGAATTAACAAAGTCAAAATTTGGTCCAATTGAACACAGCCTATACTTCCTTTGTTCACTACCTGATATAAGGTTTCATGTGAATAAGCTATTGGCATACCACTGTGTTGTTGTCTGAGTTTATCACTTCTACAGCTTTATCAGTGTTATCTTGACTCATTTTTGGATGCATGTATTATTTAGTCATGTATATGTACTTTCTGCTCAGTTTTGAAAATAATGCTTGTTTGGACTGTCAAATTGCCAGGTGGTATCACACCTAAACTTGTTTCACAACTTATCAACACATCTCATCTTGGATATCTTGTACAGTTATGAGCATATAACGTAGTACAGATTAACCCTTTCATGCCTAACTTCACTTGGAGTTGATTAAATTTCTCCAAAACTGAAAGAGGTTTCATATTGCACAAAGGTTTACCCCATTTCAGAATATTTTGTAATTGAATATTCATGACAGGCTGAGAGACAGATAGGAAAGAGCACTAGACCAACAGAAACAAAAAGTTTGGTCTACATGTGTCTATTTCCATCTGTTTGCATCTATTCAGTTGTCAATTCTTTTTGTATTACCCTGGTTGAAAGTTCTGCAATTAACTTACATGTCTGACACAGGCAGAGCTGACCAAGCCAGAATACCAAGACAATGCCAGAGGTTTGCAGATATTTCAGCAAGGGTCATACAGAAAGATAAAAAAGACACAAACAGGTGCAGACAGACATGGAAACAGACACAGACAGACCCAGGCATTTTTGTTTCTGTTGGTCTGCCAGTTCCTGTTTGTCAGTCTCAACTTTTCATACAATATTCAGTATCAGAAATAGTATGAGATGGGATAAACACACACACATGTCAATATGTGTTCAGCATCAACAATATTTGACAGGCTTTTTCTTGCTTGATTTAAACTTCTTGAGATGCTTTTCATCTTTACTATAGAACAAAGGACCCTTTAAATTACATAAAGCTGCAACAAGCTGTACAATCATTGATGCAACATCCTTAAGACTTGCAGGCATTTGATGTTTAAGGATACGCCAACATTTGACTCTCTGGATAGCACGTTCAATGTGAATGCGCAGATGTGCAATTTTTCTGGTTTTCCTAATTTCATTTACATTTAGCCGTTTCTTTTTGCCATTATGCCATTTTCTAGTGAATGGGGGTACAATAAGAGTTGCATCACGCTTCAAAAGTAAATCTTCTATTTGGAAACCCCTATCTGTCATGACTTCATCGCCTGCTTCAATTTTCTCTACCAGTCCACTGTGCTCTGTTATATATTTGTCAGAAACATTCCCTGACCACAAATCACTAACAAAGGTAAAGGCTCCAAATGGTGAAACTCCAAACAGACATTTGTATGTGTTATGGCTTTTATATTGGGAGTATGTTTTGTATTGTTCACTCTTATTACTGGGCTTATCTACAAAAAATTCTGCACAGTCTAATAAAACTCGTGTACATGGAAATTCCTTTCTAAACTCCAACGGCATCCATCCACGAATCTGTTCTTGAGTTGGCCATATCAGCAATGCTGGAACAATAGTTTGATGCAAGTATGATACCCATGTGATAGTAATTTTAGTAACAGTTGAGGTACTGACACAAAACAAATCTGCCAAAACAAGGAGGGGCAGATTCAGTCGGATACGTATCAAACACATGATAAACTGAAAGTATGCAGGGACCTCTTGACGACGTCCAGGGCGCCGACTGCTGTTCTGCTCATATTTCTTCTCTTTTGCACTGTCTGAAGTTCGCCAAAATTTCATGTAATCAATACCAAACTTTACAGAGTTGAAGATACCTAAAATTAAGACAAGACATTCTTTAATATTTACACATGAGCATTAAATTTTATTAAGACATGAAGAATGATTGAGCTAGCTACACATGCAACTGGATTTTGTCTATTCACCTTCACTGAAAGATATCCACAAAATTACAGGCATTTACGGAGACAGTCAGTATAATCATCAGTACATTCTACAGATCACAAATTTCCTTGATATAATTTCAGGCATATTCTATGATGTATTACACCTGCATGTCCTTTTTTATTTAATTTGCAATCTGAACATCTTTGTGATCACATAGAACAAATCAAACTTTAAAATCAAATACAAAATTTAAAATTTAGAAAATTATGCCTCTGTAGGATGGCACTTCCTACCAAATGAAACTTTGGTATCTTTTTTACAGGACTGACCCCTTCGGAAAAACTATGTCCACAGTAGATGAGAGTCGATCTACGGACCGTCTGCAGTAGACTTATGTAGATCTACATCAGGGTTTTGTAGATGAACAGCCACAGCAGTTAGTCTACATGAAGCTTTGTCTACAGATATTGTCCACACCAGACATGACTATGTCTACATTCACACTACATTTCACACTAACTTCGTCTACGCTTGATCTACACTGATCTACCATCCAATCTAAGGGAGTTTCATCTACAAAATTCACTTAGGCAAACAAAGACTCATCTACTTCTAATTCAAAATCACCATCTTGTCTACATTTAATCTAATGTATTGTTTCTTGCTGTATACTATGTCCAACAATCCAATCTCTTCAAATTCTATGATTGGCAACTGCAGGCTCCATGCGAGAAGGCATGAGTAAAAGACAAGACATTTTACCTTACATTTGAATATATACTGTACAACAATAGAGAGAAGAAATTAGTGAATTAATTTTCATTTCATCCTAAGGCACTCCTGTTTAACTCGAGAAACACAAATGCAAAATATCACAGGGATCAAACTACAATTTGTGGTAAAGTTAAAATGTAAAGATATCCAGTAATTAATTTTTGAAAAAGTGACTTTAAAGTGAATCACAATAAAAAGAATAAAAAAAATCAATGTTTTCATTGATACTTTCTTCAGATTGGTCAATACAGTAGCATCTAACCACGGGCCGGACCCTGATCTAATTCATAAGTTGTTTTTTTAGTTATGTGACTATTACAAAACTTCATAAATATGCAAGTGAGCTATTTGTTAACTGCAACTTTATTTCCTCGGCTTCATATCCAACAAACAATCAAACGAACCTGTTTGATATCCCAGCTGCTTTTAATTGTAATAAATAAAATCAAAACTATCCTCGTATAAAACTTTCTGAGTATCATTGAGTCACTTCTGAATCGTGTGAAAATCAGCAGCAACGGCCCTATCTCTCGGTCAACTTACAAATAATTGTATTGACATTGTTATCATTGCCACATAACAGATAAGACTACGTTACAGTGTTATTTTGGCAATGGCATTTCAGTACACATGCATAACACGAGTCAGCTTTAAAATTACCAGTACTGCTTTAAGTAATTTCTTCACCTGAGCGACGTATTTTCTTGCATTTTCATGAAGAGTTCGCGCATGGACTGATCTCCCCACCACCTTTCAGCCTCCACCTCTTGCTCTTTCAGAGCAAATGACCTTGTAACTGGCTTCGATTTCCGGGTCAACTGTGAGAGTTGAACTTATGCGCATGCGCAATCAGAAGGCGCCATGTTTTCAACGGTTCATCATATCAATGCATATCGGGGAGAGAAGCCAGCCTGCTCACCATTCGTACTTCAACAAATCTTATTTTTCAAGCACATTTTCGTCATCTGTACACCTTGGAAACAATGTGACATCAATTCTGATATGCATAGAAAGTGTTCCGATCGAGAATTACATCGGGTTGAGACATAGGTTGGCATCGATAACTTGACGATGGCAGTGCCTCTACACTGCCAGTATACAGCTGTACTGGTACTGCGGTAATTGTAATGCAACTTGTAAGGTAGGCCCGTGAGCTTGAGGTAGGCAAGGTTTGTTGATCGCCTGTTTTAATACCACGACCATATGAATTTTGATTGTGTAACATGTAGAATATTTCAGTTCTAAATTTTTTAATAAAGCGTCGTTGAATGTACTGAAATGCTTTGTATGCAGTTTATTCTGTTAATCATGTAATGATGTATGTACAGTTGAGAAAGATTTTGAAAAATTTGAGTAGGCCTAAGCATGCACAATGTTCTACTCTCTATTTCGACCTGAATACCACTCATGATCGGTCATTGAATGATTGATTTTTCCAGCGTGAGATATCTTATGCAAAGGTCCTCGATACCATGGTGCTCAGTGAAGTTGCCACCAAATTACATCAAACGGATGTTGTTGTGATATGCAATATTGTGATACTCATCATGAACTGCAGCCCTAGCCTGTGCTACACCATGGCCATCGGTCAATTTTTAAAGTCTAAAAATTGATTGACATGTTAACATACTTACATTTTCATTTTCAACACTTTTGCAAGATCTCCATGCCTCACTAATTTCTTGTTCTTTGTCTTAGCTACATCTTATACGTAATTTATTCCATCTACATCTTGTCTGCCTTTCATCTACATTTTATCTACTCTCTAAACTATGACCTGATGATTAATATGCACAAAAGTAGACAAGGCAATAGATCTACATCTTGTCTACATGTCATCTACCTGAGATCTACATTTCATCTAATTTTTCATCCACATTTTGTCTACATTTCATCTACTCTCTGAACTATGACCTCATTAGTATGCACAAAAGTAGATGAAGCAGTTCATCTACTGCCCAATTAAAATAAAGTCTACTGTAGATCTAATGTGGACTAGATGTAGATCTCAATTTTCCGTAAGGAGGGACATTTCAAAAGACAGTGACATCCTGCAAACTACACAAAACTGATCATATGGACAGCACAATACATATTTATGACAGTTTTAAGAAATCACAAACATATACCTTCCAGCAGACTTCGAGACTGGATACCAGTATAAAAGTTGACTCGCTCATCTGTTTTAGTGATAGCATCAACAATGTTCCCTCCTGGTGGAGATGATGATTTGGCTAAACATTCCAGGTGATCAATATCTTCCAACGTTAAATCAGTTTGGCTGGCAATACTGACAAGGTTAGGTACAGCACTATGTAGATAATCATGGTCAATCGGTTGTGGTGTACCAACCCAACTCTGTAAAAGAGGCCTCATCCCTGTCAATAAAATAAGGAATAAACAACTGGGAGAAAAATTCCTCATGTTCTACATAATACAATTCTCTTGAATATCATGAATACATTTAGTTTGAAAAGTCTGTTCATGCTCATACACCATGTACATGTTTAAATTCAACATTACTAAGAAGTAGTATGGTGAAACTAAATTGACTTGATATTGTATGGCTTGAGGAAGTGGATAAACTGACATATTATTTAAAACTTGCCATATGGCTAGGTAAAGGTAGATTTCCAGATGTCTTCTTTAGAATACTACCTCTCGGAAATGGTTGTCTACATGGACTACCATGCAAACACTTAGCCTTGAGCTCTGTTGAAATATATATGGTAAACTATTTTTTAATCCAGTACTGGCAAAATGTAGGAAGCAAACTTTTTCCTTTGGTAATTCATAATTAGACATAAATATCCGAAAATATTGAGCATTACTATTCTTCATCTTCATGTAATGATTAAATCTATTGCAGCAACATTGTTTTGTTTATCATTTTGCACAATCAACAAAATGACTGGGGTCAGCAAGATGTGCGATGTATATTACAATTTACCCATAGCACAATGCAATGGAGAGAATAAGCCTTCGCTGCACAGAAGTTGTGTCGGGGCACGTAATCTATTTGCTACGTTTGAAAAGCGATTTAGTTTCAACTTACGTCCGACCGCAACTGTCTTGCCAAAATACGAAGTCGTACAGGTACATCGCAACATTCCATTTTTTCGCAATGACTGTTCAGAGGTGGCTGTGTTAAACAGGCAGACGAAGCATCATTTGCCTTTGAATTGGATGACCTGGCTGCGTTAAGCTTGGTCAATGTTGATGTTGAACGTGTTTGCAGAGGTTTCCCCCAGTTATTCCAAGCAAAATATTTTGGATCTCCTTTTGCAAATCCTCCATCGTCGATCTGGTCTTCATCAAAATGCAGTGAACAAAGTCTGGAACGTTTTGAGATTTTCAAGACGTCCCTAGCAAAGTCACAATCGTTTTCTGAACCTTTGAGTTGATACTTCTACCTTCTCGACATATTAGCCTCTTCCACCGAGCTAAAGCTAAGCGATTACGAGGCCATTTGACCCATCTAATACCTGACATCCATGGATATTTGTCTAAATGTTTCAATTTCCGTGAATGAGAGCCACATTCCGCTGCTTCACATGTAAAAACCATTTTCTCGATGACCTTCAGTGCACGTAACACACACAGACAGCATAGCAGACGAACGAACAAGATGGCCGCTCATGGTCGACCTATTACCCAGAATGCCTTTCTGTAACCTGTTATTGACTCCCTAGCACGTAGAGGAAGCCCATTTAAGGTGGCGAGAATTTCATGGAAATGGTTTAAAAGTAATGAACACAAAAGATGGTATACACTTGAAATCTTAAAAGGGATACTTCAGTGAAAGGTGTCGACGACACTAGAGATGATAATATATTTGCTCATGTTTATGTTGTTAGTGATGCAATGGGTCACCATTGCGAATAGTAGATTAAATTCTATAGAATTTAATAGAAATCCCAAGGGACTCGAAAAAAACCCGTAGAAATTTTTCATGAAAGCCGTTCCGTTAGGTGCAGAATGTCACATCTCAGTTATGACATCACAGGCTGCTAAGCAACACTCGAAGCCTACCGGAAAGTCCTACTGGAAAGCCCCTGCTGGAAAGGTATTGCACAACAGCGTCATCCCTTCGAAACCCGTTCCGGTAGGGTAGGTGAAAATCTAACATAAGTGTTGCTCCCCGTTCCAGTAGGGTAGGAAAAAAAACATAGTGAAATTTTACACAACCAGAAGACGAGTAAGGTATAAAATTATATCTATATTCTTACATCCAGAAGACAAAAATCAGCACTGGAACAGAAGAGCAGAATTTTTTACTTACATCACAGTCAGAATCTATCGAACAAATGACTCAGTAGGGAACTACATACTGAGTGCTTACCTAAATATATTATATGTCAGTGATCATCTGTAAACGGGAGTGATGTCAGTGTTTATTATACGTCAGTGCAGCTGTCGTGTACATGAGTTCATATATAGGTCACCTCACTTACATGCATGTTATTTTTAGCTACAGGGGATTTCCCTCCCTGTGGCTAAAATGAATAAAATGGGTGTAAATATTCTTATTTAATCCAATTATACACCCTTATTATACTACTCAGAAAGCAAAGCGGTTTTGTCCTAAAATTTCCTATTCAAATACACTGTGTGCGTTTTTCATGAAACCTTAAAAACCTGAGCGGTAAGGACGCAAAACAAGGATTTAATTACTTTTGGCCTAATTTACAAGAAAGTGTACCAAACTGTTTGCCAGAAGGAGATTGAGACTTGGATCTGATGGTGTGGGAGTGTTACTTGAACTCTGTGAACTGTTGTCATTTGATTTTCTACTCTCCTTTGAAAAATTCTTGGATGAAAAGGAGGAGTTAAATTTACCTGCATTGTTCGGTATGAAAAGGACTGGATGGTTTGCTGAGAAATGAAGATTTGTTGGTCAATGAATAATCATCGGCCAAACGTGCAGCAACCTCCAATGTATCTGCCTTTTGTTCATTGCTAAACGTCTTGATGTCACTCCGAATGACCTTTCAAATTCCTCAATCAAAACAAGTTGTCGTAATTTTTCATAATTCTGACTGACCTTTTGAGAAGAACACCAACGATCAAACAGTTGTTCTTTTGTTCGA
Organism: Ptychodera flava; assembly: GCF_041260155.1. NCBI lineage: Eukaryota > Metazoa > Hemichordata > Enteropneusta > Ptychoderidae > Ptychodera > Ptychodera flava. Next base: position 9,238,696 of record NC_091937.1, on the reverse strand, counting down.
GCAAATTCAACATAAGTTTGATCCTTTGCCTTCTCACAATCCCTAAATTTCTGACGGTAACAACTCATAGCCCTTGAGAATTAATTCCTTCACAGAATCATAATTTGAAGCCTGCTCTACTGACAACTGAATATAAATTACCTCTGGCTTTACCCACCAAAGCACTTTGCAAAGGCATAGACCAAGAGTCCCTAGGCCAATTCAGACTCTGAGCAATTTTCTCAAAATGAAGGAAATATTTGTCAACATCCTTTTCTTGAAAGGGGGACTAACCTGAAATGCTTAGTGATGTCAAAATTGTCTGAAGGGAAGAATTTTCCTGACTGTCCAAGCTCTAAACGTTTCATTTCTAACTGTAGTCGACGTTCTGCTAATTCTCTTTCCTTTTCTTTTTCCTCTCTTTCTTTGTCTCTTTCTCTTTCTTCCATTTGCAATCCGTTTTCCCTCTGTCTTTCTTCCATTTGTAATTTTTTCTATCTTTCACTTCCTTTCATTTGTAATTCTTTTTCTTTCATTTGTTATTCTCGTATCTTTATCTCCAAATTTGCCCGCATTTCTAATTCTAGTTTTCTGAGTTCAAAGGAAGACTCAGGCTCAAAGTCATGCAAGATGGATTCCTCAAATTTACCTACACTGACTAAATATTTGACAATATTGAACTGAATTTCCTTCTTGCGCATAGATCTTTTAACTTCTACTCTGAGGAAATCGGCAAGTGCAATGAGGTTGTCCTTTTTGAGGGAATCAAATGTGTCCTGATCAAGGTCATCCATAAATTCGTCTGGCTTGAATTCCGCCATGATTGAATTTCACTGAGTTCACAGTATACAGTAGTTTTGAAAAAGCTGACAAAATGTTGTCCAACGGCTCACAATATTCGTATCCCTGACGAGCCCCAAATTTTGTTACGTGTAGAAAAACGTACAATAGGTGAACTGAGCAGTTTCCATGTAAAACGAAATTTATTACGAAAAAATAAAACTAATCGCTAGTACAAGGGATAGAATACAAATTGTAAACGGGTACAGGCTACTTATCTCAGTTGGGACGGCAAAGCTCCAGTCTCAGAGTTGTAACAGTCAGTCCAATGAATGAACAGTCCTTTGGCTTGCAGGCTTGAAGTTGCACAATGTCCACAGCATAAATCTCGCGTGGCAGTGAAGGTCTTGAAAGTCTTGAAATTAATACTGCTGGAGTTTCCAAAGACTTGAAGTAACACGCAAGAGACACGATCCCAAATGTCTGACTGCCAGCTGTGTTCGTCCATATTTATACCCATGTGCTTACATAAGAGCATATAAGAACAATCTAGAACTTTTATTGACATGCTAATTACTGTTCTAAAATTCTCTCTCTTACACAACTGATTAATTTTCCAGAACATTCCAAACATGACTAATTGAATTGAAGATTGTGAGGTCGTTAAGGGCAGTGACCTTAAGAATGTTCTGGACTAATTAAACTCAGGTCATGATGAGTGTTGGGGAAAATGACATACATAACATTAAGAACTCTATGACAGTAAAGCATTACTATGACTTACGTACTATAGCTTCAAAACAACAAAGTAATAGTGAACCAGAAATTTTATATACACTGTTTTGATCACTTACCGCCTGTGTAGTAAAGAAACAGCACAGGGGAAGGGAGAGAGAGAGAATGAGAGAGAGATGAGGAGGGAGTAACAGAGTAAGACAGTGAGACGTCTGCTGCTTGATACTTACTACTTAGCATGTCTGTAAACTTCCATATCACACTTACATAAAAATTCATTAAACTTGAAATTCACACATCGATTTCTGTTCTTTATTTTATCAAGCAAACTCTTGTCATAGTTTAATATATCAAAAAGTATAAATCAGAATGTTTGGAGTATATTAAATAATACTCTTAACTGGCATATTTGGTCACAGTACATTGCTAAACTAGTGCTTGTTTTCAAGCGTTGTGCAAGCACAAGATTGCATATGACTACGGTGATTTACTTTGTGAGCCACACTACCATATGGCATTAAAAAAATGATATAGAATAACTGATTACTAACCATCTGTAGGGTCAAGCCAGTGGTACCCAAAGCATACAAGAGAGAGAGAGAGAGAGAGAGAGAGAGAGAGAGAGAGAGAGAGAGAGAGAGAGACAGAGAGAGAGAGAGAGAGAGAGAGAGAGAGAGAGAGAGAGAGAGATCACATAGAGACAGACAGACAGGGAGGGACAGAGACAGAGAGAGTTAAACAGAGACAGATAAAGACAGAGAGAGAATGCATGAGAGAGTGAGTCAAATAGAGGGATGAAGACAGTTAGACAGAGATATAACAGATAGAGAGAAAACAGTGATGGGAGGGAGAGACAGATTTAAAAAATTAGGGAGCTTCTTCTTTATGCTGGATACCTAGCATATGTGCTTACTTTTATATTACACCTAGCTTATACTCAATCGATCATGAAATTTCTATTTCACAGATGGATTTTTCTATGGTTGAGTGTTTCAAGCAGAATCTTATATAACCCAAATATATCTTCAATAAAGTATAATATAGAATTTTTGTAACATATTAAATCTTACTCGTCACTGATCTGCTTACTTCCATACCACACGTAGATTAAAACCAATTATGAAATTTGTACTTGACATACATCTTTTCTATAGTTTAGTTTTTGAAGCTGAAGCTTACATTAATATATAAATAAAGTGAAAAAGAGAATGTTTTAAATAAATAAAATGTTACTGCTCAATGGCCCTTTGATTCATAATGAAGTGCTATATTTATGCCAGTTCATCATCCGTTACGTTAGAATAAAACAATGTATCACTATTATAACTCACTTATTAAACTAACTTAGACAGCAATCGTACTAATATGTATTGTAAAATGGGAAATGTAAAATATACATCAATTGATTACTCACCCCTGTGTATTCCACCTGGAGTATAGCAGGAGAGAGAGAGTCGGGAGGAGAGAGAGAGAGAGAGAGAGAGAGAGAGAGAAGAGAGAGAGAGAGAGAGAGAGAGGAGAGAGAGAGAGAGAGAGAGAGACAGACAGAGAGAGAGAGAGAGAGAGAGAGAGAGAGAGAGAGAGAGAGAGAGAGATGAGGAGGGAGTATCAGAGTGAGACAGTGAGGGGTGTGCTGCTTGATTACTTGGTACTTAGCATGTCTGTAAACTTCCATATCACACTTACATAAAAATTCATGAAACTTCACAAACAGTTTTATGTACTTAAGTTTATCAAGCAAAATCTTGTTGCAGTTTAATATATCAAAAAGAATAATTAAGAATGTTATGAATATATTAAATCATACTCTTAACTGGCATATTTAGTCACAGTATATTGCTATAATAGTGCTACTTTCTCATGAGTTTTGCAAGCACAAAATTGGATATGACTATGGTGATTTCCTTAGTGAACCCAGTGTTCTCCATTGGTTGGAAAGTAAATGTGGCGTTTGCATGAATTTGAATAAAACTTGCATTTGTCAAATGAAGTTTCCTACAGCCTGGCATGATAGCTCACACAGTTGACAATAAACACTCAAAAACATACAAGAAAAACAAACTTTTATTAAAATATGTGTTGTGTAAATATAGTTAACAGTCTAAAAGAATTACCATGCAAACACTCTAGGAAAATGGCACATATTATATGAACAACATTTTATTGAACAAAATTTCCTGGGACACTGCTGACAATTGAAGAATTCTCAACTAAAATATTAAAACTTTGATTTTGGCTTATTTTTAAAGTAACAACCCTGTTGTTTATTCTTACAATAACAGCCAAAACACAATATATATAGACACAAAACACATTGAAGTACGCGATACAAAACAAGATTGGTGATGATGTGTGAAGCCACTTTCCCTTTATTACAAAACCAACTTCACTATCTAATTAACAATCAAATTGAAACTGTTGATAACGGCCTGGAAATTCGTATGAACTATCGATCATCTTGTTAAAAAATGCGATGGACTGATAGTGTAATATGCACATCACTTCATGATCATCTGCCTTCAAGTTGACCGAGATCATGGTGATTAAATTAACTCCTACCGTAGTGAAACGCACGTGGGCGCGGACGCGGGCTTACTGAACTTCTAACTTTAATAAATCGGAAAGTTTTTGAGAGAACAAATCAGGCCATTGCCTTCTAAAATAGTTTAAATCCACGCATTTACCGTTCTCTTGTTCCTTTGTACGTATCAAAAACCCGAGATCGTACAGGGAAAATTGACCTTGCGACCGCTTCAGACTTTTGGTGAAGCTTATGAAGACTGGCGGGAGTAGTATGCACGTTTTCATTGGCGGATAGACACGTCACAACATAGGAGTAAGCAATTAATAGTAAAAACGAGATGGATGAACAGTCTCATATACATTACGTTTACTTTTTTGTACGTCCCGCACAAGTTCTGTAGATAACATGTAGATAAAAAGAACCGACTCATTTGAGTGTTTGGATACGGAGGTGCCGAAATACTTATCACGTTGATGATATCTAAACAGCTTGCTGTCGGTCTATGTCAACACTCTAGGTAGACGAAACATGATACAATGAATGCAGACAAATGCTGATTAGGATTTTTTGCGAGACACATGGATACATAGTGAGACTCTGAGAGTAATGAATGAAGCAGCGATTACCACATGTCAGATAGAAATGTCTTTGAATGCTGGTTTTTATTCTGTCATATGCAAGTTTAAATAAAAGACTTTCAATGAAACACCGATCCATGGATACCACACACATATTGGCTTTCATGTATTGAGTTGAAGGGCATGCATTTTCTAAGAAGTAAACTTGACAGACGTCTAAGTGACACTTTACTCCACTGTTTATTCTTGTGTGTCTATAAAAACAGCTTGGCATCAGTACGTCTTATGGTTAGCCAGAGTGCCAGAGTGCTGTCCTAATTAACTTCAGTCTCTACAATCAACACGACAAGTAATTTAGCACTCCTTGTGTGGTCTAGCCAGACACTTAAATGAGTCGGTTCTTTTATCTAAGATGTTATCTACAAAAACTTGTATGTTTCGTACAAAAAAGTAAACGTAATGTGTATGAGACTGTTCATCCCATCTCGTTTTTCGCTGTAAATAGTCAATAGAATCGCCAGTCGCAATTCATAACATTTGTTTTATTCAGGCAATCCACGCAAGACAAGCCATGAGGTGATCGTAGTCGATCGTCTACTAAGTTATGTTTCATATAAGCTCTTGATAGGTATCCGAACTATTTCAGAGGGTAAAAAATATGTAGCGGTCAATTTCGTCAGCTGCCAACCCTTACGGAAACCCTAGAGTCTTTGAAAAGAAATTGCACGTGTAATGTCGTAAGACGGACGCATTAAACCGGTGTGCGGGGTATAAAAGGCCCCCCAACTTATTGGAAATCATAGTGGCGTTTGAGTGACAACTGGCAACAGCTAGGTAGACCGCTCCGTGAAAATCGGCCTAAACGATTCTCAAACCAAAATTATTGGCCTACCATGAATATACGCTGTTTCATAACACTAGGCTATACAGGTATCCGCAAAGTTTCATAAAATTTTAAAAACTACGACGATTAGGGGAATAATCGCTTTCTGAACAAAGGGAATGGCCCCCATGAGACAGTCGTTCCATGATTCAAACAATTGTCAATCATTTGGTGACGCGCAGAGGTGTAAACTGGCCAACATTTGCTGTGCATACGAGAACAATTACGATGTAAAAAACAATATGCACGCTTAGAGTTATATCAGCGTGCACAGGATGAAAACTTTGTGTGGTCATAGACTCTGTTACTAGCATCTATCGTGCAATGACATTACGAAAGTGAACCATTTTCAGACGTGATTTAGCAAGGGACTAGTCAGTACTGGTAGTAAGATGTATTCTTGCGCGTAAACTTTTTAAACAAGTCATCGTTGATGACACAGTCCCCACTTGTTAATAGGTACTTTGATTACAAGTCCTCAGAGAGGATAGTGTCCTCTTCATTAATTAGGTCTGTGATAAAAATACTTTGACACAGATGGCGCGCAATGGCCAAGAATGAGTTCCAGGTGATGAAAACATAAAACCAATGTAGGCCACCATCCTAAGTTCATAAAATGAGTCAACTAGGAATTAATCAACAGGATGTTGCAAAACATTTTTGCATACAATCCTAATACTTAACAGATTATCACTGGTACCATATTTCATGAAGTTTGATGCAGTATTACAACAAACTATGAGATCAACATCAGTATCAAGTTTCATCAAATTTGACGGTGTATTAATTTGTGCCTATATCACTCTAATTAGGAAATTTCATTACATATGCAGTTACAAATTATTAAAATGACACTGATAAATGTCTCTTTCAATATTAAAGCAATGTGAGCTTAACATCTGTACAAAGTTTCATGAAATTTGGTGCAGTATTTCTTGACATATCAGCCTACCTACAAAACTTCAACAATTGACATGTTACTGCTACATGACGTGAAACAAATTGACGAGCATTGTATGAAATAGGTCAATGTCCTTTGTTACTGCTACATGACGTGAAACAAATTGACGAGCATATGTATGAAATAGGTCAATGTCTTTGTACCAACTTTGAACAGAAGCCTTTAGGTCTCCATCCACATTCGTACTTCATTATTTGCTCTTTCCATCAAGGACTTGAGAAGGTTGCATGCCTATGCATTGGGGTTGTCTTTGACAGATCCGAACAAACAACCGTACAGACTGGTTAGTATTATTGCTGACATTGCACTATACAGACTATACAAGCCTGTTCGTGCTGAACCTATGACTGATGATCATCGTCATTTCATACATCTTCCATTTACTAACAAAGGAATCGATACCATTAATATCAGCAATATACTTCACAACAAAAAGGTTACATCAACTATACCTGTATACTTTAAGAACCAGTCTGTACCTATTCTGTCATATCAATACACCAAGACAATCTCCAATAAAATATTCAATTACAATAAGGCATTGCGGCACTTAAAAATTGATGAATTCCTTCAAACACCAGCATCCTGTGACTGCTCTTCATCTCCCTTCAATATACTCCAGTTGGCCATGTCATCACTGGTGATCTGAACTTGGTTGAACATCATCCACCTTCGTAAGATATTATCTTGTGGACCCAAGTTCAGAGAACCTCGCAGGATCAACTGGAACCATAATTTTAAGATCGTTATGGACTCTGTTGAAGAATATGCCAGGAAATGGGCTAAAGGGAGGATGTAGAGTTGGACACACTGTCAGAATGGGTCAAATCTGTGAGGAAAATAGTTCGTGGCCGTATTGGTCGACTAAGATCACATGTTTGCAGAAGACCCTATTCTGTATTTAAAGATCCTGATGCTGTTAAGTGTTTGAATGATATCCATGACAAATATGTTGTCGTCCCTGCTGATAAAGCTGCCAATAACATTGTATTTGTCTGTAAGAAGTATTATTTTGAATGTCTTATAGACGAACTTGGTGTAACTAAGACCTCCACCAACTCCACTTACAGACAATCAATGTTCAGCAAATCTGAAATTTTGGCAAACCATAAGTCATTCATGGATAATTTTAATTTTACAATGAAGGATGACCATAATAAGTTGCCTAGCTTATACTGGATACCAAAGCTCCACAAAACACCTTACAAAGCTAGGTTTATCGCAGGATCTTCAAAATGTTCAACTACAGAGTTATCGAAGATACTGACTTCTGTTCTGTACGACTTATACCACGATAAACAGGCCAATCTTCTCTAAAATTTGAAAATTACTGTCAATAAATCGTCTACTTTTGATTTGAATACACACAATGGAATGGAGTGACCCATTGTACGTCGAAAGGTTCACAGAGGTCATTATGCACCTGGCATGCGAGTTTGGGAGAATGACCTATCCCAAACAAGTAGGACAAGGGCTCTGGTCAACTGCAAATCTGCATTTGAATAAGGGCTACAGAGTGGTATAGTGCACCTGTGTAGAAGAAGCTATTTTAGTCTGATTGGTTAAATAAAATGGCTTGCCTTACTCTATCTTGTTGGCTATTGGCTAGCGAGAAGGAATTCAATCTGTAGATGCATGTGATTGCCTCGTGGATGCATCAGGCTTTCAATACCATTTTCGTGTTTTCGACTGGTCAAGATGGACCTTGTCAACTTGTCTGATCTGATGACCAAGAGACTTCCTAGAGTTCCATGGACGGCCATGTAAAAACAACCAAAGTGGATTTTACACGGGCAAACTGCCCTATAAGAGCAGCCACGGAGCGCATAAAATCAACGATGTGTACTTCAACTTATAAAAAAGTACTTGGCGATGATAACACCGGACGGGATTGTACTATCGATGACCCTTGCCAAGGGATAATCAAGTTCTCCTGCCAGAAAATATACGTCTTTACACAAAGCAAATGTGCAAGATGGCTTGGCCAGACTGCCAGCACAGTGGATATTCTGGCAAGGTAATTTATTCTTTTACTAAAATATTTATACACAAAACGAATTCTGTAAAGTTATAAAATTAAATTCATTGACCAAAACAATTTGTTGTGTGTGCGGCAGTATCACAGAATTTCTTTCAACTATTCCACTAACGTTACAAAAAGGCTGTACTTATTTCCATGATATTTGTCACATATGTCTTGTGTTTGATAATTTCAGGTGAATGCGGCAACATCTCTGTACCATCAGGGATTCGATGAGCAGCTTATCAAAGAACAAACAGGTCACAGATCAGATGACGGTTTACGCGCCTATATGTCTACTGCACAACAAAAGCATGTGTCGAATATATTACTACCACCTCCATCTAGTGATAAATCAGAGGAATCTGTAAGTAAACCAGTTTCTCAAGTTACGACAACAAGCAGACAAGATTGGTCCAACCAAAGAAGACGCCGAATCTAAAGATGGACAGTCTTCATCAACAAATCATGTTGCTTATTTCTTACATTGAGCATGGTCCAAAGAAAGTTAAAATTGAATTATAAAATGTGATGCTATAACATATCAGTTGAACAAATTGTCTTCATTTTGTTATTGAATGTGTGTGAATGCTTTAGACATCTCGACTTGACCTATTGTTCTCTTGCAAATTAGTAATCAGTCATACTTTTTTCATATTAAAATAAGTAATCACTACACTTTTATTGATATGATAATGATTTCTTTCATTAAAGTGTGGTGATTACTTATTTACATATGAATAAAAGTATGACTGATTACTTATTTGCATAAGAACAATAGGTGCCAGTCGTGTTTTCAGGGATAAATGGATGGCAAGAACAATAGGTCACATGACCTGGAGTGGTATAAGTACTGTTAAACGGGGACTTCAAGCATACTGTGATGTTGTCTTTTCTCGGAGTGGTATAAATCAAATGTGGATATTAAAAAATTCGAAGGAACTCTTGGAAAATTTGAAATCAAGATCTGTTTCAAAAATAACATCTATTAAAACTTTCGATTTTTCCACATTGTATACCACAATACCACATAATAAATTGAAAGAACGCTTGAAAAACATCATCAACCAAGCATTTTTCTACAAAAATGGTTCACGCCGTTACAAATATGTGGTATTAGGGTATAATTCTACATATTTTGTTAAAAATACAACTAACGCTAAAGTGTTTTATACCGAGAAAGACATTATCAGTATGCTTGATTTCCTCATCGACAACATATTTGTAGAATTTGGAGGGCACATTTTCCAACAGTGTATAGGAATTCCTATGGGCACTAACTGTGCTCCTTGCTTGCAGACTTATTTCTGTTCTCATATGAGGCAGAATTTATCCAGAACTGAATTAAACAGAAAAAGGTCTCTGTAGCTCGAACTTTCAATCTAACATATTAGATACATAGACGATGTTATTTCTATGAATAACTCTGAATTCAGTAAATATCTCGCTATGATTTATCCTCCAGAATTGGAGATTAAAGAAACTACAGAACGGCCTTTTCTACTTCATATCTGGACATTTTACTTGAATTTGACTCTAATGGTCACCTTTCAACTAGGCTATATGACAAGAGAGATGATTTTAACTTTATAATATCATCAATTTTCCACACCTCATAAGTAATATTCCACTCTCACCAGCTTATGGGGTATACATTTCCCAACTTATTCGATATGCTAGAGCATGCAGTTCATATGGTGATTTTGTAGAGAGACATGGCCATCTCTCTTACAAACTATTAAATCAAGGTTACACCAGAGCAAGACTTGTCTCTACATTCAAACGCTTTTTTGGCAGGTATCGCAAGCTGGTAGATAAATACAATATCTCTCTTCGACAAATGATCACTGATGGCATCGGTGACATTGGGCCTTAGTTAGTGACCACTACCTATCTGACTTATAGATTGATATATGGCGGGTGCCACATGTGGGGCAGGATGCGCTTACCATTTTCGAAACACCTGACATCACTTCTTGGTCTTCTGGCCAGAGGTCCATATATCTTTCTTTCATGAATATGACTTTGTTTGTGTACCGTCTATTTACTGTCTGTTCTGTGCTGTTTTGTGCCTATGTTTACAACTATTGTCTTGCGAATTCCGACCTACTGTCATTGGATTATGGATTGGTATGATTGCGATTATTTGAATGATACTGGTGGAAATATGTCTGAGTTATGGCTCTGTATATTAGAAAATTGTAACAAAATCACCGCCATGCAGCGATATTTGATCTTACTGTTTAAAAAATCAACACGCATATGTATTACATAAGTCAATGTCCATGTACCAACTTTGAATAAGATCAATTCAGACTTGCCAGAGTTATGGCTCTCGACATGAAACAACCATAACAAAATTGCCACATGTGGCCATATTTGACCATCTCGTGAAACCAATCGACATACATATGTATAAATAAGTCAATATCCTTGTACCAACTTTGAATAAATTCGCTTGATACATGTCTGAGTTATGGTTCCGGACATGAAAAATCGGGAAAAATGGCCACACGGCGGCCATATTGGATTGTATCACAAAACAAATCAATGTGCATATGTATGACATAGGTCAATGTCCTTGCACTAAGTTTGAATACAATTTGTGAATAAAATCGTACGTGCCCAAAGGATGTGAACAAATTGTAACAAAATGGCTGCCATGCAGCCATATTGGATCATATCATGAAACAAATTGACGTACATATGTATGACATAGGTTAATGTCATTGTACAAACTTTGAATAAAATCGGTTGAGATATGCCTGAGTTATGGCTCTGTACATGAAAAAATCGTAACAAAATGGCCACACGGCAGCCATATTGGATCATATCACAAAACAAATTGACATGCATATCTATGACATTGGTCAATGTCCTTGTACCAACTTTGAATAAAATCGGTTGAAACATGTCTGAGTTATGGCTCTGTACATGACAAAATCATAATAAAATGGCTGCCCAGCAAACATATTGGATTGTATCACAAAACAAAGTAACGTGCATATGTATCACATAGGTCAATGTCCCTGTACCAACTTTGAATAAAATCGGTTGAGATATGCCTGAGTATTGTGGCTCTGTACATGAAACAATTGTAACAAAATGGCCACAGGGCAGCCATATTGGATCATATCACAAAACAAATTGACATGCATATCTATGACATTGGTCAATGTCCTTGTACCAACTTTGAATAAAATCGGTTGAAACATGTCTGAGTTATGGCTCTGTACATGACAAAATCATAATAAAATGGCTGCCCAGCAAACATATTGGATTGTATCACAAAACAAAGTAACGTGCATATGTATCACATAGGTCAATGTCCCTGTACCAACTTTGAATAAAATCGGTTGAGATATGCCTGAGTATTGTGGCTCTGTACATGAAACAATTGTAACAAAATGGCCACACGGCAGCCATATCGGATCGTATCACAAAACAAATTGACGTGCATATCTATTACAGTGGTCAATGTCCTTATACAATTTTGAATAAAATTGGTTGAAACATGTCTGACTTATGGCTCTGTACATGAAAAAATCGTAATAAAATGGCCGCCTGGCGGCCATATTGGATCATATCACAAAACAAATTGACGTGCATATCTATGACATTGGTTAATGTCCTTGTACCAACTTTAAATAAAATCGGTTGAAACACGTTTGAGTTGTGGCTTTTTACATGAAAAAATCGTAATAAAATGGCCGCCTGGCGGCCATATTGGATCGTATCACAAAACAAATTGACATGCATATCTATACAGTGGTCAATGTCCTTGTACCAACTTTGAATAAAATCAGTTGAAACATGTCTGACTTATGGCTTTGTACATGAAAACATCGTAACAAAATGGCCGCATGGCAGCCATATTGGATCGTATCACAAACAAATTGACATGCATATCTATTACATTGGTCAATGTCCTTGTACCAACTTTGAATAAATCGGTTGCAACATGTCTGAGTTATGGCTTTATACAGAAAAAAAATCGTAATAAAATGGCCGCCTGGCAGCCATATTGGATTGTATCACAAAACAAATCACGTGCATCTGTTTGACATATGAAGTAATCCTTGTACCAAGTTTGAATGAAATTGCTCCTTGCATCTCTGAGATATCTGCATGAACGGATGGACGCACGCACGCACGCACACACGCACGCACGCACACACGCACGCACGCACGAACGGACATGACCAAACCTATAAGTCCCCCGGACGGTGTCTGTGCGGACTAACAAAACTGTAGGCAGAGTCCATAGTTTGCACTGAGAATGACATCGAAAACAACCATCAAAACATTGCGGCAGCCTCAATGATCAATTTAATTATAGTCAGTCGAAGAGATCAACGTTTTTAGCAACTTCGATTTCCCTCTTTCAAATTTACGTGACAGTACAGAACAGTTGTGTTGGATATATATGCTGGCCCTGAAAATGGCCGTATATGTACATGTGTTTTTACAAGTGGAAATGACATGTCGTGTTCGGAGGGCTGGTAAGGTTTTGACATACCGATTGTCCAAGTTACATTTGGACTTCTGTGATGAGAATTTAACAAAAATTGTAAGACATTTGAACAGTTGAAACATTGTATCTGTCAGTTCAAGGTGAGCAAGTAAGCGCCATCAACCAATCTTGTAAACGCTTTAGGATACGCGTGTCGGAGGACAGCTCATTGATTCTGCCCTATAATATTTCGACAAACGCTGGACTTTAATCCTTTTCAATAATGGAGATGAAACCAGTCTGTCATTGATCCCAGTCAAAGGTTAACAATTGTTTCGAGCAAAAATTGCAATTGCTCCTAAAATAAACAAAACTCGTGATGAGTTGTCAATGTCACAAGCCAAGCAACCGAGCAGCCGACCGCGAACGCTGAACATTACAGATATCATGATACACGAGATTCAAGGAAGTCTCGACCTTTACGTGATGTTGTGAACTTCCTTTATTTTCTGATTTTAATAGCGATCGGTCACGACGTCACCGTTTACCTATTTCCTACCATTCTCCTGACACGTTCCTCCTTCCATGTTCAGAATACAGTTTAGTCAACTTTCATCGGCAATTCACCATACCAAATTGCCCATTTCGGGTTATTTGTAATTTTTCTATAAGTTTACTTTTTTGATAATTACTTCCACTATGTACGGTGCCAATTTTCTGTATCTACATGGCGATCAGTAGCCGAATCATGCACATAATGAACGTTGACATGGCCTGAAAACTTCAGTAAATTCACTCAAGCAAACTGCTGTTTGATGATGTTGATAGTTTTTCTTTCTTTCCTTTTTCTTTCGAGTATTGCCATGGCATAGCTGAAACGAACCGGAGAGTGAAGGCTGTACGTATCTATATTAGTCCGAGCGTGAGGGTGATTTGAGAGCAAACAGGTTACGCAGATATGCGAACGGTCGCAACCATGACGAACAGACACATTATGCGGAGCCATTCCCCAAACGCCCACCAAAATTTGGCACTAATCCTGATCCCGGTCTATTTCGAGCCAGACTTTAAATGGGCCCGTGGAGAACACTGGAGTCACAGTACTGTACAGCAATAAAAAATTAAGATTACTCACCTTCTGTAGGGTCCAGCCAACAGTACCCAAGTATGAGAGAGAGAGAGAGAGAGAGAGAGAGAGAGAGAGAGAGAGAGAGAGAGAGAGAGAGAGAGAGAGAGAGAGAGAGAGAGAGTTTCACAAAATCTGTAATATTTACCATAAAATATGAACTGTTACAGTAAAATTTTCTCAATCAAGTTACATCCTAGTTTTTAGCGTAGATATAAATGTACATACAAGTTAAATTGTCAATATGCGCTTAGGATTTTAGGTGTGCAGTTCTATTTTCCATTCTTAAATTGAGGAGCAGTATTCTAGAGCAGTGTCCATATAACATAACATCCATCCCACCGCTGCCACCAATGTGGTGGACGGGACTCTGCTCAGGATCAGATCAATATCTGGTAACGTCGCTCTGATCCTAACCAAGGGAAATCCCGCTCCCCAACTGTTCCACACACGTTGTTTTCAATGTCCTGTCTGGCTACGCCAGCGGGTAAAGACCCAGAAAAACGTCCCGGGTAAAAAAAAGCGACTACAACCAGCGTCCTAAACTAAATAACATAAGGATCATGTGATCGCTGAACTCCGGACTGGCTACCACAGCAAGAAATGGTTAAATTAATTAAAACTCGATAGAGCTGAGCGTCAGCATGCGCACAACACAATGCCATGAAAACTCTCTCTCTCCCAAAAAAAGCATGCTAACATCCACGAATCACGTGTTTCCTGATGCACTTCTCATTGGCCACAATCCCCCTGTCCAGCAGGTAAGGAAACCCATCACTCATCGCCGACAAGTGACGAAGTGAAGCCGAACTGAAGCGATATACCGATCACGTATCACATTAGCATTTTCATAACATCTCCCTCGACCTCAGCATTCGAAGTCCTTGAGAATAAGGAATAAAAAAAATACAGCAAAGACTAGAAGAAAAGAGGATAGCCATCCCGAAGTCCTGCAAATCAGGGAAAGACTTGCAATATCTGCAGGGTCCCTATCATCTGTCAAAAACAAAAATTGTCGTCATAGTAACACAACTAAAAACCGCTGCCATGTGTAAAATGCACACTTGTCACCTATCTGCAGTCTGTCCAGGCAGCTAACCAACAACTGCTGCCCCATCATAGGTCCTACTACCTACAAAAACTTGGAAAACAATGCAACACCAGAAAACAGTCAGCAAAAATGACTGTCATAAAACCAGTAATTACATTTACTTTGTCTCAGACAAAATGTTTACACAGTCAGTCAAAATTTGAACCGTGAAAATCTTCATCTCAGAGAAATTCACAAAAAAGTTTCTAAAACTCGTCAAGCAATCGCTAACTACAAGGTTTGGCCATATAATCTGTGTGAAAAATCACCAGCAAAACCCTCGCTGAACAAGTAATGAAACCTCTCTGATACAAAATATCTGCCAAAGCTCAAAAACACTAAGACTGGCGTCAAAACTTTAAAAATTGGCTCTCATCATCATTTTTTTACTTAACACTAATTTCGTGAATTCATAGAACTCTGAAACACAAAGAATTCCTATAAAACTTCTAAATTCTCATCTCAAGACATTCAACAACTTTGCACTGTATCCATAGTACTTAGGTGACTTTTTCTGTCGTCTTGGATACCTAGTCTGCTCTGTGGTTTTCTGGCTCTCAACCACAGGATTACCATGACTATCACCGTTGCTATCTACTTCAGCTAAATCTGGAGTTTCACTTTCTCCAAACACCTCCACTGACTCTTCTACCACTAGAGCAGGATCAACCATAGGTTTTGACTCAGCAAAATGACCAGTGTCATCTTCAGTTTTGTTCTCACCGTCTCTCTTTACAGTGTCAAAACTCTTGGAAGTGACTACATCTGATTTACTATCCATAATTTTAGAAGTTGGTAATACCCCATTGGATGGTTTACTTATCTGCTGTCTTTGATCAACTGGCAACAATTTCACCTGGTCTAATCATGAAGTGATATCTTTCCCCTGATTAGCTTTTAATTTCTCATGATGTACAATCTTAGGTTTTAGCTCGTGGGCTTCTCTGTATGCAGTAAACAACATCAGTCAATTTACTGATAACCAAGTATGGACCATCATATGACAACTGAAGCTTTGGAGAATAGCCCTTTCTCCTCCTTTCATCCTTCAACCACACAAAGCTTCCCACCTCAAACCCGTGCTTTGCAGCAAAACGATCGTATCGAATTTTCTGCCTACGAGCTGTAGTTTACAAATTAGCCCTGGCATGTTCATGTGCCCCATGCAATCTTTCCCTTAAATTAGTGACATAATCTGTCTCCTTTGACCTATCCGGTGGCTAAGATGCAACTCTTTCCATCGGAGCACCAACAACATAAGTCTGCAAGGGTGCATATTTCTAAACAGTCTGTGTTTTGTTACGTGCACACAAATCACATGCCCCAATATGAGCAGGCACATCCACGGACATGCCATACCAATGACCGTTCAACCTTATTTTACTAAGGGTACGACTTGTACCATTATGCCCTTCAGACAATGAATCATGGAGAGTCCGTAGGATCAGTCCTTCAAAAACCCGTGGCAACACTATCTGCCACCCGACTTTTTCCCATCTGGTGATTCCCATAACCTGTACAGGATGCCATCATGTTCTAGTAACCACAACAGGTCATGTTTGAACATGGCGTCACTGCACATTTCCTCATCATCGAGATGATTTTCCTGAGTGGATGACTTGTGCACAAAACCTTTTTGGATGAGGCATCCCCAGACCTCAAATTCGTCATTATCCTGACTTTCCGAGTTCCCACTCCCTTAAGGACCGGATCTTTTTCTCCATCAAAAGACCTATAATCACCAGAAACATCACCTACAATTACCTGTGACTGACCAATTTCTTAGTCCAGCAGTAAGTCAACTGCTTATTCTCAGTATCCTGACCTATGACTGGCATAGAACAATTTCCACAGTGCTGTCTACCACACTGCTTACATGGACGGAATGGTACTCTACTCAACGCATCAACATTTGCATGCTTATTGCCCGGAGGATGGACAATCTTGAAATCAAACTGACTTAATGACTCTAGCCAATGGGCTAGCTGACCTTCAGGATTTTTAAACTAAATTTAGTAACCAAACTAGGGATGCATGATCTGTTCTGATGGTAAATGGTCTCCCTAACAAGTAATATCTGAAATGCTTTGTGAAATACAGAACTGCCAACAATTCCTTCCGTGTAACACAATATTTCCGTTCCTGTGGACTCAATACACGATCTGCAAAACTTATGGTACGCTCCACACCATCCTGAATTTGGCTAAGACAAGCACCGATTGAGGACTGTGATGCGTCTGTTTTCAAAAATGAATTCCCCCATCTCAGACGGGAAGGCCAACACAGGGTGGGATGTCAATAGTCTTTCAATTTGTCAATGGCTTGCTGGCATTCATCACTCCACACAAAGATTACATTTTGTTTGTCAAGTCCGTAAGTGGTCTTGCAATTTCTGCAAAATCCTGTATAAACCTCCTACAGTAAGAAGCAAGCCCAAAGAAACTTCGTACCTCGGACAATGATGTAGGCACGGACCAATTCTTTAGTGTTTCAATTTTCTTTGGATCAGTTGACACACCCTTTTCTGACACAATATGCCCTAGGAATTCTATCTGCATTGCAAACAAAGTACATTTCTTGGCCTTTAATTTCAATCCAGCCGAACGCAATTTGTTGAAAACAATTTGCAACCGTTCAAATTCCTGGTCAAAGAATTCGCCAAACACGATGATGTCATCCAAATACAGTAATACAATTTCCCACTGCAATCCTTGAAAAACCTTTTTCCATCAATCTTTCAAAAGTACCAGGCGCACCACATCAACCCATGGGCATTGTAGTCCATTCTAACAGTTTGCCCGAGGAAGTTACTATCGCAGACTTTTCCCTACTATCTTTGTCAAGTTTAACCTGATGAAATCCCATATTCAAATCTAAAGTGGAAAACCAACAAGCTCCATACATTGCTTCTAAATTATCTTGTAGCCTAGGAATAGGTTGTGCATTTTGAATAGTGACTGTATTCAGACGCTTATAGTCCACAACTAACCTTTGACTTCTGTCCTTTTTGCCCACCAAGAGACATGGCGAACTCCAAAGTGATGTTGACTCAACCAACATGCATTTGTCTATCAATGATTGAACTTGTCTGTAAATCTCTGTCTTTACCAGAATGGTGCATGATACGGTGCCATTTTGGGGCTGTTTGCTGTGTATCAATTCTATGCTCAATCACATCTGTCAACCCTAAGTCATACTCATTTTTACTAAACACATCAGAATTGTTGATCAACAGTCTTCGTACCTGTTCCTTTTGTTTATCAGACTCAAGATGTTGTACACTGCGCATGTACAAATCTATTAATAATGTGATGGCAACCTCTCAACACCCATAGAATTAGACATAACTTCACAACCCCCTGCACCAGCGCTACCACAAGAGGGCGCTCTATCAGAAACAACTGCAGAACC
Organism: Ptychodera flava; assembly: GCF_041260155.1. Taxonomy (NCBI): domain Eukaryota; kingdom Metazoa; phylum Hemichordata; class Enteropneusta; family Ptychoderidae; genus Ptychodera; species Ptychodera flava. The sequence continues at coordinate 9,220,156 of NC_091937.1, read as the reverse complement.
ATCAACTTGTGTACTGACATTACAATCCACTGATCTCTCTAGTTTGTATAAACCTACAACCTGACCTCGCTTGACTTCTATGTCCTTTGTCCCTAAATGTATGACTCTTAACAGGTAATAACCTTTGACCTGGCATCACCAGAGCAGACGCTGTCCCAATTCCTACAAAGAGACAATCGTTTGTGCTGGTAGGCTCCACTGTAGCGATTAACTCAGACAAGTGTAGAGTACTTGCTGCAGTTTGCTCACAATGAGATGTTGTGACTCTTGGCCCTTGAAACTTTCATGGCCCAGTTGACCCTTTCTTGGTTACTTTGTCTTTCTAGCTGGAATAATTGACTCGTGTCCTGCTGGAATAATTTCATGAGAGACAGTCCGTAGCCTACAACAGAATGGTTTCAAACTTTCAGGATTGGTCTTTAAAACTTTATTACCAACAATCACTGCACCGGTCTGCAAACTTAGTTTACAGCCAAACTGACTCAATACATCCATACCAAGAATACCTGCTGACCGGTTAAGATCATTCCGAACAAGAACAGAAGTCTCAATTTTTCTGGAACCAATTTCAATTTGCATTGTAATACCGCCTGCTATATCAAGTTGAGATCCATCTGCCTGGACCAAATGATGACCCGTTTCAGACGAAGCGGGACGCATGTTGTCTGGAATAGTGTTGTAAAGTTAAATGATGTTAATGTATGCGCACATCCTGTGTCAACAAGCATTTTCTCTGACACACCTTCAAATTTCACATCAAGCATCGTACTGCTGACAGAATCCCTACCACTGTTACCAACTTTTTAAATTTTATTCATATCACTAGTTTCAGAATTACAAGGCATGGTCTTGCAAAGCCATTGCCTTTGTCATTTGCCATAACAGTATGCAAACCAATTTGACCTTTGTCCTTGTTATTGAACTTCGACCCTGCCTGGGATTCTATATTTCCAGGCGGACTCACTGGGACTGTTCGTCGGTCAGCCCAAACAGCCAGGCTGACTCACTGAGACTGTTCGTCGGTCGGCCCAAACAGCCAACTTGTGTTTAACTGCTTTTTCATAGTCTTTCCTTTTTGTTTAGATTGAAAATCTGGACAGTCCCTTTTCAAATGATCAGGGCTATTACAAAGACAGCAGAGCTTTTCTTTTCTGTCAACTTTTGCCTCCTTCCTAGATTACCATTTTCTAACTTGTCTAGTCGTTTCATGACCTTTGGAAACATCTCCTGTACATCTTTTTGTTTTTCAGTAGACTGACCTTTGTCATCATCAGTTGCCTGTGACACTTTACCCTTTGACCTACTATGCCTCTGTAAAGCCTGAAAATTTTCCTCTAAAAGGCAGCCTTGACGACACTTTCTAGTGTAGCATTGGGCAACCCACCAGCTTCATGAATCTTTCCCTGCAAAGACATATCGGGAATTGCTTCACAAAATGCTTCAATACAGAATCTTTCAAAAATTGAGCTTGTCATACCTGGGTAGACCTTTACTATGATTACACGGACCTGTTGTGCCAACTCACGCAAAGGCTGGTTCTTACCATATACAATTGTTTTTGCTGAAAGCCTGTATACATCAACACTACCATCATAGGTTTCTGGCTTCACAAAATTAAATTTCCCTGTACCCGTATTTGATACGTTTCAAAAGCCGTGTAATTGGTCTTGATTGTGACATGTTAAGGGCAACTGACCCACATCAGTTGTAAGATAGGGTAGGACCAGAGAACCGTTGTTACCATAGTGCTTGTAGATACTGATGAAAATATTGGCTGTGTTGCCAATGGCGACCGATTCATTCCCTGAGAACTAACCGACCTCGCAACCCCCAACTGTTCTGTTGTAGCTGTATCTGAACCAACCTCTGGTTGTTTATTGAAAGCCAACCCGCTACTATTCAATTCACCAGGCTAAGCATGAGAATGTCCACCCAAATTACTTCCTGTCATAACTATTGGCGTTGCCACTGATTGGCGGTGGTGGGCGCTGTCCTCTCCAACCGGACTAATAGGTGTACTATGCTGTGACATTGAACCCAACTCGACAAACGTCTGTATCAGTTGTTGAAGCTGATCGGCTACCCCTTTGAATTTCTGCACTTCATTTGCAATATCACAAACCGATCTTTCCATGGTTCTAACCGTCTACTCATTTCTAAATCATTCTTACTTTCGCCTACCACTCTTGGCGACACATTCTGACCCCGTTCCGTGCCTTTGAAGACACTTTTAGTGGTGGAGTCTAGTTACTTTTGTATCCGCTAAGTGCCAACCACTCCAAGAAATAACCACCCTCAGTTGCTTTAGTTTAGGATAGGTTTATTCAAGAAGTGGTGAAAACTGGGTAAACAAAGAGATTAAAATACAAGGTCATTCATTGTCTATACCGAAGAGTCGAGGTAAATCAAGTCTAAAGTAAATGGAAGAAAAGAACTAAATTCTACTAATAATATCTACGCACTGCATTCAAAATGGTCCTCTAAATAATTGGAAAGTCATTAAAGGTAATCAACTTAGGGATGGACCATTAGACCTTGGGAGGGGGGGTGGTCACAATGAAATTGTAAATTTTTTTTTACTATTGTAAATTTCTGAATTTTTTTTTTTCCAATTGAGATTAGCTGTGCAAATTTTTTTTTTTCAGAGTAAATTTTCAGATTTATAATTTTTTTTGGTTCGTCCCTGTCTGAAGATAAAGAGGGCAAACGTGGTGCTTGGCACCACAAGCGGCCACGCAAGCGGTCAGGAGAGGGGTGTCCCCCTGCTGCTGTTGGAGCTTTTGAAAAATAGAGATTAAATTGGTGTTATTTGGTGGCACTTGGGGAGTATTTTGCGGGGGGAGGTCAGGAGGGGGTGTCCCCCTCCTGCCGTTGGAGCTTTTGAAAAATAGAGATTAAAATGGTGTTATTTGGTGGCACTGGGGAGTATTTTGCGGGGGGAGGTCAGGAGGGGGTGTCCCCCCTCCTGCTGTTGGAGCTTTTGAAAATAGAGATAAAATGGTGTTATTTGGTGGCACTTTGGGAGCATTTTTTTCGGAGTACACATCTTCCTCTGAAACATGATCTTCTTGCTCCTCAGTAGCTTCGTATAGTTTTGAAAATTGACTATATTGGTTTCCTGGCTTCCCTTTCTACTGCGTGGTGAAATGCCTACATTCACCCCACCAAACATCATGCATATCTCATGATTTACAATTGATTTTGACAAGCTGAGAAGCTAAAATAAGCTAAATAATATAGTGAATTTTGCATATTTGTGTTTTTTGAGCAATTGTTGCCCTTTTTTGATCAAAACATCTATTTCTCTGTAGCAGCATGTCCAAATTGATTGGATGTGTATAGATGTGTTGAAATTTCAATATTTGTCTTTTTGGGCAATTTATGCCATTCATGGTCAAAAAATCTGTATTCTCTGAAAGGGCTTGTCCAATTTCTTTGAAATTCGCTACACAAAACAATTAACCATGCAGATTTATTCAGTATTTGCTATCGAGAAACTTTCAAAGTTCAACCCTTTTATGTGTTTTTTGTGTTGGGATTTGTTGGATAGATGGCATTCTACGTAGTTATTGTTGAATGTTAAAACATGTGTTGCTGTTGTTATTTGAGGCTGTTTTTTGAGAAAAAAGAATTGAAAATGCCTTTTTAAAGCAAAATAATACATAATGACTTGATATGTTGTTTATCATTATTGACGTGTTTCTACTTGTTCACCCATTCTTGCATTCATCATTGTAATAAAATGCTGTGAAAAAAATGAAACTGATGTGGCCTGCATCTGTTTACCTTGATCTTAAAAGGCAAATACAACTTTCTGTCTTGACAACCATACCATAGTTTCAATGTTTTACCTAGTGTACCTGCTTGGTTTGTACGCAGGAAACAAGTAGAAAACAGGCTCTATAATTTCATGTTGAGGCTTTAGTTCAAACTCAGTAGTCTCTTTTGTAAAATTTTTCGGACAGTTCTTCCGAACATATCCTATACACTGACATGAAAAACATCTCAACTCATCAGTGGATATGTAAACAGGGTATTATTTGCCATTGTGATTGACTCGCAAGCGCCATTGAACGTCTTGAACTCTGGCTTTCAGAACAATATAAACCTGTCTACGAAAGGATTTTACATGTTTCAGATCTTGTCTGGAACAACAGAGAAAAATATGACGAAATTATGCCCTAAAACTTTCCCATATTGCAACAAATATTCATATAAATGTGAGTTGGAAATAAACATTTGATATGATCACTTTTGTTGCAGGTTAAACCATAGGAGTTGGCTGCCGAAATATTTCATTTACACGAACACCTTCAGTGAAGACCTGCGTCACTTTTAAATTGTTTTGAGAAAAACAATGACACTCTTATTCATTCTGGAAGCAGCTAGAATATCAGACTCTGAGGTATCACAACTCAAGAAACACTTGAACATAATCATTAACAGATATACCTTAAATACTTTCAAATTTAGGCCATGTCTCATTGAAAGTTTCGAAAAGGCATTGTTTGAACTCCGATACATTGAATTGGTTGGCAGCCGTATTGGTATGGCGTGCCAACCTCAAATCCAAAGAGCAAAATCCCTTTCAATCCTCATGTAAACGGGACAAAACAGCCCCCAATTGTAGTAGACACCAAATAGAAACAAAAACCAACATAGCTGAATAGATCCTGACTGAAACAGAAGTCCAAAAGACACAGAATTGCCCAAAAAGGCAGAGCTCTCTTATCCCGTGTATTCACCGTGTGAGGGGGGGGGGAGAGAGAGAGAGAGAGAGAGAGGAGAGAGGAGAGAGAGAGAGAGAGAGAGAGAGAGAGAGAGAGAGAGAGAGAGAGAGAGAGAGAAACAGAGGGAGAAAGTGAGAGGTTTGCTATTTGATGCTTTATACATCATGTAGTGTATTGGGTGTTGACCAGAGGTCATCTCATTATATGTGCATGACTTTTTGAAAGTCTGAGGGTGAATGGCAGCCGAGTGTTAACGTTAAATCTGAGTAGCCTGATCAATTCGACCCATCCAGTCCTTAATTCTTGTTTGGAACAGTTCAATTGGCGTCGGGGATAAGCTCGAGAAACTTCAGACAGCGTATAGTTCGTTTGAGTTGGCTGGACAACATACGCTCGCAGCAAATATTGAAATCAGCAGTAGACAACCGTTTGACCTGTCAGAGCGACCCTGCTACTGTGGCTATACGTTGGAAAAAGTGGCGGAGAGCGTTCGAGTTCTACGTCGATGGGAAGGGAGTAAAAGATGATCATCAGAAGGAATCCCTCCTGTTACACTCTGCAGGGCCGAACATTCAGGACCTATTCGATAATACGGAAGATCCTGGACATGGTAAATTATTGCGGAGGGTGCTGAGGACACAGCAGGTGAATACAAAAAAGCCATGCGCACATTAAAGACTAATTTTACCCCTCGAGGTTACATTCCATATGAGCGACACTTTTCCGTCAGCTGAAACAAGAGGAATCTGAAAGTATCGATCAGTTTATTGCAAGACTTAGAAGCCAGGCTAAGAACTGCGAGTTTAGAGATACTGATGAACAAATTCGTGATCAGATCCTAGATAAATGTAAATCATTGGCGTTGTGTCGGAAGGTATTGGAAAAGGATGGCACCCTCACTTTGAAAAGAGCGATGGAAGCCGTCGAAAATGGAGGGCGACAAGAAACAAGAGGTCAACCAAGTTCGGCAGGCTAAACCTAAGGGAAAACTTGTGCCTGGTAAACAGAGTGAAAAGACCAAAAGATGATTTCGTTGTTGACGATAGGGACATTTCCAGCTAGACAAAGGGTGCCCTGCTAGGACAGCTGCATGTAATAGATGTCAGTCAGTAGGACAATTTGCAGTTGTTTTTACGAGGAAGCAAGACCTTGGCACCAAAACAAACAAAGATGGTTTTTAAGGGTAAGACTATCAAAGACAGGCTAAACTATGAAGAACTCATTAAATACGTTTTTACAGTTTGGCCAGACGACAACTTGAGTAACAGTGGTATGGTAGATGTCAGTATAGATGGAGTTGTTATCCGTGACATGTTAATTGACTCTGGGGCAACTTGCAACGTGTTGAGTGGAGTCACATGGTCTGATTTGAAACTCAAACACATTCAATGCAAGTCAGAGAAAACCGGACAAAAACTGTATGCATATGGATCATCAAAGCACTAGGAATTTGGGTAAATTTCTAGCAGATGTCGAAGTTGCTGGGAAAGCAACAGAAGCCGAATTTATTGTTGTGAAAGGGGATGGAAGACCCCTTTTAAGGGCGATTCACTGCTGAGAGGCTGGGAGTGTCGAAGCTTGGTGTTCATGCAAATGCAATAGACACAGAGGAAATATACAGTAGATTACCTGGCTGTTTTCGAGGACTAGGAAAACTGAAAGGCTTGCAAGCAGAGCTCCATATTGACCCAACTGTTCCTCCAGTACCCCATAAACCGGGGTGAGTACCCTTTAGTATGAGAGAGAATATGGAGTCTAAATTAGACGAACTATTGTAGCTCGACATCATAGAGAGGTTTGATGGACCATCTCATGGGGCAATCAGGTGTTAGCTGAATGTGAAGGTGCTTACAATAAATCCGATGATGTAATCATACTTGGGGATGGTGATAACCATGGCGACAGGCTTATACATATTTATCTTAGTAACAGTGGACTACTTCAGCAGATAATTTGAAGTGAGAGTCTGTAACTTCAGATAAAGTCATAGCTCGTTTGGATAACAGGTTTAAAATGCATGGTTACCCTGTTACCATGAAAACAGACAACGGTTGGCAAATTACGTCGTCAGAGTTTGAAAGTTACATGAGGGACTGTAACATAAAACATAGACACACAACTCCGTTGTGGCCTCAGGCAAATGGAGAGGTAGAGAGACTCAATAAATCTCTTCTGAAAACGCTCAAGATTGCGCATGTCAAGAAGCGATATCTTGAGAAGGTGTTGAACAAGTTCCTGTTGGTGTACAGAATTACGCCACTCTCAACCACTCGAGTAGCGCCAGCTGAGTAGACGTTCAAAAGAAAAATCAGAATCAAGCTGCCTGAGGTCATTGAAAGAAGCAGCAGAGACGAATATAGAGCTGTGTTTGATAGAGACTTGGAGGTGAAACAGAAATCCAAAGAATAAGCAGATGAGTACAGGGGTGCCAGGAAGAGCACTTTTTAGTTAGGAGATAAAGTTCTTTTCAGCAGAATCCGAAGATTAAATAGTGTCTATACACACTTTGAGGAAAGTCCTTATGAAGATGTTGATAAATGTGGTAGTCAAGTGACTAAACAGTCGCCCGTTGGTGTCAAATACAGACGGGATATGTCTCATGTGAGCAAGTACCTGGAAACAACAGATGAGGAAGATGTTCCAAGCTCCTGTGTCGAAAAGGAACGTTGTGGTATACCAACTGAGGGTGACAGTGTGACTACCCATGAGGAACGCTCTGAGAGATAGCATCGTACTTTTCGTGTACCGAAATACTTGGAGGATTATGAGAGATACTTAACAGTCTTGTGTAATTCGGTTCACTGTACTATTTGAGTATAGATTGTACCCATATGTTTGCATGTTTTTTGTTTTAGTGTTGAAAATTTGAATTTACCTTAATCATTTGTTAAAGCAGAAAAGCTTTAAATATATAAATACGTTAAAATGTGTGTTTATTTTCATTAAAATTGATCATGAAATTTGTTATTACACCCCCGCGCGGGCTTAATCCAAAAATCTAGCAACATATTTATATAGTGATTGCAATTTCAAAAGGAGACAAAAGACAGAAACGCCAGAGTGTCAGAGAAGTAGAGAGATAGAAACACAGGGGAGGGTGGGCATTAGAATGAGTCAGAGAGTGGCTGCTACCTCAGGGTTAGTGCCCAGAACATCTGCTCACTTCCACTTAAAGTAGAATTAAATCAGTCATGACATTTGTATTTTACAAACAAGTTTTTTTATATCTGAGTTTTCAAGCATAATCTTATAAAAGCGAATGGCAGGGAGGGTGAATGCACTGCAGAAAAAACGTCGAAATGATGCCCCAAGCCTCCATTCATAAATCTAATACTCCCAGTACCACTTTATTTTTCATATTTAGAACTCCTAGCCTGATCTCGACAGTTCACCCATTCATGCCTTTATTTTGCCGTTTAATCTTCCCAGGAGATTAGAAAGTGCCTCTCACCTCTCAAACCTTTTTTTTTCATTTTATGTCAGACTCGAATTCAAATGAAGAAAAAAGGCATTCACTACCATTGTCAATCAAATTTGCCGAATGCAGTTAAGTGGCGATTTTGCTCGTGAAGGCTCCTAGGCCCCCCCCCCTGCCTAATTAAATGCTGCTCCGGGTCTCAGAAATTAGGAAATAAATGTCCCAGCACCATTTCCAGAAAAGTATAGGGGTGGTGACTGATTTATTGGGATTTGAGAATCGTTATTGTAAGGCTTAGATCAGTAGTTCTTCTTCCCCGGCGGGATTTCTTGCAGAACACTTGCTGGCAGAGGCGTTTCCGCATCTTAGCTGAATGTCATGCTAATCAATTAAATATGCTTCCTTAAATATGCTTCCTTAGCTCTTCCTTTCAAAGGCACTGATTTATTTATTTATAATTCCTGGAAAACATCCGCCATTACATTTACGCCCTCCGAGGGCAACCTGGCTAGATCAAGAAAGGCAAAGACATGTGCAAATGGCTACTATTTTGCTCTGTGCTCACGTGCGGCTGGAGCTGTATGAACAAGTATTGCAACATTCACAGGGCCAGGCTGCAGAAGAGCGATGGCAAGATGCTATGCATGACTTCCCGGGTTGGAGTCTGGAATAAGCTTTTTTCTACGTAGGGAGAGAGGGTATGAAAAGGAAAAAAATTAAGTCTGGTAAAGGAACTTAAATAAGATGGCATGGGGAGAAAGCAGAATATGAATGCCTTGTAGAACCCAATGCCCTTTTAACCTGCTTCCCCCCTAAGAGAAGGCCCTCAACAAAACCGGATCTAAATGGTTTTGTCAAAAAAATACGTACAAACGCAGGCAGCTGACTCTGGTCCATGAGGAGCATGCACAACCCCCCTCCCCGACCTGATGCAGTACAAACCAGCCCAAACAAGCAAAAACCAGTTTGCACAATTTATTTACCTATAGGGTCCTGCTTCATGTGCACATCCTCTCAGATTTTATTGTAAAAATCATTTAAAAACATTCTATCCTTAAAATAGCCACTAAATACCCATGGCCACAATGGATTGCCTGATAGAAGAAATTTTTGCAGAAATGCCTGAATCGATTCCAGAGGGCCAGCAGTTTATCGACCTGGATGGCAAGGCCCCTTTCTTAATCAAGCTCTCAGCTGACGAGTCATGGGACGATATCTGATTCTGAGGTCGATGGTGCCACCATGGTCTTCATAGAAGGTGAAAGCAGAGAACCTGCTTGGCGTAGATGACATTGAGATCACTGATAGTATGCATGCTATGGCTGGTCGACTTTCCCTAGGATGTTAGCATGGCTGACGTAGGGGCAGCAAGACTCCTCAGAGCATTCCAAGAGCGCGAGTTTGTTATGAAACTCAAGTTCTTGCAGGACCAGAATGAAAGCCACACGGATTGTTGAAGACAAGTTTAACCCAGTCCAGGGTGACAGGAACAGGGAAAGGGCATCAATGAGGTCTCTCTGGAAATAAAATGCTGGGTGTGATGACAGGGATTGATAGCGTATTCGACCAGAATGCCTAACCCATGACCACAGTCGTGCCAACTTGACCCCTCTAGGAGATGATGACCTTAATCTGTGGCCAAGAGGGTCGTGGAGCACTTTGAAGGTGCCCTGAGGGGCCAGACAGTCGGTCAGAGGGAGTTAATGCAATATGGAATATCACCTTTCTTTTTTCAGAAATTTTTCAATAGGCCATATCCTATAATATACGAGTGGCATGATCTGGGAGGCAGGGCACGGAGTCATGGTAGTTTACGACCACGTTCTCTACAAAGTAAGGTCTTAGAGGGGTGACAGGCAGGACCAATTGGGAATCGCACTTATTCTCGATTTGCAGAGCTAAAATAATGCTATCTTCCTTCAGTCGGAGGGAGTTCTGAAAGTGCTTTGAAGGACTTTATTGTTGCACGCCAGTGGTGAAAGAGTTACAGGGTCCAGGCGAAGAATGTAAAAGCTAACCTCATTTGCAGGGAGCTTGCATCTATGTAGTAAACAAAAAAGACGTCATACGTTAGGTTTTCAGGTCGCCTAGAACCCTCAAAGCTAGGAACAGCAAGTGAGCCTTTATTGTCATGCCTTCAGGGACAAGGATATTCAAGTATATCATGCCAGCAACAGGCTTGTGATTCACCAGCAGCCTCAGGGCCATACACCAGGCTCATCTTGATAGACAAGATTGAAGGCATTTCGATTGTTTTTTTCTTTTTGCTCTCTCCACATCCTTGACGTCTTTGATGTCCTATGCAATATGCCCTATGCAATCTTGTAAGGGTGCCTCAGCCTGAAACTGGCTTGTCATGTTGCTGATCCTTACAGCTGGCTAAGAAGCTGCTTCACTTCTTTTTTGTCAAGCTCCATCGCGTATTCTTTGACGATGTTGTTATGTCTGTCTTGCTCAGAGTGTCGAAAAGCACATGCATTCCTAAGTTCTCTCTAATTCCCTTGCTGATGCTGGTGTTTTGCAGTGTCAGGTCCTACACACTGAGGTGGTTGAGCCGGTCACTGAACTCCGAGTTAACAAGCTCATCGCTCCAGTTCTTAAATTCTTTTGATGTGGTGCAGTCATCTAAATTTATCAGCATTGACTCTGACTCTGCATCTGTTTCATGGGCCATCTTTGGCCACTCACTCACACCTGTGTAGGGGATCGGGAGGATGATGTCGTCAACGTCTATGTACAGAAACATCTTGTCATAGGTTTTATTTGCCTGGAAAGTAGGGCACAAGGAAAATATGTACTCAAACTTCCGAAAATAGGCCCTGACAAAAGGCTCATCAGGTATTCTGTCTTGCCGAAAAAGGTAGGCCCTGTTATGATCATGTTGAAGGGCAACTCTATACCCATAAACCGCTGTTAATTTCTCTTCCATCTGCTGCCAGCCTTGCACCTTTGCCCTTGGGAAGACAATGAGCAGCCCCCTCGTACTTCTGTGAGGGACGTTAACGATTTCATTGATGGTGGTGTCTCTTTCTGTGAAGGGGACAGTGCAGAAATGATGGACATGCTCGTACAAGAAACTCTTGCCACTGTTACAGTAGCCAACCACTTCTCGGGCCAAGCCTTCATCTTTGATCATTTCATACTTCATCACGATATTCTTCAGTGAGTATACATATACCCCAATCTAAGGTGTCCTCTGACTTTTAGTCTAGCTGTCACACAAACACACGCACACACACATATATACTTTACTATCAATAAATGTGGTGATAAACGTTGTCCAAGATCGGTTACTTCTACAGAGTTTGTATCAAATGTAACTAACAAAAAGTTTAGAATTATTAATCACTCTGGTGAGAATTTGTCATGCAAGTCCCAAAATATTATCTATCTACTGTCATGTGATCAATGCAATGTACAATATGTGTGTGAAACAGTTCTCCCTGTAAGTAAACGTATGAATATACATCGAACAAACAAATCTGGTTGTGAACATATCATACACCACTTTCAAAATAATTGCACGGAAAATTCATTTTCTGTGCAAATTATTGAAAAATTCTGCGGTGATGGATATGATATGCGTCGGAAAGTTGACAAACATATGCGCAGGATCAGATTAGATCGAGAAGATGAACTAATGAAACTGATGAGAACAATTTACCCTTATGGGTTAAATGAACGAGCAAAGAAAAAGGGTTTCTGAAATGATAACCCACCAGTGTTGGAATTCTATTTCCAAGAATTTCACGCACTGGTGTAAGACCATCTAATGTTCATGGAAACAGAAACAAAAAACGATCAGCTGTTTCAATGATGCAGAGGAGAAATTTCACATTATCAACTCAGACAAGTCAACACTGCTAAACAAACGTACAGAATTTCTTTCGAAATGTAGACACAGAAGCAAATTCCTTCTCATTAACACTTGAACGCGCCAGAAAACCGCCTCATTGCATATACACCTGACCCTATATATAGGTTGCAACGAGCCTGCCAACATCACTCCTGACGAATGCCAAGCGCATGAAACAGTCTGTAGAGTAATCACAAGTTCCACGTCTAGCAATATATATATATATATATATATATATATATATATATATATATTATATATATATAATATTTTTTTTTTTTTTTTTTTTTTTTTCGGTATATTTTTAACATTCAGTCATTCTGTGTTTTAAAGAAATTCTTGTCATGCCAGTTGTAAGACAGGAACTTAAAGTGTCAATTCTAAAGTTTGACTGTTATAAGGAAAATGTGATTGTGAAATATTAGTACATGTTGCTCTCTTATACTGAATTCTTATAGAGGAAACAGAAGAGTATCAGGAACTTGTCATGCTTTTCATACGAACTGCAGATTTTATAATGATTAGTACACTTTGCAAAACAGACTTTCAATTTACAGAAATCACTATATTTCTGACACATATCTCTGATATATTAATTTACTGCGCCCAAAGGACGCACCGAAAAATATTATAACATCTATATATCAAAGTTTTGCACTAGGACAGGGCTCTGAAAATTTGTCTCATTATTATCAAAATTATGTGTCTGAACGGTGCACTGAAAAATGCAACTGAATGATGAAACTTGTGGCTGGCACAATGCTTTTTACACAAGTATGAGCCACGTCGAAATTCAAAAACACACTGACCTCCCTCCCCCGGTACTGGGCATTTCAAAAACATGGTGACCCCTATCACCCAGTCAAAAACAGGGTGACCCCATGAATCCACCCCCCCCCCTTGGCCGGAGAAACAGACCAGTCCCTAAAGGTACAACAATAGAAGTTCATCACCGTTCCTTACTTTGAGTGTTCCGGGCTACCTGAGGGTATTAACTCTATCAACCACTCAGCCCGAGCCCCTATGTGTTCACCTTTCAAACTTCTTCAGGAGAGTGAGAAAGACCCTGCCTAGCACGTCATTGATCTCTCTGGTCTTAAGAATTACCTCTTGCCTGTTGCGGAACAGGCGCTCTGAGTGATCTGGGTTACCATCTGGTTTGCCTTTTTTAAGGTGGCCCCTCATTGACAATTGGAACTTCAGGCCCCCAGGTTCCTAACCTCTTCGGTGAGTCCCTTGTTCATCTTGGGTCATCACTGTCCAAGAGACAATGAGTCCAAGAATGATGTGCATCGACAAGGTATTGTTGTTCGAATAAATGCTTGTTCAATACCAAAATTACACCTAGTCTCAACTATATGTGATTATATTCAAGCAGCAGTCAGACAAAAGGGAAACTCCCCTAATTCTCCAGATTTCATTCAGCTTCGTAAACCCTACAGGCCACTTAGTGCGAGCACTATAAGTTCGATTTTAAATTAGTTAATTTCTGTGGCAAGGTTGTCAGTCAACAAATATAGCGCTGGTAATTTTGGCCCCACTGGTCCCATAATCAGCATTTCAAAGAAAATAGACCCAGACATAGTCATGAAATTGGGTAGATGGAAATGACATTCAGTATTGTACGAAACTATGTCCACTCAGAGACTCCTAAGAACTATACGGACAGCATTCTGAGGATCCACAACAAGTGAGAACTTTAGCACGATGAAGTCAGTTGTTCCAGCATTTCGTACTTTAAAAGATTCAAGAACATAATTTGTATGTTTTCTTTTCATATTGCTTAAGGCCCTGCTTGTGGCGACTGATATATGTGAGTGTAATAGGAATCAATCGAACAGGCAGAGACATATATGCAGCCCGCCTTCCGCTGCTCAGCAATAGGAAAAAGACCAGCACATACTCGGTCATGTTTCACAGTTCATTGCCATTTTGGCTTGCTTGTTGCATAGTATATATAGTTAAGGTTTATGCTGAGATCAGTTACTGAGTGTTCTTGTGTTATTTACAGAAGCAGTTGACGATTTTTAGTCGACCTTGTAGCGTTACTAGTTATTGTATTGTTGTTATTGATTCAGTTTTGCAATGGAATAAAAGATGATTTGGATAGGTCTCTGCCTGTTTGACTGATGTCTATGTGACCATTATATTCAATTTCCATCAGTGTCTAACCAAGCCGATCATTTTTTCTCTGCTGACAAGCTTTTCTGTGATTGACGAACAACGCAGTAACTGTCAACATATGAGTCGTTCCTAAATAAACAGCGTTTGCTATCATGGCATTTTACCTTTGATATTGCATAACCACTACACCTGTTAAGGCCCAACATATGGCAATACGCAGAGATGAGTGGTTTTAATATAATTGCTTGCAATTGTGCATGTACACTAAGAGGGGGATACCGAAAAGGACAGCTCAGGCCGGCGAAGTTGGTATGGTCGTTATTTCCCAATTTCAAGGCCAAGAACGCCGCTTAGCCGGGTTCAGCGATTTTGGACATGGTACTGGGAGCCCTTGTCTTGATTTAAATTTGTTTTCCGAAATAAAGAGGGAAATAAAGGTGTGAAAGGGTGAAGTGCGCTCTGAAATCAGCTGGGAGGATTAATACGGGAAGATAAAGGTGTAGAGGGGCGAACTGCCGAGATCCGGCTGGGGGTTTAAAATTGACATCTAAAGGTATGGAAGAGTGGATCTTTCCAGAAATAGTGATGGGAATGTTGATTTTATGTTTTAAATTTGGGTTCTGAACAGCAGCTGGGGGCGTTTTGTGATGTTTTTCGGTGGGGTTGGGTGGGGGTGAAGTCACCTTGCAAGCTGCTAAGTAAAATACATAACAAAAGTAAATACATAAATACTTGAAAATATATGACATCTTTCTCTTCTGGCTTTGTTGTCAGTATATTTTGCTAAAATAAAACCAGTTTCTAATACGTTGTGCAAGCCAGTACAGCGTACTGCTATACTGTGATTTACTTGGACAAATGTACAACTACGAGGTATAATAAAAATAGAAATTTATATATAACAATTGATTACTCAACATCTATTTAGTCCAGAGTGTCCAGAGCTTGCTTATTAAAAGAAGAGAAAAAGCAAAAATGAAATTTATATTCAAATCGTATTTTATGTCATAGTGTCTTTCCAGAAGAGACTTACAAAAGTGAAATATATGGGAAAAACTAAAACGAAGGGGGAAGGGGGAAGGGTGAAGGGGGAATACGAAGGGTTACGATATTCTCTCTGTAAGTAGATAAAATTTTGATAACACTATGCAAAAGTGAAATATTGTCCTGACTTTGATAAAAATACGTAAAAATGAAATATTAGCCTCACGCTTAAGGGACTTATGTCAGTAGTAGAAGGACAGGGCTGGGGCTTTATGCATAGTGCAATATATACCAGCACTAGCACGAACCTGATGGGGACCAATAACTGTGTTAGTAGCAAACACATGTAAAAATATGCAAAAATGAAAAATTGTCCTTACGTTTAAGGTACTTATCTTATTGGACGAAAGCGGAGGGCTTTGTGCATAGTGCACTATACACTAGCACTAGAATCATACTGATCTGGCCCATTACAGTCCCTGATGCAAAAAAGGGGACATGATATTCACAGTGTCAGTACAGACCAGTTTTGATAGAAACATGCAAAGTTAAATTATTGCCCTCACGCTTAAGGGATTGATGTTATAGGACGAAGGGGAGGGCTTAGTGTATAATGTATAATATGGAGGCACCACCACAATGCTGAAGACATGGCCTATAAGATTCACCAATGCGACAAAGTGGACATGATATTCTCAGTGTCAGAAGAAAACATATTGATAACAAGATTAAAAAATGAAATATTGTGCTCACGTTTAAGGGACTTATCTTATAGGACGAAGGGGGACGGCGTTGCGTATAATGTGCAATATACTGGCACTACCACAATACTGAAGATTGGACCTATAACTTTAAATTATGCCATGAAGGGGGACATGATATTCTCAGTGTCAGAAGAGAACATAGTGATAACCAGATTCAAAAATGAAATATTGTGCACACGCTTAGGCCAAAAAAATATAGTTTGTTTCTCATCCCCGGGCGCATCAATGTAGACCCGCCGCGCCAACCTTTTTTTGCATCTCAAGAGGGAACGAAAAAAAAAATGAAAAAAAACCTATTAAACGCAAAAATACGCGACGATAGTGCGCCACACACGGCTGCATATGTAAACTTAACTAGGCATGCGCAGTGTACAGTTCTGAATGATGCATGGCGTATTGTGATTTGTCATGTTTTAATACTCCATAAAGTGACGACCGGGGCGAAAGTACTGAGACCCTTTGGTCTCGTGGATGTAAATGCCCAGTGTTCTTTGACAGAAGTGTATCAAGACCTCACAAGAGGAGTGTTGTCCACTGGCGATCGATTTATCCTACAGAAGATTATGAACAGTGCTGTGTCGAGGTGCTAGGTGCTTCTGTCGAAGGAGTTGAATGGAAAGTTCCAGAGCGTACCGTTAACGGCGAAAGTTACCGACTGCTTAGACTTTGGCAAGTACTTTCAGTTTACGTTGAACAATGATGAAAACCCCACAAATAAAAGCACCAGACCTACTGTGAATGCATTTGATTTACTGCTTCGTTCTCGGGGTGAAAAAGTGTGGCCAGCTTTCCGAAATATAGATAGACCAAACGCAAGATTTCAGCTGCATAATGCCATTGTGAGGTGGCTTCAAGGTCAAGATCAGGGAGGCAAAAACAAAGTAAATCCATGGGAGATCAGTTTGTTCGTGTTCTCGGAGACTGTTTATGGATCACTGACCCATATCGACAAACGTTCCATCAACGATCTTGCCCGATACCAGAGAACTTTGATATATTCCAGGGGTACAATTTACCACAATCTCACAAACACGTATTGAAGCCATTGAATGCTGACGAACTCACATCTATAGCACAGCAATTATTCAACATCCTTGAACAGGTAAGGAAAGGTAGACATTTGAAAATAGTCATTATTTTAGCCTATACCCTGTGTATTTGACAAATTATGATTTGCCATAAAATATGCAAAATTGTTTTACAACTGATTATTATTAATAGGTAACTTTTAAAACACATATACAGTTGTCCCATCCTCCATCTTTTTGAATTGTTTATTTTCTGTTTACTATTGTTGTGTCTTGTATACTGTACCTATATGTATATATTTAGTGTATCTTTGTGTATTTTATTCAATGCATGAAAATCCATTTATGGATGCATTGACTTAGAAAATTAAATTCAAAATTCACATTCAAATTCCATCTTTTTTCACTTCACAAATTTTAAGTTCTATATGTAGCTGTATATATTACACACAGTCTCCAGTCATTGTACTTTTTTGACTCTGTGATGGTGGCAAGCAAAATACTTTTTAATATGGATGAGAACACTTTCATATGACAAGTGATAAAATTCAGTATCCCTGATGAAGTCACAAAATGAAGATATAGTGTTGTTCATTCAAAAATTTAGTAGACATACCAATACAACTTGAAATGCTGTTGTTTGCGATAGTCTTTTAATCAATTATTGATTGTGAATATGAAAAAATGTTGAACTTTGCAACTGTGAAAATTTATACAGGAAAATTAGTAATTGAAACATTTCATTGTTTTCTCAAACTTTTCTTGTCTCTCATATTTTGCAGACATGGATTTTGAAGGATGAGTGGGCTAAGATCAGAAAATCTGTTCAAACTCTTGCAGAGAATCTTCATAAATATGCAGTATATTTGAAAGAAAAGTGTGTCTGTGTTTCAAGTCAGCAGAAATTACTGCATCCAGTGAGTATTGATTCATACCTCTTGCATAACACACAACAAGTAAAACACATATTCACTGCTCCCAATATACCAAGTGGTATTCTACAATTGTATGTGATTTATTTTTAATTGGTATTTTTAATTTTTTAATTTTACAAGGTACGTGGTGCTGAGGATTCCATTGGTATCATTCAACTGAATGTCTCTGGATACTTCAAGGAAATTGGCCCAGTGATTGCTGCTCTACGTGAGAAGGATAACTACCAGTTTGTCAATGTGAATGAACTGCCTACTGACAGTCGTGCTGTAACATTCCATTCAGAACTGCACACTATGTCATTGAAAGCTATCAAAACTGCATTCTGCACTAACAGTCAAAAAGCAGCACTGTTGATATGCTAAAAATTTGCTGTGCATTTATCTCTGCATGCATTGCTATGTTCTCATGTTGTAAGTGCGTTGTTGTTGATGGTTGAATAAAAAAAAAAGTAGCAGCAAAAAAACCCCGCGTCACCGCATCATTTTTGGAAGATGCTAGGAGGAGAACAAACTATTTTTTTCACGCTTAAGGGACTTATATTATAGGACGAAGGGGGAGGGCTTTGTGTATAATGTATATTATATTATAGCTTTGTCAATACCAGTGAATTTTGTGACGTCATATCCATACAATATTACTGATAATGTATTCCATTATTCAGCATTGCGGCCCCACAGCGAGCAAGTTTTTCTTTTGAAAACGAAAAAAGGACTGCGCATTTCAAAGGAGGGAAAGTATCGGATAAACCATGTAATACACAAAACTATAAATCTTGATAATGGTGCACAATATTGATAATAATGTCTTACTGTACGATTTATAACATTTTTGAGTCCTCGCGCACGCACTTGCCGTCTGTCTGGCTGGCGCTCAGCATGCAGTCCCGTCCGATACGCTGGTTGTGTACTACTACGTTTGTTTAACATGGTCGCTTCGTTGCCGTACGCCACTATGTTGTTATTGCATTGTTAATCGCCTCTCGCCGATGGGCACTTTGTGGACTAGTTGTTCTGCGCATGCTCTCCTCTCTCTCTCTCTCCGCATCGCCATGTTGTAGTTGTATTAGTCTTGTACCAGTCGTAATAAAGTTCGACGTTTATCTCCGACATCCTGTGTCTGGTTGTGGTCTTGACCTGATGGTTAAACAGGGATTGTCTCCTCATTGGCGTGGTGGCAGCGATTTACGGACCTACACGCCATTTACGAAATAACGAAGCTTTTCGAACAGACCTTTCCCATACCAGCAGCCGTCCAGACTTCACGTATAGGTGGACAACCAGTCAGTAACTATAATATTACTGGGTATCACGGACGTTCGGACACTCTCAAGCTACACTCAACATGGCGAACCTTCACCGCGCACCAAAGCAATGGTGCTTAAGTAAGTCAGAAACCATTACTTCCTTTGAGAGCTGGCGCCAAATCTCAGCTACACGTTGTCACTAGACCCTAACTTTGAACTGTTCTTGAGAGAGGGCGCTTCATGGAAAGCAAAGACCAAGTCTGCCCCTCCGATGATTTTCTGACGAATGCGAAACAACGCCGCTGCCAAAACGTCGTACAACACATGTACAACAACAGGTCAACGTTCTTGAACTCATGCTATGTCACATCGCTAACCGCTGTCCCATCATTTTCCGGAACATATTAGTTAGAAAGTCAACATCACTGGACCATATCTCGCAGACAATACGTCTCTAAAATAGCTTTGAGTCCACTAGAGCACATCTTCTCGACTTTTGTGACATTCGCCATAATCAGATGAGCGGCCAAAGGATCCTTTTCAACGCTTGACAGCATTTGTCGAAGACAACCTGCTTCGTAAGGACTGTGGCATTACTCATAACGGCGAGAAAATTGTCGACGATGAGGAGCTGTCTCCTTCCCTTGAGAACTATATTGTATTGACATGGTTGCAGTTGGTCCATAAGGACCTGCCACGGCTTGTAAAACAATGATACGGAACAGAGCTCCGCACACGCACACTAGCGTCAATAAAACCCGAAATATCTCAAGCCCTCACTTCCCTTCTGGATGAAATCCGTTCCATGGAGGATGCTGCTGTGATGCGCACCACGTCCTCACGACACCAAGATGCCAGCCACAATAGACGTGCCAAACAAAGGACACGCTCCAGAGACCAGTGATCGTCCCGCTCCTGTCCTCTATGTAAACAAGCAGGCCGTCCGGATGTCCACTTTCTTAGCGAGTGCAACTTCTTACCAGCCAAAGACCGTAAATATATGGCCAAGGCGAGGCAGATTGTCAATATCATAGATGACGATACTGAGTTTGACTG
This sequence comes from Ptychodera flava, assembly GCF_041260155.1. Taxonomy (NCBI): domain Eukaryota; kingdom Metazoa; phylum Hemichordata; class Enteropneusta; family Ptychoderidae; genus Ptychodera; species Ptychodera flava. The sequence continues at coordinate 9,200,017 of NC_091937.1, read as the reverse complement.
TCAACCCGATGCCTTTGACGAAGTGGACGATGACATCGCCCATCTGACGACACCCCAACTGCCATGAGGGTCCAGGTTCGTCAGTCTCCTTATCTTGATGTATTCTATGGCCATCAGACAGCCCGACTAACCATTGATAGTGGTGCTACAGGTAATATGATATGCCTGGCTGCTGCCAGACGACTGGGTGTACCAACCAAAGCAAGTTCCCAGTCTGCCCACCAAGCTGACGGTTCATCACCCCTAAATGTCACTGCAGAGACAAAGTTTCTTCTAACCCGCAATGGTGTCAAATTTACGTTCGAAGGTCTTGTTGTCGAAAACCTCGATGTGGACATTTTAGCAGGTACGCCGTTTATGGAAGCTAACGACATCAGCATTCGTCCTGCAAGACGACAAGTTACTCTCGGCGATGGCTCGACCTACACTTATGGCTCGAACCCTCAGACTACACTCAACACCATTCGTCGTGCCTGTGTCTTACGAGCTCCTACCCAACCCACTACTATCTGGCCAGGAGACTTTATTGAAATGGACATTACTGGCGATTTTCACCGATCTGATGAAACCTTTGCTCTTGAGCCTCATAGAAGCCCACAGACTCGTGGTACACAAGAAGTATGGCCATTGCCAGACGTATACCAAAGTCTGTCCGGGAAAATTCGCATACCGAATTTGTCCAGTACTCCTCAGACACTTAAGCGCAGTGAACACTTTTGCACTATCCGCCCGGTGTTCATCCCAGCCACAGATGACTGTAGTGTGACCAGTCCACCTACCCAACCAAGGAACACACGCAAAGATGTTACCCACTCTGCCTCCATCAGACTAGACCCGGATAATCAACTCTCGCACAGCCAGCTAGCTGAGTTTCGCAAGATACACCAGGACTTTGATGACGTTTTCAACCCTTGTATCAAAGGTTATAACGGCGCATCCGGTCCATTTCAGGCGGTCGTCAACATGGGTCCAGTCCAGCCGCCGCAACGCAAGGGCCGTCTTCCTCAATACTCTCGCAACAAGCTTGTCGAGTTGCAACAAAAATTCGATGAGCTAGAGGAAATGGGTGTTTTTGCTCGCCCGGAGGATATCCAGGTTAATGTTAGATATATCAACCCGTCGTTCCTCGTCAAGAAACCCAGTGGTGGTTCGAGACTTGTCACTGCCTTTGCTGATGTAGGGCGCTATAGTAAGCCACAACCATCGTTACTACCTAGTGTGGACAGTACACTGAACCAGATAGCACAATGGGAGTATATCATTGCCACCGACCTCACCAAGGCATTCTACCAGATCCCCCTTTCCCGCGAATCTCTTAAGTATTGTGGTGTAGCCACCCCATTTCGCGGTGTTCGAGTGTATACACGGTCTGCCATGGGGATGCCAGGCTCCGAAACAGCCTGGAAGAGCTAATGTGCCGAGTTTTAGGTGACCTTCTTGCCGATGGCATCGTAGCCAAGATAGCAGATGACCTCTACTGTGGCGCTAATTCCGTTGAAGAGCTTTTAGTCAACTGGAAGCGTGTATTACAGGCCTTACACCTGAACAACCTATGTCTTTCAGCTACCAAGACCACCATATGTCCCGCTACTGCAACAATACTCGGTTGGATTTGGCACAAAGGCACTCTCTCAGCGAGCCGGCATAGCATCGCAACTCTGTCGTCTTGCCAACCTCCAAAGTCAGTCCGCGGTCTTCGCTCATTTATTGGTGCCTATAAAGTGTTAGCAAGGGTTATACCAGGTTGTGCCTCACTCCTCACCCCACTTGAAGATGCAACTGCCGGCCTCCAGTCAGCTGACAACATTGTGTGGACTGATACCCTCTATGACGCCTTCCATGTAGCGCAATCAGCGTTGTCAACCAATCGGGCAATAACACTTCCCAGACCTTCTGACCAACTATGGATTGTTACTGACGCAGCCGTCAAAAGCCATGGTATTGGTTCTACTCTGTATATTTCCCGTCACAACAAACTACACCTTGCAGGTTTCTTCAGCGCCAAATTACGAGGACGCCAGGCAACATGGCTTCCATGTGAAGTCGAAGCCCTCTGTATCGCTGTCTCTGTGAAGCACTTCAGCCCATACATTATCCAGTCTCACCACAAGCCTTGTGTCCTTACAGACAGCAAGCCCTGCGTGCAAGCCTATGAGAAGTTGTGCCGTGGAGAGTTTTCTGCCAGTCCGCGAGTGACAACATTCTTATCGGCTGTGAGCAGATACCAAGCGTCGGTTCGCCATCTCTCAGGCACTGAGAATATTCCTTCGGACTTTGCCAGTCGCAACGCACAACCATGCTCCACTCCGTCCTGTCAGGTTTGCTCCTTTGTTGAACGCATTGAGGACAGCACTGTCAGATCCCTGTCAATCCAGGATGTTGTCTCAGGCAATGCTCGACTTCCTTTCACGAATAGGGGTGCATGGCACGACTTACAGTCAGAGTGCTCCGATCTACGCAGAACGCATGCACACTTGACCCAAGGAACTCGTCCATCCAAAAAGATGACTGACATCAAAGATATCAAGCGCTATTTAAACACTGTGACCATTGCAAAAGATGGATTACTAGTTGTTAAACGCTCTGACCCATTTGTACCTTCCCGTGAATGCATCGTAATCCCGCGCCAGGTTCTGGATGGTTTCCTGACAGCGATGCACATCAGATTAAGCCACCCATCTTGTCATCAGATGAAACAGATCATACGTCGCTACTTCTATGCCCTTGACTTAGGTCCATTCAGCAGGTATGCTCATCATGTCACCAGTGCGCCTCCCTGCGCAAGGTTCCACGATCACTTGCCGAACAGTCTACCACGGATCCACCTGAGGTTGTTGGTATTTCCTTCGCTGCTGATGTTATCAAAAGAGAACGCCAACTTGTCCTCGTTCTTCGTGAATGCGTCACCTCTTTCACCACAGCTTGCCTGGTGGAGGATGAACGCCATACTTCACTCCGTGATGCTCTTGTGGACTGTGTATTGAGATGCGACCACTAGATGGTCCCCCCGCCGTCATCCGCACCGACCCTGCCCCAGGATTCACTGCTCTCCGTAATGATGCTCTACTCAAGCAGCACAGACTTTCAGTTGAGATAGGCCGCATCAAGAATCGTAATAAAAACCCAGTTGTTGACAGAGCGATCCAAGAAGTGGAAGATGAACTTCTCCGCCAAGATCCACTGTGCGCGACTATCACGCCACTATCACTCGCAATAGCTGTTGCTCATGTTAATTCCCGCATCTGGTCCAGGGGCCTCTCTGCCCGTGAAATGTGGTGACAAAGAGACCAGTTCACCAGCGCCCAGCTACCAATAAACGATCACAATCTTATTATCGCACAGCATGCTCAGCGCCTGGCTAACCACTGTGCTAGTGAACAGTCCAAAGCTCCAAGAGGTAAGACTGTAACTCCTCCCCCTCTACGAGTTGGTGATCTTGTTTACTTACATGCAGACCGCAATAAGTCATCAGCCCGTGACCGTTACTTTATTACCAGTGTTGACGGCCAATGGTGTAATGTCGTTGGACATCGTACCATGTTAAAGAATGTGAGTGTTATAAAGTACCACAGGCTACAGGCCCTCCTCCTCACCTTAGACGTGACACTACGGAAGATTTGTCGTCGGACGAGGAAATCCCACCACGTCCAGCCCAGAATCCTCCTGAGCCTCCCTGCATTCCACAAGTTCTCTCTTCGCAGGGTAGACCTCCAGACCTACATGAAACTTGCCAACCTCAGAGTCAGCCTGTCGGAGACCCACCTCTTTCCTCATCGGAGCCAACCTGTGTCGACAGTGTTCCACGGCCACATCCAGTTGACAGTCCCAGTGCTAACGCTCCCAGTGATGCCAAGGACAGTAGACGATCTTCCCGTGAGCGCAAGCTCCCAAGACACTTAAGTGACTTTATTCTGAACTTTTAGACAGTTTGAGGCAATAGTCTTTGCGTGCCCCTCTTGTGTTCTGAGACAGTTGACCGATGTTGTTAGTAGTTTAGTTCTTTGTTCTTTTCCAGGCTTGCGGACTTCTTATTTAGGAAAAAGTGGTCACGCCACTATGTGTTATTGCATTGTTATATCGCCCTCTCGCGATGGGCACTTTGTTGGACTAGTTGTTCTGCGCATGCTCTCCTCTCTCTCTCTCTCCGCATCGCCATGTTGTAGTTGTATTAGTCTTGTACCAGTCGTAATAAAGTTCGACGTTTATCTCCGACATCCTGTGTCTGGTGTGGTCTTGACCTGATGGTTAAACAGGGATTGTCTCCTCATTGGCGGTATGGTGAAACAGAACTCAGTACGTTTGCAAACTCCTAGACGATACTGGGTTTGACACATGACATATTATGTATGCATGTAAACTATGCAAGCGTGAAAGGCTACTCGAACCAGCCGTAAACGGGCCAACAACGGCAGCTTGCTGGTTTCCTGACGGGCAGTGACGGGCAGTGACTGGCAGTAATTAGTAGGACCGACCGGAAGTGTCTACGGAAATTACTACGGAGCCATTCAAAGTCTCGGTCCAAGGCCAGCTACTACCAACAATCATGACGACCGTGGACTCTCCGTTGATCTAACATCTCGGGCACCTAATTCTGATGCACTGACTGTAATTGGAGGCAACTTTCATTCATCGTTTTTTTCTCCTTGTCAAGTTGTCTGTGGTTTTACCTTGCCTTGTTCTCGATATCGCGACGATACGGAAACCCTCCAGTATGTTTGTCAACTGTACCTTTCAAGCACCCGTTTACGTCAAGTTTTCTCGTTCGCCGAAATAAAATAGCTCTTCTCAAGAAGCCATCGAAAATTAAATTTATAGACACCATTATTATTGAAATATAAACATTAGAATAACAATGTTGAACTCTGTTGATATCGTTTGCAATGAATGCTGTACTACTAGCGACATAATAATGATCGTATTGATCAGCTGATACCATGGCATGCAGCTCGCTGATCATGCTGATGTCGATGCATGAACATTCCGTTTTCTTCATCTCTGGCATTTCACCGTGTCGATTTTTTGAATGGCATGATATTTAAAGGTGATGTTTCAAGTTTGATATAGACGGTAGGGATGCAGTTCCTTTTCATTTCCTTCGAAAATACATCGTTTTTCAATTCAAAATTGAACCGTGAAAGTGTTGGTCATTTTTTGTGCTAAACGTGCGTGTTCAGTGCAGTGAAGTGTGGAGTGCACGTGATGTTGCAGAGTCAGGACGCTCACTGGCTTCAAACTCAGTTTAAATTTCCTTTTTTATTTGTTTTGTACAACTACAAATTCACTGGCATTGCCAAAACTATAAAATAATAGCAATAATGCACCCCCTCCCGGCCCATAATGGACTCAAGCAAACTTTGCACTCCGTAATGTACTCGGCTTCGCCTCGTACATTATGTCGTGCAAAGTTTGCTTTCGTCCATTATGGGCCGGGCGGGGGTGCATTATTGCTTAAATATAGAGGCAGCACATCCATACTGAAGGCAGGACCTATTACTTTCACCTATGCCATGAAGGGGGACATGATATTCTCAGTGTCAGAAGAAAACATATCGATAACAACATTCATAAATGAAATATTGCGCTCGCGCTTAAGGGACTTATCTTATAGGACGAAGGGGAGGGCTTTGTGTATATAATATAGAGGAAGCACATCTATACTGAAGGCAGGACCTATTACTTTCACCTATGCCATGAAGGGAGAAAAGATATTCTTAGTGTCAGAAGAGAACATATTGATAACAAGAGTCAAAAAAGAAATATTGTGCTCACGCTTAAGGGACTTATCTTATAGGACGAAGGGGAGGGCTTTGTGTATAATGTATAATATAGAGGAAGCACATCCATACTGAAGGCAGGACCTATTACTTTCACTTATGCCATGAAGGGGGACATGATATTCTCAGTGTCAGACGAGAACATATTGATAACAAGATTCAATACAGAAATACTGTGCTCACGCTTAAGGGACTTATCTTATAGGACGAAGGGGGAGGGCTTTGTGTATAATGTATAATATAGAGGCAGCACATCCATACTGACGGCAGGACCTATTACTTTCACCTATGCCATGAAGGGGGACATGATATTCTCAGTGTCAGAAGAGAACATATTGATAACAAGATTCAAAAATGAAATATTGTGCTCACGCTTAAGGGACTTATCTTATAGGACGAAGGGGAGGGCTTTGTGTATAATGTATAATATAGAGGAAGCACATCCATACCGAAGGCAGGACCTATAACTTTCACTTATGCCATAAAGGGGGACAAGATATTCTCAGTGTCAGACGAGAACATATTGATTACAAGATTCAATACAGAAATACTTTGCTCACTCTTAAGGGACTTATCTTATAGGACGAAGGGGAGGGCTTTGTGTATAATGTATAATATAGAGGCAGCACATCCATACTGACGGCAGGACCTATTACTTTCACCTATGCCATGAAGGGGACATGATATTCTCGGTGTCAGAAGAGAACATATTGATAACAACATTCATAAATGAAATATTGCGCTCGCTTAAGGGACTTATCTTATAGGACGAAGGGGGAGGGCTTTTTGTATATAATATAGAGGTAGCACACCCATACTGAAGGCAGGACCTATTACTTTCACGTATGCCGTGAAGGAGGCCTGATATTCTTAGTTCAGAAGAAAACATATTGATAACAAGAGTCAAAAAAGAAATATTGTGCTCACGCTTAAGGGACTTATCTTATAGGACGAAGGGGGAGGGCTTTGTGTATAATGTATAATATAGAGGAAGCACATCCATACCGAAGGCAGGACCTATAACTTTCACTTATGCCTTAAAGGGGACAAGATATTCTCAGTGTCAGACGAGAACATATTGATAACAAGATTCAATACAGAAATACTGTGCTCACGCTTAAGGGACTTATCTTATAGGACGAAGGGGGAGGGCTTTGTGTATAATGTATAATATAGAGGCAGAACCTATAACTTTCAATTTTGCCACGAAGGGGGACATTATATTCCTTGTGTCAGGAGAGAATACTTTGATAATAATATACAAAAAAGAAATCTTGTCATCAGGCTTAAGGGACTGGTGTTATAAGACGAAGAGGGAGCTCTGTGTATAATGTATAATATACAGGCACCTTCACCATACTGAAGACATGGCTTATAACTTTAACTGATGCCACAAAGGGGGACGTGATATTCTCAGTGTCAATAGAGAACACTTTGATAAAAAGATGCAAAAAAGAAATATTGTACTCAGCCTTAAGGGACTGATGTTATAGGGCGAAGGGGGAGGGCTTTGTGTATAATGTACAATATACAGGCACCACCAGAATGAACAAGACAGCGCCTATAACTTTCACTGATGCCATTAAGTGGGAGATGATATTCTCAGTGTCAGAAGAGAACAATTTGATAACAAGATTCAATACAGAAATACAGTGCTCACGCTTAAGGGACTTATCTTATAGGACGAAGGGGGAGGGCTTTGTGTATAATGTATAATATATGGCAGCACATCCATACTGACAGCAGGACCTATAACTTTCACTTAGACCACGAAGGGGGACATGATATTCTCAGTGTCAGAAGAGTACATATTGATAACAAGATTCAAAAATGACATATTGTGCTCACGTTTAAGGGACTTATCTTATAGGATGAAGGGGGACGGCGTTGTGTATAATGTGCAATATACTGCCACTACCACAATACTGAAGATGGGACCTATAACTTTAAATTATGCCACGAAGGGGGACATGATATTCTCAGTGTCAGAAGAGAACATATTGATAACAAGATTCAAAAATTAAATATTGATAACAAGATTCAAAAATTAAATATTGTGCTCACGCTTAAGGGACTTATCTTATAGGACGAAGGGGAGGGCTTTGTGTATATTGTATAATATAGAGGCAGCACATCCATATTGAAGGCAGGATCTATAACTTCACTTATGCCACGAAGGGGACATTATATTCTAAGTGTCAGTAGAGAACATTTTGATAATAATATACAAAAATAAAATCTTGTTCTCAGGCTGAAGGGACTGGTGTTATAAGACGAGGGGGCTCTGTGCACAATGTGTAATATACAGGCACCTCCACCATACTGAAGACATGGCTTATAACTTTAACTGATGCCACGAAGGGGACATGATATTCTCAGTGTCAGTAGAGAACACTTTGATAAAATGATGCAAAAAAAGAAATATTGTAGTCAGCCTTAAGGGACTGATGTTATAGGGCGAAGGGGGAGGGCTTTGCGTATAATGTACAATATACAGGCACCACCAGAATGCTCAAGACAGCGCGTATAACTGTCGAACCCGATTGAAAACTAGCCGTATTTTCACTGATGCCACAAAGGGGGATATGATATTCTGAGTGTCAGTAGAGAACATATTGATAAAAAGTTTCAAAAATGAAATATTGTGCTCTCGCTTAAGGGACTTATCTTATGTGACGAAGGGGAAGGACTAAGTGCATAATGTGTAATATACTGGCTCCACTGCAATGCTGAAGACAGGACCTATAATTTTAATTATACCACGAAGGGAGACATGAATTATCAGTGTCAGTAGGCAACTGTTTGATAAAAGTATGCAAAGTTAAGTTATTTTCTGTCCTCAGGCTTAATGCACTTATGTTGTCAGGCGAAAGGGGAGTTTCTGTCCTCAGGCTTAATGCACTTATGTTGTCAGGCGAAAGGGGAGGGCTTAGTGCATAATGTATAATATACATGCACCACCACAATGCTAAAGATGGGACTTATAACTTTCATTATGCCACGAAGGGCGACCTGATATTCACAGTTTCAATAGGGAACTGTTTGATAGAAATATGCAAAGTTTAATTATTGTCATCAGGCTTAAGGGACTTATCCTATGGGACAAAGGGGTGGTCTTCGTGTATAATGTCTAATATTTAGGCACCACCACCATGCTAATTGCGGGGCCCATAAACTATAAATTATGCCACGATGGGGGACATGATATTTACAGTGTCAGTAAAGTAAATGTTGATTCCAACTTGCAAAAGAAAAATTTTGTCCTCATGCTTAATGGACTTATGGTGTAGGAGGAAAGAGGTGGGGCTACATACAATGCAATATGTAAAAGTTCTAGCACCATACAGATCGTGGGGCCTATAACAATCATTGATGCGATGAAGGAGAAATGATCTTTAATGTTTAAGTAGAGTAGAGCACTTTAATAACAAGATTCGGAAAATGAAATATTGTCCTCTGATGTGAGGGACAATGCATGATATACAATCGCCAGACTAAAGAGAGCAATTACTTTCTATCAATACCCTGAAGAACATGATATTCAAAGTTATGTTAGAGATCGCGTTGATAACAATAGGCAGTAATGAAATATTGTGCTCACACTTCATATATTATTTATTAAACACATGGCGAGGGCTATGTGCACAATGCACCCATATACAAGCAAGACTGTACGTGGCACATGACTTGCAGTTATAATCTGACGGATAAGATGGTATATACAGTGGTATTACAGATCAATATGTGAAATTTACGGAATGCCGAAGTATGGTTTTTACGACTCTGGGATATATATTCTTGGCAAAAGGTTGTCACCTTCTCTATGTGTTCGTGCATAGGATCGTGTAAAGTGACCTAAATGAAGGGACTTATAAATTTTATGTATGCGCATACAAAGATTTACATTATTTGTACTTAATATAAATAACAGTCACAACATTGTTCAAAATGTTTTGGTCTCTCGTTTTTATGAAAAATACAGATGTACACATCGTGCATACATGTAATGCACAGTTATGCATTACTTTATACGGACATCTGTTAAATGTATGTTTTCATGCTCTCACATGGAGACCGGCTACAGTACTCTAACTAATGTAATAAAATTGATTACGCTGCTCTGTATGCTATAGCCCCCCCAAAAAAAAGCAATACTTTGCGACTTCATACCTTGGGATATTTACATTTGCTACATCAAAAATATTTACAAGTACATTACATACATTTGTAATACACTGGTGAATTGTTGAGATTCAGCGAAAGACAACTAATATGACATCTTAGCTTCTCTGCATGAACAACATTTAATCTCCTCCGCATATGATAACTTCCCTGGACATATTGTTGCATGTAAAACAGACAAATTTCGATTCAGCATAAGGTGTTCTTTACAACAGGTGTATTATTTCCTTAGGGCCTATTTATAATTCTAGGCTCTTCTCCTACACGAAATAGCTCCGTCAGTATCGTGTACATATCGCATAATTTATTGGTTGTGGTATGGCTCTTTGCATATAGATTAAGGGACTTTAAAATATGATCATATTGACGTATTACTAGCGTCGACACCCATCTTCTAACTGTAATACTATCAATAATGTCATACAGTCTTCCTGTGATGACACTACATGCATTCAAAATGGTGTATATTTGACAATCATAACCATTTGCCTGTATATTATACATTAGACACACAGCCCTACCCCTTTGTGCTATAACATAACTCCCTTAACCCTGACAACCATAATTTATTTTTTGCATATTATTATCAAAGTGTTCTCTACTAACACTTAGAATATCATGTCCCCCTTTGTGACCTCAATGAAAGTTGTAAGCCCAATTTTAAGTATGGTGTTATAGGCCCAAATTTAGTATTGTGTTCTTGCCTGTATATTATGCATTATACACAAAGCCCTCCCCTACTACCTATGACATCAGTGCCTAAAGCCTTTGGTGGAGGTGCCTGTATATTATACATTGTATACAGAGCCCCCTCCCTTTCGTCTTATAACATCATTCCCTTCAGCCTGAGGACAATATTTCTTTTCTGTATATTATTATCAAAGTGTTCTCTACTGACTCTGAGAATATCATGTTCCCCTTTGTGGCATCAGTGAAAGTTGTAAGCCCAATTTTAAGTATGGAGGTGGTGTCTGTATATTATACATTATACACAAAGCCCTCCCCCTTCACCCTATAACATCATTCCCTTAAGGCTGACTGCAATATTTCTTTTTTGCATCTTTTATCAAAGTGTTCTCTACTGATTCTGGCCCCATTTTAGTATTGTGTTCTTGCCTGTATAATATGCATTATACACAAAGCCCTCCCCTACTACCTATGACATCAGTGCCGTAAGCCTGAGTACAATAATCCTTTTTGCATATAATTATCAAAGTGTTGTCTACTTACCCTGAGTATATCATGTCCCCTACATGCCATCTGTTAAAGTTATAAGCCCTGTCTTTAGTATGGTGGAGGTGCCTGTATTTTAAATATTATATACATTGTGCACGGAGCCCCCCTCGTCTTATAACGTCATTCCCTTCAGCCTCAGGACAATATTTATTTTTTCCATATTATTATCAAAGTGTTCTCTACTGACAATGAGAATATCATGTCCCAATTTGTGGCATCAGTGAAAGTTGCATGCCCAATTTGTAGTATGGTGGTGGTGCTTGTATATTATACATAATACACAAAGCCCTCCCCCTTCGCCCTATAACACCAGTCCCTTAAGGCTGACTACAATATTTTTTTTTGCATATTTTTATCAAAGTGTTCTCTCCTGACACAGAGAATATCATGTCCCCTTCTTGGCATCAGTTAAAGTTATAAGCCATGTCTTCAGTATGGTGGAGGTGCCTGTATATTATACATTGTATACAGAGCCCCGTCCCCTTCGTCTTATAACATCATTCCCTTAACCCTGAGGACAATATTTCTTTTTTGTATATTATTATCAAAGTGTTCTCTACTGACACTGAGAATATCATGTATCATGTCCCCCTTTGTGGCATCAGTGAAAGTTGTAAGCCCAATTTTAAGTATGGTGGTGGTGCCTGTATATTATACATTATACACAAAGCCCTCCCCTTCGCCCTATAATATCAGTCCCTTAAGCCTGACTACAATATTTCTTTTTTGCATCTTTTTATCAAAGTGTTCTCTACTGACTCTGAGAATATTATGTCCCCTTCGTGGCATCAGTTAAAGTTATAAGCAATGTCTTCAGTATGGTGGAGGTGCCTGTATATTATACATTGTACACAGAGACCTCCCCTTTGTTTTATAACATATGTCCCTTAAGCCTGAGAACAATATTTCTTTTTGGTATATTATTATCAAAGTGTTCTCTACTGACACTAAGAATATCATGTCCGCCTTCCTTGCATTAATTAAAGTTATAGGCCCCGTCTTTAGTATGTGGTGGTGGCTCTATATTATGCATAATATTTCTTTATTTTCATATTTATCATAGTCAGGACAATAATTTATTTTTGCATAGTGTTACAGTAGAAATTACCACACACAGGCAGTGAATACGAGAAGCGCACTATGGAGTTCAATAGTACCAAAATTATTTAATAGTAACTAAAATACTCACAAATAATTCCAAATTATGGGAAAAATTACCCTGCTTGGTTGAGAGCTTTGAGTGTTAACCAGTCCTTTTCACAAAAAGTCCGCGGAGTGTGGTTTCAATCAAACCGTCCGGTCTTTAGTGTGACGTGGCATTCAGTGCACAGTCCACAACTTCGTGTTGACGTTTGCAATAGCGGTTTTCTCTCTTCCTCCGTTACTACTGAAGAAACAATCGTTGATTGCCCTGCGATATCTGCCCTTTTTTCTGTAACCTCAAGTTCTCTATACAGTCCGTTGTGCAGCATACGTTCAGATCAGACAGGCGTGTACAGCAATCTCAGTCAGACAGGCGAGCTCCTTTCAGATGTTGTGCAGTCTCCTCATGTATTTTGAGAACGTGTCTATATATATTCGGTATACACCTGGTCGGCAGCAACATTAAAATGTCCACCGTATAAAATTTACATAAACTCTTGGAAACACAGGTGACGACGTACTGTAAAGCTCTCGAGCCAAGCTATCAACCTCTCTCGACCAAGCTTACAAAAAATTGAATATGGGGCATCGTAACACCTTCCCCTTTAGAAAAAGTTTGAGTGCAATGAAAACTTCAATAGCACAAAATACAGTACATAACAACCGATGCATTTCACAGTATGCAAGTCACATTATGACAAATGTTAAATCACTTGCTCACATTTTTAATAACTTCTTGATAACCATCTGCAATTACATTATCTTTACCTTTTATATGAGCTATCTCTAAATCATACTCTTGGATTGTTAAGCTCCATCTCATTAATCTCTGATTCTTAGTTTTTCATCTTATGGATGAACGTTAGGGGGTTATGATCAGTGAAGACCATGATTGGGTGCAGTGTGATATTCAAGTAAATATCAAAGTGCTCCAAAGCAAGCAGTGGGCTAAACATTCCTTTTCAATTGTAGAATACTTTCTTTGATGGATATTGAATTTCTTTGAGAAATAAGCAATCGGATGATCAATCTGATCTTCCCCCTGTTGCATTAATACTGCACTGACACCAACATCACATGCATCTACACATAGTTTAAACTGCTTGTCAAAGTCTGGCATCACAAGAACTGGAGAACTGGCAAGTATGGCCTTAATTCTAGAAAATGCTGATTGGCAATTTTCTGACCACACAAATTTCTTATCTTTTCTTAGTAATTCTGCAAGGGCTCCTCCCAGGTATTGCTGTAAACACTGACGTCATCAACAAACCCTTCGCAGCCATCCAATCACTTATGATACGGTTAATTAGGCGTTGAAATGAGGCTGGAGCGTTTTTCATGCCAAATGGCATGACTTTATAATTGTATAGACCATCGGGTGTAACGAAAGCTGATATTTCTTTGACACTCTCAGTGAGTGGTATTTGCCAATACCCATTCAACAAGGCAAACTTGCTCAGAAATTTTGCTTGACCAATTTTATTGATGCAGTCATCTATTCCTAGCAATGGATACGAATCTGTCTTTGTGATTGAATTTACCTTCCTGTAATCTGTACAAAAACGTTTTAAACCGTTCGATTTCAGAACATGTATACATGGTGAAACTTCATGGACTACAACTTGGTTCTATGATGTCATTTTGCAACATGTAATCAATTTCACTTTTGACATATTTTAACTTCACAGGGTTAACGCGATAAGGGTGTTGTTTATTTGGAATTACATTGTTTACATTGACATTATGACAAAATTTATCAGTTCTGCCAGGCACATCTGCAAACAAGTGTTTGAACTCTAGAATTAAATTTTTCAACTCTTCCCTTTGTTCTTTTGTGAGATGACTGAGTTTGTCATCCAAAGTCGCAAGGAAGTCTGAATTTTTCAACTTGATATCATGATCAAATTTCTTGCCTTTGCTCACTTCATTTTCTTGGCCACAGCTTGCATGATCGTCACTAAGGTGAGTGGAGGCAGAAACTGACTGAAATTCAGTAACATTTCTTTCAATGTATTCTTTCAACATGTTAACATAACACAATTGCTTTTCTTTATGTCTTCCTGGAGTCTTCACAACATAGTCAACATCATTCACCTTAGACTCAATTTCATAAGGACCGTAGTATCTGGCTTGTAAGGGACGCCCTTGGATTGGAAATAGTACTAAAACCTTATCTCCCGGTTAAATACTCTTGTCCTGGCATCACTGTCATACCATTGTTTCGTTTTGCTTGACTTTTTTAACGTTCATTTTGGCGATTTCACAAGCCTTACTAATTGTATTCTTGAAATTAGAAACATACTCCAAAAGATTCATTTCAATCTCCTTACAAAGCCACTTCTCGTGCAGCAACTTCAATGGCCCACAAACTGAGTGTCCAAAAATCAACTCGAAGGGGCTGAAACCAATTGATTCTTGAACAGTTTCTCTGACAGCAAATAACAGTAAGTGAATTCCTTCATCCCAGTCCTTACTTGTTTCAAGGCAAAAAGTACGTATCATATTTTTTAAAGTCTGGTGGAAACGTTCCAGAGCCCCTGGGATTCAGGATGGTACGCACTTGATTTATACTGCTTGATATTTAGTTGGTGCATAACCAGCTGAAACAAACTCGACATGAAATTCGATCCTTGATCGGATTGTATGGATTTAGGAAGACCTACAAAAGTGAAAAACTTGATAAGTGCTTTCACAATCTTGGGTGCGCTGATATTTTTCAGAGGAATTGCTTCTGGAAAACGAGTAGACGCACACATAATTGTTAGCAAGTATTCGTTTCCTGATTTAGTTTTCGGCAATGGACTTACACAATCTATCAAAACCTGACTAAATGGTTCTGAAAAAGCGGGTATAGGCTTGAGTGGCGCTACCGGAATCTTTTGATTGGGTTTGCCTACCATCTGACATGCATGACATGACTTACAATATTTAGCAACATCCCGTCTCAAATTGGGCCAGTAGAAATGATTAAGAATTTTGTCATGAGTTTTATTTATTCCAAGATGTGCACTCATAGGATAGTCGTGGGCTAAACTAATTATTTCTGTACGATATAATTTAGGCACGACAATTTGATCAACAACTCTCCATTCATCTTCAGTTGATGCATGAGGAGGTCGCCATTTTCTCGTGAGTATGCCATTTTTTGTATAGAAACATACTGGTACTTTTTCAATTTCACTGAGGGACACTGACCTTTTCCTTAAATTCACAATTTCGGGATCCTTGTGCTGTTCTGTAATAAGTCTATTACGACTGAAATTCTCCTTGATAGAGTTCTCATCTTAGGATGCATTCATTACTCTGATTTGAGATATCTTTGCCTTTATTAACAGTAGAGTGACACTCATCAAGTCGAGAAAAGAACGTGTCCTCTAGCCCAATATCCAAATCATCATTAAATCTATTTTTCACATCCTTTCTATTAATTGAAGCCTTTTGGCTCATGGCCCTAGTTACAACACAAGCGGGAATATTTCACTTTCTTCATCACAAATCCCATTATCAATGCTAGGTTTGTCAGTTACAATTGGATCGGGGAACACCTTTCCTCCAGCCAAATCATTGCCTAGCAACATAGAAATACCTTCAACGGGTAGAGTGGGTCGTACTCCCACTGTAACAGGCCCTGAAAGTAAGTCTGACTGTAAATTTATCGAATGCAATGGTACATTTATATAACCTAATTCTACACCCTTTATTAACACATCTGCTTTTGCAGAGCTCATTTCAGATAAAGGTAACACACCCTCTAATAATAAGTTTGTGAGGCTGCTGTATCACGCAATATCTTTATGGGTCGTAGATTAGCTTCATCCCCTATTAAGGATACAAATCTCTCAAAGACAAAGGGTTTAAATTTGTCTATCATATCAGACGTTGACCTTTCAACAAATTCTCCAACTTTAAAACACATTTCTGCAATCGTGCAAGCAGTTGGTTCAATTTTTGCTTTATTTTGCTTTCTTTGCAAAAACCAACATTCTGAAATGACATGGCCTTTCTTTTTACAATAGGCACATGTGGGCGTAGTCTTAAAGACTCCAACTTTACCTTTTTCGGCGGAATTAGTATTCTCCTTGCCTTTATGAAAAGATGGAGATTTCTGTTCAAACGTTTTGGAAGATTGAAAACCACTCGACTTGGCTTGACCGCTTTTGTTAAAGCTAAGTTTGTGGGTCAAAGAATAATCATCAGCCACAATGGCTGCTTATGCAAATTCACAACTTTGTGTTCATCCAAGTGAGTTTTAATATCAACATGTACACATTGTTTGAACTCTTCAACCAACATCAATTCCCTAAGTTTATCATAGTTCTGATTTATTCCTTTCGCCTGCAACCACCTGTCAAATAATCTTTCCTTTTCTCTTGCAGATTCAACATGAGTATGATCGCCTCTCTTTTGAAGTTCTGAACTTTTGCCGGTAAGCCTCTGGTACCAACTCGTACGATTTGAGAATTGCTTATTTTACAAAATCATAGTCACTACTTTGAGCAATGGGTAAGGCAGAAAACACTTCACGAGCTTTACCTGTTAGGACACTTTGCAACAACATGGTCCAAACATCTCTAGGCCATTTGAGACTAGTTGCAATTTTTTCAAAATGCTGGAAATAACTGTCAATCTCCTTTTCTTGAAATTGAGGAACAAGCCGAATATACTTTGCTGCATCAAAACTCTGATGGTATGGCCCTGTTGACAAGTTATCAGCTTCCATTACATTGGATTTTGTTTCTTTTTCTCTCTCCCTCTCTAATTTTATTGTTCAAGCTCCAGTTTTCTTTGCGTTTCCCTATCAGTTGTTTCTAATTGCCTCATTCTATACTCGTGATCCAACTCTATTTGCCGTATTCTCACTGCATCGCTATCGATCTCAGACTCAATGAGTTTCAACGCATCCGCACTAAATTTCCCTAAGTCAATTAAAGCTCTTACGACAACACTTTTAATCTCCTGTTTTTTCATTAATGGACTAACAGTAAGCTGAAGATGCTCGGCAAGCAACAACAAATCCTGTTTCCTTAACCTCTTGAAAATTTCAAAAAAGGTTTTTCTAAATATTTATCTTTTGAACTCCATTGCTGGCTTCACTTTCACTTCAATTTAGTTACACGTTTAACGTTTTCTTACCAAGTTACAAAATACGCTAGCAAATGTCCGTGACCCCGGACGAGCCCCCACTTTCTGTTACGGTAGAAATTACCACACACAGGCAGTGAATACGAGAAGCGCACTATGGAGTTCAATAGTAACCAAAATTATTTAATAGAAACTAAAATACTCACAAATAATTCCAAATTATGGGAAAAAATTACCCTGCTTGGTCGAGAGCTTTGAGTGTTAACCAGTCCTTTTCACAAAAAGTCCGCGGAGTGTGGTTTCAATCAAACCGTCCGGTCTTTAGTGTGACGTGGCATTCAGTACACAGTCCACAACTTCGTGTTGACGTTTGCAATAGCGGTTTTCCTCTTCCTCCGTTACTACTGAAGAAACAATCGTTGATTGCCCTGCGATATCTGCCCTTTTTCTGTAACCTCAAGTTCTCTATACAGTCCGTTGTGCAGCATACGTTCAGATCAGACAGGCGTGTACAGCAATCTCAGTCAGACAGGCGAGCTCCTTTCAGATGTTGTGCAGTCTCCTCATGTATTTTGAGAACGTGTCTATATATATTCGGTATACACCTGGTCGGCAGCAACATTAAATGTCCACCGTATAAAATTTACATAAACTCTTGGAACACAGGTGACGACGTACTGTAAAGCTCTCGAGCCAAGCTATCAACCTCTCTCGACCAAGCTCACAAAAAATTGAATATGGGGCATCGTAACAATAGTTTTACCCAAGTTTTATCTACTTAGAATGTGAATATCATAATCCCATCGTAATCCCCCTTCCCCCTTCGTTTTAGGGTCATAAGCCCTTCATAGTCCCCTTCCCCCTATTCCCTTCGTTTTAGGGCCACCCAAATATATATTCATGTTGAAATGGACAAAATCTTATTTTTAACTGCCCTTGTATTATTAATCACTATTATTTCTTATCACTAGTCACTTTCCCTTTCAGTATGAAAGACCAAGAGAGTGGTTAGTTACTATGATATTATGAGGTTATCCAACGATATCAGCGCTTGGTTGGGACGTATTGCCACGAGTGAGGGTGCGAGCCGCATCACACGAGTCGAAGACGAGTGTGATGCGGCCCGCACCCTCACGAGTCTGTGTATGTATGTATACGAGTATGTATACGAATGTGTGTATGTATGTATGTATGTATGTATGTATGTATGTATGTATGTCTAAACAGGATTATTTCAGCGCAATTTACCGCAGTTCAGAAAAGAAATGGAGCCAATTTACTAATTCTGATCACCGTCCCGGTGTTCTGGTGGATAATATATTACACGGACAATATTGTAAGTTTGAATTCACTTTAATAACTCTTGCTGAAACATGGCTGACGTGAACAGGAACGACGAAGTAGCGCGAAATACAACAGATTGTAAACATCAACTTTTGATTTTCTACAACAACCTGTCCTGTAACTCTCTTTAGATCTGAAATAAAGGAATGTTAAATTCATATGTACTAGTAATATGTTTCGTTTTATATGGGTAAATTTTGATTGAAGTGAAAAAGATAGATTTGATCGTTAAATGCAAGATGAACATCATAACATCAAAATCGGAAATAAACAACATGTGATGATGTATAACGTGCCGTATCAGACTGATGTTTTACGTTCCACGTCACGACGCGTCAGTGGTACACGGATACGGTCATGGGTATATGATAAATTACGGAATCTATACATCTAGAATATATTTTAAAAAACTATGTTTACCATGTAACTTTTGACTAATTACTTGCTGTATAGTCGAACAGAAACCAACAGAGAGAGAGAGAGAGAGAGAGAGAGAGAGAGAGAGGGGTCATTGAGAGTGTTTTTATAGTTAGTGCTTTGTGCGAAGCATGTCTGCTTACTTACTTTTTTAAGAAAGAGAAAACGCAATCATGAAATTTGTATCCAAAACATGTTGCAATGGCAAAGTCTTTCGAACAGAGTCTTACTTGTATGATACACATAAAATCTTCGTACTAACATACATAGGTATTACATAGTTTACTTACGTTTGTATGTATGTATGTATGTATGTATGTATGTATGTATGTATGTATGTATGTATGTATGTATGTATGTATGTATGTATGTATGTATGTATGTATGTATGTATGTATGTATGTATGCATGCATGTATGTATGTATGTATGTATGTATGTATGTATGTATGTATGTATGTATGTATGTATGTATGTATGTATGTATGTATGTATGTATGTATGTTTGTACGTACGTGCGTATGTATGTTAGTATGTATGTATGTGTGCGGATGTCCGTTAACATCAAAACTCCAAAATTGCAGCACCAACTATTTAAGTATCTCGTGTACAGTTGCACCAAGGGTGGAGATGTGAATTTTAGCATAATTTGAACAAATATAATTAAAATCACCTCCAAGACGTTGCATACCAAGTTTCGACAAAAATCGGCTTGTGTTTACGGACTTTTAGCAATGTGCTTGATTTTCCCTATTTACCCTATTTGCATACTTTTGATACTAATATGTTCATTTAAACAAATTTTCAGAGTAGGGCAATTTTTCCCGTTTTTGATCAAAAAATCTTCTTCTCTGAAACTGTTGACCCACTGCTTTGAAACTTATTATGCATGATCCTAGAGTTGTCCCCTATAAGTTTTGTCCAAGTTGTGGTGAAATTTTCATAGTTGTATTTTGGGGCAATTTTTCCTATTTGTGGTCAAAAATAAACTTATTTCCAAAGTTCTCATTGAATTGCTTTGAAACTTGATATTCTTGATAGTAGGGTTGACTTCTGTCGGATGTTTAAAAATTGCATTGAAATTTTTATATGTGTATTTGTGTGGACATTTCTCGCATTATTGGTCAAAAATTATTTTCTCTGAAATTGCTTGTCCGATTGTTTTGAAACTTGGTATGCATGTACCTAGAAGTAACCTTACTTTAGTGTCTTCAAATTGTGGTAGAATTTTCGTATTTGTATTTTTAGAGCCATTTTTCCCCATTTTTGTCAACAATCGTTTTTGCTCGTCGAATTGCTTTTGGTTAAAAAATATCTTTACAACAACCACATCAAGTGCCGGTTTGAAATTGGCATGAAGGTTCCATTGAGTGGAAGTACCATAATTTATTTAGATTGTGTTGATATGAACAAAATTAATAAATATTCTAAAAAGATTTTCTTATGTTTGGCGCTTTTATACCTACAGGAACTTAGAGTAGATAAGGTGGTGATTTAGTAAGCATTTGATCTGGTTTATTTGGTTTTCAAATGCATAAAAAATCATTAGAAAGCAAAGCTGAAGGTGATTTTAGTAGGTTTGGTCTCCAACAAATATATTCCATATAATTTTTCAGCTGTTTAAGAGTATCAAGGTTTTAAAAAGTTTACATATTTTACACTTCCTGCGATCTGGCCTATGTACCTCTTTATGTAAACATGGTCAATACCAAGAGGTGGCCAATTTGATATACGGGGGGGGGAAGACTATTACAAAAGATTCCTAGGTCAATAAAAAGATCAGCCAGACAAGGCTTGATAAACCATAAATCATTTTTACAATACTAAACTAACTAAATCTGTGCGCGTATAAGTGTTTGACAATGGATACAAATGTACTTGATCAGAATAGGGTGTTTGAAAGTGCAGTTGTGAACAACAAAATTATGAGATTGGAATTTCACCCAAAGAAAATATCAATTCACTTCTCATGGTATAGTCAAAGGGTAAACTATTAAACATTTTCCCCAACAAAACTTGCTATACCTGTGCATTTGCGGGGAAATGTTGTTCAATAGTGACTTATAGTGGTCAATAACAAGTGGGTCAGTCCAACCACAGTCCATATGTGAAATTTGCAGCGGGTACTTGTAGATAATGGATACATGAGGTGTGAAAAATAATTGACAAGACCCATCTGCTACTATACAATAGATGTTTATTCTTCCTAACGTCTCGGACGTACACGGACGACCTTCATCAGAGGCTGTACATCGATCCTTGCTAGCGGGACGATGGTACATCACATGATGATAATTTTAGACCACATAATGTAACAACTACATTACATAATGACAAGTTTAGACCTCATAATGGACAATTACATAACGACATAGTGATAATTTTAGACCACATAACGGAAAGACTACACAACACTATGACAGGACTACACCACATGATGGAAAGACTAAATAAAGTATCAAGACTACGCCATATAATGGAATAACTGCATATCACGAAGACAGGTAGATATGACATTAAATAAAAAAATAAAGAATATAATCACAAGTTAATACGACATAATGCAAAAACTGCATGACGTAATGACAAAACTGCATCACATAATGTACAGAATACATAACATAAAGCGCACTTTACATCACCTAATATAAATAGACCAACTAAGACAGCAACGGCATTCCATAAACACAAGGTGGAATTGCAACATACAAACATAGACTTAGAAAGCTTGCCTGGAAAAGTAAACGTTGTTTTATTCTGTCTTCGTGTACAACTGGAAAAGCCACTTTTTGGGAAACTTCAAAACAGCAATTTCTCAAGGATGATGAAGTTGAGATCAACTTAAGCATTTTTACTGTGGTGAAAATGACCACTTACTTTCAAAGCTTGACTCAACTCAAAGGCAAGATGACAGGAAATGTGCAGTTTGTGCAATATTCACAACCTTAATACTGTACAACATTGATGAATGAAGTTTTATATGCGTCTGAAGGCCACCTGCCCATATGCAAATGGGGTTACATCTAATATTTTGTGTCGAGTACAAAACGAGTGAATAACGATGTATAAACTAATTACATAAATAGTAGAGAATATGTGCTGCTCTAGCGTTGTAAATGTTACAACACAAAGCAATGATTCAGTGAAAACACAGTAGTACACATGTATAAAATTCTATTCAAGCATTTTCTCTCAGCTTAAATGCTCTGTAAACAAATTACAAAGTCTTCTCAAACAGATAAACTGATATATTTTACAAACTTGAATGTGATAATTTGGTTCCAGAAACAGATCCATGGGTAAGTATTATAGTCTTAAGTTGTTGTACAGTGGGCAATTATCAATGAAAGTGATATTCGTCGTCTACTATATTCACATTACAAATTTTACAGAGCCTATCTGCTGGAGCAATGTTGTATCTTCTACCTTCCTCTATTGCAAGAGGAAGTAGTTGAGCAACGAAATGTAAACATTCGAATAGCTTGTCTATTACATTAAAGCCTATAGCTGTAACTCTTGAAATTTGTTGACCTGAAAAGAGCTTTCTAATTTATCTGGTTTCCTATAAATTCTACAAATTTAAAGGATACAGTCCTTTACTACTTAAAAATTGGACAAGTAAGTTTAAATTTTGACCGTTATTTTGATTTCCCGCCTTTTTTAAAAACTGGCAATATTACTTAGAAAACAAAGCATATGATGCATTATATTGGACTACTCTGTTGTTTCTGTGAAGATTCCAATGCAAATATGCACGACGTACAGTGTTTTTGCTTTATTTGCATGAGGGCGCCATTTTATGTTTGGGCAAACGTTTATTATTTATCTTGCTCAAAATTGCACATGCAGTCCCAGTGGACAGTTTATTATACTCGTATAAACACCCCTCAATGAGTACATTCCAACGAACTTGTTTTAGTTTGGAAGTAAAGTCACAAAAATAATGCTAAAAGATACAGCTATTGGGCCTCTAAAGATACAGATATTTTTCGGGTTCCAAAAGATGCTTAAACTGAATGTACGAAATTTACTTCCAGCGTTCTTTATAAACATCTTTAACTCTATTTTCCAAAGTATAAAGAAAATACTGCTTGTTACCCACTTCCTGGGAAACCAAGCAAAACAAAAGACAAATAAATATAAAATGTTCTTAACAGACGTCACCCATGTTGTCAACATTGCAAAACATCAGATATGCGTGTCTTGGAATTCTATGAGACGGTATTTCAAGAATTTTCAACCAGAATGTGATACAACGCTTTAAAGTATGACATTAAATTGGCATTACTTTAGGTCGGGACGGTAGCATGTCTGACCATATCAATACGTTGTGCGGAAATGGTTTCTTCTCTTTGCATAGAATAGCTAAAATTCGTAATAAAAACTTCTTGACAGATCTACAACTGAATAACTAGTCCATGCATTTGTGACGTCCCACTTAGACTATTGTAACAGTCTTTTGTTTGGTATCCCTAGAGGACAACTTGCACGACTACAGTGTCTACAGAATGCTGCGGCGAGGTTAGTTTCTCGTACGCGCAAATTCGATCATGTCACACCCGTTCTCAAAGATTTATATTGGTTACCGGTAGAGGCCTGCATCGGATTTAAAATTTTGTTGCTAACATTCAAAATTATCCATGGAAATGCACTTATCTATCTGTGAGGTTCATTAGATTTATATGTACCAGCTACACACCTGCGATCGCGTGACAAATTATGTTTAACCCAGCCCAGTGGCAACTTTAACAAGACATATGGACAGAGAGCGTTTTCAGTATGTGCACCCTTACTATGGAATGATTTGCCATTTGAAATTAAGACTGCCAGAAGCGTGTATAGTTTTAAGCGCAATTTGAAAAGCCATTTTTTTACTCAGTTTTATGTGTAATTTTCTGTTTTAATTGTCTTGTGTCGTTGTACTATTTAAATTATTTTAGCCAGCTATGTACAATGCTCTGAGACGTACGAGTAGTGCATTTTAAACAATTTTTAATAATAATAATAATAATAATAATAATAATAATCATAATAATCATAATCATAATAATAATAATTAAATAGAGAGAAGGCTACATTCCCCAATCACAGCTTCTTTTGCTGTACGGCTTGGTACTCCCAATAATTTTCAGCACCACCCTCGCTCAATATTCTCTATATCATCAAAGTATTGAAATCTCCAGATTTCTGAACCATATAATAAAATTGGCATTACCATTGCATCAAACAATTTAAACTGACTATTGGCATCCAAGAAGTCAAGTCTCCGCCTGGCAGCTGACAATGTAATCAAAGCCTTGCTGGCTTGGTTAGCTAAAGCTGACACTGCTTTAGACTATTTATTTCTTGTAGACAAAAGAGGACCCAGGCATTTGTAATAAGAAACTACTTCAATCAGATTATCACGAAATTACCACTTTTCAAACCTAGAAGGGTTAACTTCCATACGCCATTTTATAAAAAAAAAACTTGAGAGAATATCAATTATACGCTGAAGACTTCTAACCGAGTCAGTTAAGATAACTGCGTCATCTGCATACAGAAGGTCAAAAAGGTCATAGTATCTTGTATTAGCTGGATGCCCTTTTGACAAGATGACATGAGCGTCGAATTGAGCTCTTCAATACTAACGTCTGCTGGATATTCAAAATAGTGTAATGAATCATAACCAGCCTTGACACAAGATTTGACCACCATTTTATAAGTGGTATGGCCACATTGAAGTTGTTCCTCGAATAGAATCAAATCATTTCCCCATAACATGTCATATGAAGTCAACCATTGGCGTCCTGGAACAATAAAAGCAAAAGATGGCATATGCAACGCCCTCAACGACCATCTGAAGTGTACGTTTCGTCTTTAGGTGTAACTATGGACGCGCGCGCGCGCGTTTGTTCGACTTGTCTCACGTAAGCGAGTGAGAAGGTTTTAGATAAACAGGGTATGAAACACATTCCGTAGACAGAGAGAATACCACTGGATTAGACAGTTAGGTACCGCAATGCCTTATGGTTGTAATGACAACATCAAAGATATAAGCAATCTCTCAAGTCCTGGTTGTTCAGAAGTGAATGTGATGGGCCTAATGAGTCTTCTGTCCGTAGAAGACGTAGTCATGGACATAGGCGTTACCATCGGCCTAAATTGGATACATCTACCTCCAACTGCCATGACACATTTCATGAACTGCTTCTTTTATTGCAGAGGCCTTTAGGTCTCCATCACATTCGTACTTCATTATTTGCTCTTTCCATCAAGGACTTGAGAAGGTTGCATGCCTATGCATTGGGATTGTCTTTGACAGATCCGAACAAACAACCGTACAGACTGGTCAGTATTATTGCTGATATTGCACTATACAGACTATACAAGCCTGTTCGTGCTGAACCTATGAATGATGATCATCGTCATTTCATACATCTTCCATTTAATAACAAAGGAATTGATGCCATTAATATCAGCAATATACTTCACAACAAAAAGGTTACATCAACTATACCTGTATACTTTAAGAACCAGTCTGTACCTATTCTGTCATATCAATACACGAAGACAATCTCCAATAAAATATTCAATTACAATAAGGCATTGCGGCACTTAAAAATTGATGAATTCCTTCAAACACCAGCATCCTGTGACTGCTCTACATCTCCCTTCAAATACACTCCAGTTGGCCATGTCATCACTGGTGATCTGAACTTGGTTGAACATCATCACCTTCGTAAGATATTATCTTGTGGACCCAAGTTCAGAGAACCTCGCAGGATCAACTGGAACCATAATTTTAAGATCGTTATGGACTCTGTCGAAGAATATACCAGGAAATGGGCTAAAAGGGAGGATGTAGAGTTGGACACACTGTCAGAATGGGTCAAATCTGTGAGGAAAATAGTGCGTGGCCGTATTGGTCGACTAAGATCGCATGTTTGCAGAAGACCCTATTCTGTATTTAAAGATCCTGATGCTGTTAAGTGTTTGAATGATATCCATGACAAATATGTTGTCGTTCCTGCTGATAAAGCTGCCAATAACATTGTATTTGTCTGTAAGAAATATTATTTTGAATGTCTTATAGACGAACTTGGTGTAACTAAGACCTCCACCAACTCCACTTACAGACAATCAATGTTCAGCAAATCTGAAATTTTGGCAAACCATAAGTCATTCATGGATAATTTTAATGTTACAATAAAGGATGACCATAATAAGTTGCCTAGCTTATACTGGATACCAAATCCACAAAACACCTTACAAAGCTAGGTTTATCGCAGGATCTTCAAAATGTTCAACTACAGAGTTATCGAAGATACTGACTTCTGTTCTTTGTACTGTTAAACGGGGACTTCAAGCATACTGTGATGTTGTCTTTTCTCGGAGTGGTATAAATCAAATGTGGATATTAAAAAATTCGAAGGAACTCTTGGAAAATTTGAAATCAAGATCTGTTTCAAAAATAACATCTATTAAAACTGTCGATTTTTCCACATTGTATACCACAATACCACATAATAAATTAAAAGAACGCTTGAAAAACATCATAAACCAAGCATTTTTCTACAAAAACGGTTCACGCCGTTACAAATATGTGGTATTGGGGTATAATTCTACATATTTTGTTAAAAATACTACTAAAGCTAAAGTGTTTTATACCGAGAAAGACATTATCAGTATGCTTGATTTCCTCATCGACAACATATTTGTAGAATTTGGAGGGCACATTTTCCGACAGTGTATACGAATTCCTATGGGCACTAACTGTGCTCCCTTGCTTGCAGACTTATTTCTGTTCTCATATGAGGCAGAATTTATCCAGAACTTAATTAAACAGAAAAAGGTCTCTGTAGCTCGAACTTTCAATCTAACATATAGATACATAGACGATGTTATTTCCATGAATAACTCTGAATTCAGTAAATATCTCGCTATGATTTATCCTCCAGAATTGGAGATTAAAGAAACTACAGAAACAGCCTTTTCTGCTTCATATCTGGACATTTTACTTGAATTTGACTCTAATGGTCACCTTTCTACTAGGCTATATGACAAGAGAGATGATTTCAACTTTAGTATCATCAATTTTCCACACCGCATAAGTAATATTCCACTTTCACCAGCTTATGGGGTATACATTTCCCAGCTTATTCGATATGCTAGAGCATGCAGTTCATATGGTGATTTTGTAGAGAGACATGGCCATCTCTCTTACAAACTATTAAATCAAGGTCTATTTACTGTCTGTTCTGTGCTGTTTTGTGTCTATGTTTACAACTATTGTCTTACAAATTCTGACCTAGTGTTATCGGATTATGGATTTGTATGATTGCGATTATTTTACACCAGAGCAAGACTTGTCTCTACATTCAAACGCATTTTTGGTAGGTATCGCAAGCTGGTAGATAAATACAATATCTCTTCGACAAATGATTGCTGATGGCATCGGTGACATTGGGCCTTAGTTAGTGACCACTACCTATCTGACTTACAGATTGATATATGGCGGGTGCCACATGAAAGGTAGGATGCGCTTACTATTTTCGAAACACCTGACATCACTTCTTGGTCTTCTGGCCAGAGGTCCATATATCTTTCTTTCATGAATATGACTTTGTTTGTGTCTATTTACTGTCTGTTCTGTGCTGTCTTGTGTCTATGTTTACAACTATTGTCTTGCGAATTCTGACCTACTGTCATTGGATTATGGATTGGTATGATTGCGATTATTTTTCAGCCTTCTCCCATATAGCCTATATAGACCTCGAAATACGCCACCCCAATCACAGTTTACGTTTTAGAACACAAAGAAAACTAACGTGCAGCTGTTTATTTTTCACTAGTTAGGCGAACATTCGAGAGAATGGTGAAACAATGTGTGTCACCAATCTTCGTTTTACGGTAAATCGGACTGTCGCAAAATTAACCGCAAAACGTCATCAAATTTTGCCTTGAAGAACGGCGTCGTTCAATTTCGCTCGACTTCATCAGTGTGTGGCATGGTGGTAGCATGACACACAGCACAGGGGTGTCGGATCGTCTACCGTTTTCGTCCGGTACTCGGAATATACAGCTAAGTAGATTTATTGTTAGTCTATTAGATAATGTACCATTGTTATTTATCAAGTTTCTTGTTGGTGGATTAGGTTTTTCAGTCATTTTTATCATATTTTTCAACTTCGATTAGTTAGGTGATGAACAGTCTCATGCGATGGCATGGTTCTGCTGACTGCTGTACAGTGTCGATGTGTCATTTTCCCTTTGGTATTGTAGCCTAGTACTATTTTTAATGCCGGGTAACCTTATTCGTTAGGGTTTCCATTGTATCTAAGCTTCTGGATTTTTATATTTTCTTTCAGCCTGTCAACACACGTTGCATAGTATTTGGTCTGTCCATTTTCTATCAGCTGGTTTTTCTCCTTCAATGCCTGCATCAACTGTTTTCTGGTCATGTAGGTCCACCGGACACTGGATGTTGTTGGTTGGCCAGATGCATCTGTCTCGCAGTTGAAACGTCTCCTATTCCGTGCTGACTTCAGACAGTTGTACAGTGTTCTGCAAGCCTCGCATCTGTTCGAGAAATTTTGGACCATACTGCAACAACTTTTTGAGTATATGTGACAGTCGTCTATGCCGTGTTTTTCAGCCTTGCATATTGCATCATAGCGGTACACGATTCTCCAAATAACCCTTTACAGGGTTGTGAATCAAGGTCTCTGAATCCTCCCTCACCATTCGGTGTGATTTCATCACTTTCTCTAAGTGACAGATTGAGGTAAGGGACTGGACATAAATTACAGGGGGGTGGGCCGGTGTTTTTTGGGGGTTGGTCGCCATTTTTTGCGCAAGCATTTTGAAGGGTCATAAAATTTTGTGCAAGCCTATGGGGGAGGGTCACCTTTTTTCATGCATCAAAGCTAAAATTGCATGTGCACGTTTTGGAATACTGAAAAAGAAAAAATACTTCAGGCACTTTCATTTTCTGCCATTACCATTTTCGGCGCGCCCTTCGGGCGCAAATTTCAGGTATAATAAACAATGTATTGATGATCCAAGCAGCCACATTGATTTAAGTTGTCATGATTTCTACTTATTCAACACTATTGTGCAGAACTGTCCCCTATAATAACTCTTTCAATAACAATTTGGGAGATTACTTATTTGACATCATTCTCCCATTGACAATACATTGGGTATAGGTCGGTGTCAAACGTTCATGTCGCTGTATGTACATGTTTTAATTTTTTGAGGACATTGACAGAATACAAACTGTTCAGAATAGTGCATAGTGTCATCAATAACAACTGGAAGCTTCAGGTCGAACAACTTTTGAATAACAATTTAGGATCAGATAACCTATGAGTTATTTGTAGTTTCCTCATAGCCTACAATGTATAGTGAATCAACATTTTGGTGAAATTCCAAAATCAAATTTCTTGCACAACCATTGACTTGAAACCACTCTAGTCTAATCATGAATATTAATACTAATAATTAGGTGTACATAAATGCACAGGTTTACCAAGTTTTGTATTGGAAAAAAATTATTCATAGTTTCATCATAGACTGCCATGTATAGTGAATGGACATTTCAGTAAAATTCCAAAATCAAAATTGTTGCACACCCATTGACTTGAAACTACTCTAGTCTAATCATGAACATTAATACCAATAATCAAGTGTACATAAATGCACAGATTTTCCTATTTTTTTATTGGAAAAAAATTATTCATAGTTTCATCATAGACTGCCATGTCTAGTGAATCGACATTTAAGTGATATGCCAAAATCAAATTCTTGCACAACCATTGACTTGAAACCACTCTAGTCTATCATGAACATTAGTACCAATAATTCAGTGTACATAATGCACAGATTTACCTATTTTGTATTGGAAAAAATTATTCATAGGGTTTCACCATAGAGTGCCATGTATAGTGAATCAACATTTCGGTGAAATTCCAAAATCAAATTTCTTACACACACATGGACTTGTAACCACTCTAGTCTAATCAAGAACATAAATATCAATAATCAAGTATAAATAAATACACAGATTAGCCAAGTTTTGTATTTAAAAAAAATTATTCATAGTTTCTTCATAGACTACAATGTATAATGGATCCACATTTCATGCGAAATTCCAAAAACAAAGTTATTGTACACAGATGCACGTGTTACCACCCTCTTCTAATCAAGCACAATTATGTCAATTATTCAGGGTCATATATACACAAATAGTGCATATTTTTAATTCTGAAAATTTTTTTTTACAGTTTTGTCATAGACTCCCATGTATAGTGGATCAACATTTTATGCGAAATTCCAAAAACAAAGTTATTGTACACAGATGCACATTTTACCACCCTCTTCTAATCAAGCACAATTATGTCAATTATTGAGGGTCCATATATGCACAAATAGTGCAAAATTTTAATTCTGAAAATTTTTTGACAGTGTTGTCATAGACTCCCATGTATAGTTTTGTCATAGACTCCCATGTATAGTGGATCAACATTTTGACAGAAATTCCAAAATCAATATCTTGTTCACATGTGCACTTGTAAACAACCCATGCTAATCAAGTATATCTATATCAGTTATTAAACATCTGTATGAACAGATATAGCTAGTTTTATACTGGAAAATACACGTTCGTAGTTTTCTTATAGTCGACTACATGTATAATGAATCAACATTATCGATAAAATCTAAAAATTACATTTTTTGTACAGGCATGCACTTTTTACCTGCCACTTCAAGCAAAGTACATTTACATGAATTATCACACACATATGATTTGATATTTCTTAGACAACGCGTTATATCGGCCAAATTTTGCCTTCCTTTCGGGAGGGCGACTTAAAAAGTATAGCAAGTCAGAAGGGGGTCTTTAACACATTGCGGGTTTTTTGGGGGGGTATTGAGTAACAGGGGAGGGTCACTTATTTTCATGCACGGATAAGGGGAGGGTCACTAATTTTTGTGCATGAACTTTTGAAGGGTCACTATTTTTTACGCAGCGGTTTTTCGAAAAACACCGGCCCACCCCCCTGTAATTTATGTCCAGTCCCTAACAGTATGTGATATAGGTAAGGGAACTGTACGACTTTCTGATGTATACCAGTTTTACCCTTAAGGTGTATGAATTGTGAGTTTTTGTATCAATTTAAGAGGTAGAGAATTTTCTATTCAACAGTAACACTATTGTGTGTTATAGGTATGGATCACCAGGTTTTATTAACATAGAAGGCACACTGTTACAAACATTATCAAAGTCTGTTGTAGACATCATGTACATTGTAGTAAAATTGATCTGTATTCAGCAATCTGTAGTTAAGTGAAGCAGCTATATACATGTATAGTGTCCATTGATTTATTTACACACATTTTACGATAATTTGATAATCAAATAGTATTGTCAATGTCATAGTGCAGCTATGACTAGGCCACCTTTAAAATGACTAGGCCACCTTTAAATTCATCATGTATTTTGTAGAAATTTTTCCATTGTTGGTTAAATTTTGCTTTACAAAATATGTTAATCTAAGAGTTAATCTAATAACTTTCATTTAAGGGGGGGGAGGTCCTTCGGGTATTCTCATTTTACCAAGTAAAATTTAAAATTACTATTTACATGTACATGCTGTTAAAACAATAGTTACCGGTACCGGTAATATTTAACCTGGTGGCAAGCTGTGAACTTTGTTTACACAATTCCTGCACAATGACCTGAGATACAATGTAAACATAAATTATTGTTTCATTTTTGATGAAGAAAATCTTGAAAGATGTCATTGCTCTACTTAAAAAGTAGTACACAGAGTTGATGTTGAGATATGCAGTCATTAGCTGGAACAGATAATTGACACCAAGTAAAATTTAGCATAACTTGGGAATACGTTTTGTTCTGCACACTAAAATGGGCAAAATCTCTGACACAGCTGAACCTTGCACCATGTACATAGAGAAAATTCATGATTGGTTCCATCCAGCTTTTGGTTCAAAACAAAAATGGTGCTATAGGAGAATTCATGCTCTTTGAAATTCCTTCACCTGCACTGCACTGCACTGCACTGACACTTTTATAAACATAAATCCTTCATTTTAAATAAAGACAATCTTGGGGAAAATCTTTTAATTGCTTTACTTGAAAAGGAGTTCATGTTGCCAGTTTAGTGAGATGTGCAGTCATTAGCTGGGTCAGCTCAACTCACCTAGCAAAATTTAGCATTAGATGGGAATACTTCACTGTACATATTTTAAGGTAGTGTAAAGGGTATTTTTTGGACCAAAACTTAATTCAGATTCAAAAACAAGTTAGAATCAAGACTCTGCCAAAATTACACCTTGTTGACCTTTGGTGAGCTAAACACCATGAAAATGTATTTTGATTCAAATGAAAATCATCACAATACCATAAAAAACAAAATATGTAGAACTTTTGTACCTTTAATAAGCCTGTATTTTCAAAAGAACAACCCAAGACTGGGTTAAGTTGAACAAATTGATTGTTACTAGAGTTTGACTCTTGCTTTTATGACTTTGTACTTTTATGTAGGAATTTTTTCAATACTCTTAATGTTAAACATGTTTCACAGATTATCTACAACTCGAATACTGCACATGTGTGTGTTATACCTTTATGCCATTAGAGAGTTCACGTTATCAAGATAACTGCAAATAATGGGGGAGGTACTGGTTATACAGACAATTCCTTGCTACATCATTTATTGATATATTTTAACACTGATATAACATGTAAGGAAATAAGATTTTTCTGTTCCTGTTATTCATAACATGGCCTCTGTGAATGTCAGATTTCTATGTCTGGTTCTGGAACTGACAATGAACACAATGTACAAGTTTTTACTTGACTGTTTCTTTGATTTCCTGAAATATTCATCTCATGTCATAATTGTTTAATTTTACATTGTCTTTCATCCTGTCAACACAAGTGGCATAATATAAACTACATGTTTTCAATTGTCTGGAGATTTTACTGCCTGTGAAGCTTCACAAAAATGAGTATTTAAATAATTGATTTTTCTCTGTTTGATAAATAATTTTCAATTGCATGTAGCCTGACAAAAATTGTTAAGAATGTAATCAAACTGGTTGTCCTCTTGTGACCTAGTGTAATGTATAGACTGGTAGCTACAGAATTCAGTCATTCCTATTTGTGTTGGACACCATTAATTCAGTATGTTTGCAACAAAAACAGAAAAAAAGGTCAGTTAAGCATGTACAAGCATTATACGGTTGGAATTTATCCTTTTCCATAGGTTTACATTGAGAATCGCTGGAAAAGCAGTTCCTATTGCCATTTTCATGAAAATTTGCACATTGCTAAGTTAAAAGAAACACATAATAGTGATAAAATGATATTGAATGGTCACCATGGTTAATATGGAGATAAATGGCATTGGAAGATTTCACCTATAGAAAAGGCATTGGTGAAAAATTCATGGTCTTGTCTCTCACAACAGAGCACAGTGACCCCCATATTTTAAAATTACACATTTAATACAGTAAAGAATCCAAAAATCAACAATTTAGGGAAATGACGATACTATCATGTCGTCTGTACATCCTTAATATGTCCTGTGTATGTACATCAAATTTTCATTATGCATGTGACAAGGACTCGCTCAAAATTGTTTTATGAAAAAAAACAGGATACCGTCGTGAACCATCTAATCTTCTTTGTATCCTTTGCACTTGTGGGAAGGTAGACATTATGCACCTGCCAAACTGATCTTTTGTGATGCCATGATTATGGCTGCAGCAGTAGACATTGTATGCCTCTGATACTGTGACCATTTTACCTGACACTACTGCAAATGTTTGATGAAATCTGAGATGAAAATAAAGTCAATACATGTAATTTGTCATAGCAATATTTTTTGTCTCCACAAACACTCACACCAACATATGGAAGCTGTATTAAAAGTTTCCATTAGGAAAAAATAACCTATTCCTGAGATCCACCCCTTCTCCCTCCCTTATCTGATATAGAATTTTACAGTACATTTTCTTGAAATTAAAGAGACAAAGTTGCTCATTTCCAAGTTTTAGTTGATTTTTAAATATTGCTTTTCTTGTTCGGAACAGTGAAATGGGCTCAATCACTGGTTGTCACAGCTGTACATTGACATAATGCATTATTTCTTCCATTTAATTTTTGGTTTGTAATAAAAAAATGTATCATAGAAGAAGAATTCATGTGTTATAACCATGTACTGGGTGAGACTTTACTTGTATCATCCGATGATTGGGCATATTTCAGTCAAAGAATGGAATAAATGATGTTTCAAGAGAAACTAAACTAAAATAATGTCAAAAATGAGTGACTTTGTCCCTTTAAACTGGATATTGTTAAAACTGTTCTTTAGGTTTTCCTTCAAACTAAATGTTTAAACTATTACTTTGCTTCAATAGTGGTTCAGTGGTTTTGCATTACCAAATTTATAAAAGCCTCAAAATATTGTGCTTGCCTATAGCTTGTTCTAAGAGTTTCGAGTCCTTTATAATAAAATTATTTGGTATTCCAAGTATGTTGGAAGGAAAAAAAATCAGTCCTTGATTTCACTGCCAAAAAAAATCAGGATCAGTTACAATTTTTTTTCTTGATAATTAAAAATGACTGTACATCAGCAGAACTTTATGCATGAACTGCAAGTGTTCCACTATGATTTTTTAAAGCCTAAAAATGCACAAGGTATATCCTAACTGTACATAAACAAGACAATAAAAAACTAAAGGTGAATAATGTTTAGTAGTCTTGCTCTTGTGATGACGTAAATGTATATGCAAATGAGTGTGCCATCGAATTTTTCATCTTTTTCATTTTTTTCCCTTGTTTGAGCTTACAGTGTTCAAAACATTGATTAAATTAAAAAAATGGAGTTTTACTAACCTTTTGGTGACGGTTACTGCCGTGGAAAAAAGTGTCCCCCTGTCCCCCCTTTTTGGTAACGCACGTCCTGGGAACTCGTATGAGCGGTTGCATACCCATCCTAATACATACAGTGTACAAACGCGTCTTGGCCCTAGTAACCAGAGATCGTCTGCTGGTCCGTCGCTAGACTCTCCACAGTCGCTGTGCCTTGTTCATGTTGTTTTGTGCGCGCCGCGATGGGTCTGCATTCGAAGGCTGTGCAGCTGTGAGCACGCACTGCCAGACACAGCGTCGCGTCTCTGAAGGGCACGCGCGTGTTCCAACAGGGAATAACGCGAATCGCAGGGTCTCTGCTAGTCTGGCAGAGACCCTGCGATTCGCGTTTCCCCTGTTGGAACACGCGCGCCCTTCAGAGACGCGACGCGAATCCCAGGGTCTGGACGTTCTTGCAAGCGACCGGTCGGATTTCTGCCTGATCCGGGTACTTTATAGAACTCCACACACCCGTTAATCAAAACAAAAATGACAAGTAGCATAGCCAAATAAAATGAAAAATGAAAAATAAAAACATACCACGTATATAGGTCTACCGGCTACTAGTATATATTCTCTCCGCCCAGTAAGATAGGTGTTTCTTTTGAGGTCACTACCCTTATGAATATTCATACCCTTGCAAAAACGGACAGTCGCTGTGTCTGGCAGCGCGTGCTCACAGCTGCACAGCGTAGTCTTCGAATGCAGGCCCATCGTGGGCGCGCACAAAACAAGGCACAGCGACTGTGGAGAGTCTAGGTCTCTGCCAGACTAGTCCGTCCCGTGCCCGTCGCGTGCGGCGGCGGTGTGCGTTCAGTTGTGGTTGAAATTACGTCATTTCAGCTCGGGTGTAGTCGCTAGTCGATCTTCGCTGATCACTGCGTCTCACGTGACTAGCTAGACGCAGCACGTAGTAAGACGCAGATACCGGCAAACCGCCATTTTGAAATGAGACAGTTTTTGGTCTCCCGGAAGTTGTTAATTGCGCATGCCCGCACATAGTGCATCATTTTTTATCGCGGGCTTTTTAGTCTAGTCTGGTACCTGCCAATATTTCAAAACTTGTAAGAATGTTAATTAAATCCTTGATTAAATTCTAGCCACGTTCGCTGTGATAATTTTAGCTTTACTTCAAAGTAAAATTGAACAGCCAATGACAGCGCCCCATGATTTAACCAATCAGATTTCGTAATTCGATACATGGCGGTTTCCCGTTACCTGCCTCTTTGTGCTTGTCACTGAGGCGGGGACCAGCCAATAGTCGATCGACCCCGGCAGAGACGTACGTGGGCAAATGCATGCTTGTGCAGATGTACACAAGCAAGGATCATGTTTACGTACTGACTAAAGAAGAGATTATTATGCTAACTTTATTTTGGGTTTCTCTAGGAAAGACGTCTGCGTTCCGGAAACTTCCTTCTCGACGGGAGGTCAGGGTTCACGGGATAAAACGAATGTATAATGCAAATTTGGTCGCTGAGGGCGTACTGCTAAATTCGCTTCATTGTGCCATGAAGCCCATGAGTCAACATGTATTCCTCCATACGCCACGTGCCCATCAGTCGAGTCTGTTTCGACTTCTGTTCGTAATCGTATGTCTTGGTGCATGAAAAGCTGATGAGCTATATGTATCAGCAGTAAGGGGTAAAAAGTCTATCAAGTCACCATAAATGAAAAGTGATAGATAACGAACTAGTTTGGGCGATTATGCGTTATAACAGGAGGGGCGTAGCCTCCGAGTGTTTAACGCATAATCAACGAAACGAGTTCATTATCTCACTCATCACTCCGCCTAAACAATAGACTCGAATTTTATTCTAAATGGCCTTGCCAGGTGACAATCTTGAACTCTATATATAGTTGTGTTTTCGGCAATATTTTCAGTTGTACTTTAAATAACACTGAGACCGGTACCGTGATCATGGGCCGCGAAACGTCGTTTGATCTTGGTTTTGAGTGGAAGGAAGTCACATTAACGCGACTGGATGCAATACCAACACAGAAGCTTTGTAATGTGAGTGAACAGATGAATGATAAATGATTTTACGTCCCTTAAGAAATTAAAAATGTCTACAAATCAGGGTGTAGAGTCTCAATTCAAGCAAAGTCTGATCGTCAGAATACCGGTGCGGACCAGGCATGCAACCTGCAGTTGGCACTGGGCTGTACCACTGTATAATGAATAGGCCATGTAGAGGAAAGTGTCACTGATCATAATTGGCCTATACTTAAACTTGTATCCGCTTCATTGCAGTCCTTTGATAATTGGTTTGCAAGGTTCATGTACGAAATAAAACGAAAGGATGGTAAACTATATCCCCCATACACATTGACAAATATAGCTGCTGGATTACAACGCCATTTGGTCGCTGTGTGTGACCGCAGAGACATATATTTGTTTAAAAAGATTGACGGAACCTTCAAAACATTTCAAAATGCTCTGGAAAAACGAAAAAAAAGTTGATGTCTGAGGGTTTCGGCACCGTCGTGAGAGAGGCTAAGCCCGTGACGGAAAAGGACGATGAGAGACTGTGGGATCACGACGTATTCAATACTGACACAGCACGAGGTTTGTCATACATCGTTTACTTTTATAACTGCAAAATATTCGGATCGTGAGCTATGAATGAGCTCACAGACAAAGATTTTTTATCAGAAATGACAAAAAATAAAAAATAAAAAATGTTACAATTGCTAATCTCATTCTCACTTGACAACTTATGTATGAGAATATCTGCAAGGATCTGAAAACCAAACTTCAATTAATCCAGTGAACTATATTCTGTAAAAAAAATTCTCAGTGATTGAAAAAAGAGGGAAAAAATTACAATAATACATCTAATATAAAGAGAAACCTTTTGTGTTCGTGTAACCGGCTTATCGCTCTATTTCAAATACCTTTAAAGTCTTTTGTTCGCTGTGCACACGTTTCGCGGTTTGTTCACATCATACACGGTATTGATCTGACCACACGGGCACAAACTAGTTTCTCTAGCGCTCATTCCAGTTCGAACCTCCCCCGTTATCAGTAAAGTTGGAACCTCCCCGTCATCAGTAAAGTTTTTTTAAAAAATCAAAAAATTACATTCCAACACTTATAAACACGATCTAATAACACCTCACGTCTTTAATGTAAATTAATGCGCGTGATAACAAGTCGATTAGTCATTAGACGACCACATGACAACTCTCTGTACACATATCAAGGGTATTACAATTGTGCGACTGCGACAACTAAAACATGAAATATATATTTTCATCAATTACTGTCAGTGAAAGAGATTAAAGTCTCGCATTTTGGCAAATTGCGATCTTCACCACCATTCAAATATCAACACAGTTTGTTCTGCAGTTTTTGACTTTGTTACGGACACAATGCTCAATGTCCGACCAGAAACTGTATAACGCAACTGACAAAGCCAGTTGTCTTTAAAGGGCATCTTTCTTCAACCATAGCTGAAATCATAGCACCACGTAAACTGTCTCATATCGGATCGGAAATGTGATTATGACAATTTACTTCCAGTCCAACTTAAAGGTTTACTTCCAGTCCAACTTGTTATCACATACAACAAACATGAGTATGATTAGTTTTTTGCGTGATCCGGCATTCTTTGTGCATGAATTAGAAGAAAATACGTGACTAACAAACACGTCAACTACCACTTCAGTTTAATCCATGTCAATTCTTAATTGGTGCCAAGGTAGTAACTTTTTCTTGCAAATTTTCAACGTACGGCATGATACTTTATAGCAAGTAGGACAACCAAGAAAAATCTAAACCAAAGTTCATAGCTGTAGCTATCTTCTTTAAGATGCCAAATGTAACTCTTAAACCCCGGGGCAAACTACAATAACCTGAATTATGTTCTAAAGCGCACTGAATAAAGAAGTTGGTAAACATTGGCAAGTTTGAATTCCTGAAATGTTTGCGGCTGACTTCTATGAGCTGTATTTCTTCGTTATACAAATGACCAAAAATGAGGCATGGTTGTGATAACATTTCTGCAAATGGGTATTAAATTGTCGCTCACCTTCTTGTACTGCTTGTACCTGTTTATCGATCTTGCTGGTTACCAGGTGATACTTCCTGATAAGTGTTATGTCTATTGGACGCATGCGCTTTAAGCACCACTGAAGCATCACGGGAAGTATACTCATTCATCGGTGCCTCACTGCTGAGGTATTGTAATAGTTTTCTTGTCATCCCTGTGCATTTGGTCGACGTTGTATGTGTCTCTGTATACTTTATCTGCAGGACAGGAAACGGCAGAGGGACATTTGTTGTTCAAGACTCCATTGATAATACTCCCATTAGGCGTTTGATCATTGATCTACCATTATAGGACCAAATCATCTTGCCTGATTACTTGTGTACTTGATATGCCACTCCTCAACATTATTGTACAGAGTTCAGGTTGAACGAGACAAACAACAACGAGCGGTGAAACTGAGCTGTTGGTGAAATATTAAAAGTCGTTATTCTGTCAACTATCTTCTTTTTGCCAAGTTTTGCAAGTTTCAAGAGTCGTGGGAAGTCATGTGAGATGGTTTAACAGTTGATGTAAAAACGCTATGGTTTTATCAGATTGATATTTAATGCCGACTACGATATTCATATCAAAAGTATGCGTCTAACTATTACATAAGAGTTTATGACAATTACGAACTTACAAGATATTTTAAGGCCCTGATACACTGTCGGAACAAGTATATGATCACAGACAACAGCATTTAGCAGGGCCAGCTATCGAGCCGATTTTGAGAAATTGCAACCATGGATTATTTTTCATGTAAATATGCTATTGTAACGCATGTTGAACAATGTTAGCATTTTGGGGTAAATAAAAGTGTTTGTTACTGCTTTTCCGCCACGATTTTGGAATCCCCCTCCCGCCAATCACTGTTTCCTGTCCTAGCTCCTGGAAATTTCCCTACCTTCCCTGTCTGTACAACAAAAGTTTCCACTGCCGGCTCACACTTTAATTTCATATCATGATTGTTTGCTTTTGATTTCAAGAGTTTGCCGAAGGGCAGGAGGAAAGTTTCCATCGCTCGTCGGCAATACTCCCAATGCCCCGCATATTTTTTTTGTAAGATTAAGCTTTGTGCACGAATACACTTTGTTGATTGTCCCTGAATCATCATTAAACTCGAGGTTGTTTAGCTTGATGAACAGATGGGCCTATTACAAAATCTTTAGAAAAATGTGTGGCCACGAAGACAAGACAAACTGTCAAACACTCATTGGGACCAAATGCTCACACGACAATTTACTACCTCGCATTGTCACTGTTAGCGCGCATCTTTGCTGTGAAAGGATCGTCAGCTTACGTTATTACCTGAGGTCAACTTTGGGTAAAGCCGTCCACGGTAGGGGTATGTGACCGGCGTGACCCAAATTCCGAACAATAGTCATCAGACCCTACACAATATGCTAAGTACAACACAACCGACCGCGGCAACTGTGACCGACCCCAGTTGACCCAAATTTCGAATAACAGAAGTCAGACCCAATACAAAGAAGACGACATAATTTCACTGAAAGTTCTTTGTAAAGTGCGAAAAAACTTGTCTGCCACATTTATCAACTTTAAGTCATACTGAAAGCACGGCGTTCTTTCACCACAGAATATATTTATTATTCTAGCTTTCTCGCCTTTTCAGCATTTGTTGTTTGCAATGAACAAGGCCCACATAAAAGTCTTTTGAAAAATGAACAATAGGCCTGTGTTGCCACACCCTGGGAGATATGTCTGCTTGTGGATTTTAGTCCAAGGACATATCAACAGCCTGGTTATTTATTTATTGAGTACACAAACAAAAACACCGGTTGGGGTCGAGGCCGGCGAAACAAAACTACCTCTGCTGGATTGTTTAGGGCAAAGAATTTATCAGCAGGACGCAGCCCTAGGATAATTGTTAGAAGATATACTTAAAGAAAATATAGAGTGAGGTTTTAGTGTGTCACCGAGCAGTACTAGAAACTGTAAAACTTGTGATTTAGATTACAGGCACTGTCACACGGAGTAATCTGACCAAAAAGACATATTACAAGGCATAAAATTCACCCAACAAATCTAAAAACAACATTTGTGGCATAGAGTGCACTTTGTGTGGCCCAATATAAGTGGGAGAGATAATGAAAAACTCTCAAAGAAGATGTGTGAGCATAGGTCTGGCATAAATAACAACTTGCCTACCTGCCTATATACCCACTTCAATAATCATCTGCATTCAGTATTAAATATGAAAATTAGAAAGTTGAAACAATCTACCATTCTTTCAATAGTTCTAATCGAAGCAAGAAACACTAACGTAAACACTGTTGGATCACTGAACTCGGCACAGCTATGCCGTATGGCTTTAATGACAACATATTAGGTGTAGGTAACCTATCAAGCCCGTGGGGGGGGGGAATCTGTCAATGTCAATGGTTGTTCAACTCTCACCCGAGAAGACGATGAAGCCATGGTCATAGACATGGTAACAGCACCAGAAATCCCCAGTTCAATAATGTCTCACCCATGTTAAAACTATTTAGGAGTTCACAAACACTGAGTCGTTTGGATGTTCCTTGCAAAACCTAAAATCACTGCTATCTACTGTTGGAAACATGCATATTTACAATCCTAAAACGCCTGAAAAGCAGGTGACAGTTTCGTGCTGCGAGGGCGCATATAGCCTTGTATTCAGGCAACAATAGTTATGTTACTTACCTCTTCACAGTTAACGCTATGACATTTAGTTACATGAAGGGCATTCTCAAACAATTTTTTCCATTATCGACCAGCATTTTTAAACAGGTGTTAACGAAATTTAAATAGCAGCGCACGCATGCATCTTTTATATACGGCCTCAAGCGTCTACATTGACGTCTAAAAAATCGAAGGGCTTCATCGGACCGGGTAACTATGGAAACGGGTCCGTGCATCGTTCACAAGGCCTGCTGACTATCCGGATTGTTCCTGATTTACACTCACATCCAGGCATGTAATAAAGGTGTACTTTCCCCGTAAGGTTTATATTTTACAGAACATTCATATTGAATTTCAAGAACCTCCTATAGTTACGTTTCCTATACAGATACAGGAACTGTAGGTTGGAGAAACGGTTTAATTATAACAGTCTTGAAGGTGTAGATCTGGAGAACTTCCATGACATCACTTGTGATCGCATGCCATCATTCTTTTGGAACAAACCTGATGGCCATATAATAACCGGTGACCTAAACATCATCACAAACGATAAACCTCGGCAGCTGTTCCAGTTTGGCCCTAAGCATTGAATAAGCTGTTAATGTATTTCACATGTGCACTTTCTATGCATAACCAGATGTCCTGAACTGTTGTAAATAAATGTATGTCAATCATTAATATCAAAGAAAGAACAGCAGTAAATCCAAAACTTCGATGGGTCTTCATACTTGTCAGCCATACAGCTACCTCTCCTGAGAAGCCATAGACAACAATTTTTATAAGTTGTAGCCAAATTTGATTTGCGCAGATTCTGAAAAGACCTTTTCTTTTATCGTTAAAACCATAAAAGCACAGCTAATAATGACAAAATCTGCCCTTTTAGTCAAGAACAAACATTTTTACTGAAAACTTGTGACAAAAAGGAAAAATAGTTGCATCGATGAGAACGAAAATTATCTTGCAATTTTTTTACTTTCTAAAATATATCACTGTATCAAGTGTGTTGTGAAATATCAGTGCATCTTGCTTCCTTACAGTGAATTATCATAGAGAAAACAGAAAAGTATCACGAATTTGTAACGCTTTTCACATGATCTGCAGATTTCACAGTGAATAGTATACTTTGCAAAACAGACTTTCAATTTGAAAACATCCTGATATCTCTGACATATGTCTCTGACATATTAAAGTTATTTGCCCGAAGGGCAACTCTAAAACTGTGACTGAATGATGCAATTTTTGGCTTCTACCGTACGGTAATATGCAAACATCCGGATTTCTCTGATATAAAGATCTGATATATTAACGGTATGTGCCCAAAGGGCGCGCTGAAAATACAGCTGAAAGTTGAAATTCGTGGCTGGCATGATATATTTACGCAACTTTGACCCCCATTTTGTAATTCAAAAACAAACTGACTCCGCCCCCCTCTTTAATATTTCAAAAAGAACCCCGTCACTAAAGTCGAAAACAGGGTGACCCCTCCCCCCCCACGTCAAAGAAACTGACCTTCTCCTAATTACCTCCATCATATCTATCCAGATGAGCAAGAAATAAAAGAAATAACAGAAAGTGAGGGCATATATCCAAGTATGACAAAATCTGTTCCTTGGATGATGAGAGACAGT
The DNA here is from genome assembly GCF_041260155.1 of Ptychodera flava. Lineage (NCBI taxonomy): Eukaryota > Metazoa > Hemichordata > Enteropneusta > Ptychoderidae > Ptychodera > Ptychodera flava. Next base: position 9,156,589 of record NC_091937.1, on the reverse strand, counting down.
ATTCCTGGCTTTGACTCACAACAGTAATTTGGCAGCTAGCTGAATTACCGTAGAATTACTTTGTCACTTTTAGCGCTATCTTGACGGTTGTAGCATGCTAGAAAGGTACTCGTACCCATTGTGAATACCTCATACCACCACATAACTAGTGGTTCGAGATTGCACTTTTGATTTTGTGAGTGTTTCTTTTTGTATTGTTTCTTGGACATGGTGATTTACTTGCCTTGAATGATAACGATTGCTTGAATTGATTTAATGGCGTATTCTAGATTTTATAGAGCTTTGCATCCTTGGCTGAAGCCGGCCGTGGAACGATTTCAAGAGCAAACGACCAATTTTTAGGCACATTTGACTACTACATCACTCAGAACGTTACTAGATGTGGTAAATTCCGATTTTACAGCTTAAAGCCCCAATAGCTGCAAATATTTAATAAACCGATCTCAAAATATCCTTAGTTTTCCAAAATGTTTATTAGAATAAGACCCAATGAAGACTGAAAATGCGTTTAACGCTGCAATGAGTGTTGTGAGTGACATGTAAATTCAAAGGTTTTAACGTCATTTTAGATTTCCCGCAATTTTAAAAAAACTGGTCATATGACAGAGAAAATAAAGATTACAACAACAAATTGTTAGCCACCGTGTTATGCATTCAAGCAAATGATGGCATCATACTGGTTTCTGTTATGATCACGATGTATATGTGCAGCAAAATACTGTTTTTTAGTATTTTCCCATGGGGGCCCCATTTTATGGGTGCGGCACCCATTTATTATTAAACCTGTTAAAACGTGCAGGCATGGTCCAATCAGCAACCGGTGATACTTCAGTACACGTCCTTCAGCGAGTAAATTTAAACGAACCAACTCTGGTTCGAAAAAAATCATAAAAATAATGCTAAAATTAGCAGCTATTGGGGCTTTAAAGTAATATTTTCACAAAACGATGTTATGATCTCGATCATCGTATAGATGCTTTTCAATTGACGTCACGAGGTCAGGTCACGAGGTCATCCGCCATCTTGTGGGGCAACCCGCACCGCTCAGTGAATCAACAACGTGTACACGTGTGTGTGGGTCTTTTGTTTACCTTCTCGTAATCGATGCTGAACGCGAACATTTTGCGTAGTGGTCGGCAGCTATAATCGATCTGTCGGCCTGAGGCCCAACTATCCTATCATACAGTTAAAAAATTATCGATTACCCAGATGAAAGAACAAAATTTTTGTCCATGAAAAGGCGGAAAAGTTGGATCTGTGCTATCGATCGGAAGGACTGGACGCCATCGAAGTATTCCAAACAAAGTCGGCTCGGACCATTTTCTGACAGGTATTATTGCTGTTCCTATTTTATATCAACAATTACCTGCACAAATGTGAACATTTTTAATGGTGACTCGATTATTTGACCGATCGCTCAGCAAATAATACTGCTTTGCATCAGTGCATACATTCCCGCTAGCATGATACGAATGTTCAACTTTCCTGCCATTTTGCATTTGCCGTTCAGCATTCTTTGATATGACCACAGTGGATAGAGGGACTGTGATGTGACCACAGTCGTTTGGAGAGCTATTCAGCGCTGGGACTATTCGCCCCATAGACGAGTGTGCAGAAGCGAGAAATACACACTCGTCTATGGGGCGAATAGTCCCAGCGCTGAATAGCTCTCCAAACGACTGTGATGTGACGTACTCCGTCGGGACACCAGCGACGTGCACACATTTCTCTCTGTCGTTTTGCTTTAATTCTACACGAAAGCTTGCTTGCAGCTTGCCATTTACTCAGTTAATGATATAGGATAATACCAGTGGCTTGGAATATCATACTCCGATAAACGTCCATGGCCTGGCTTTGAGAAGTATACTGCTTTGCAAAATAAATCGTCTTATCAATTCACTGATTCTCATATATGGCTAAAAGTCCTGAACTGTAACTTACAGAAGTTCCTATTGCATTTCATTAAGTTTTGTAATCTAAAAATTGGTCAGTACATAGAATTGAATGAAATGTTTTCATTTTCGTGACTGAACAGTGTACCAGGTGAACACTAAGTGTACCTTCCTTTCTTTCCTAATAAGAGAAACCATTTATGTTGTATGATGAAAGACACCCAAACTGGCCACCCTCTTTATACCTTTGGAAACCATCTGGACTTAAAACCATGTTGGGTCTATCATTTGGGCAAAAGAAAAAGTGAATCGATAGGAATGCTTTGCCATTTGATGAAGTACACAGTGATGGCATGATAAAATAGCATTCCCCTTTGTTTATTCTTTCTACCTAATGTCTGTTTGTCATTGTCAAGATTGTCAATCAATCAAATCAATCAATCAATCAATCTTTATTATACTCAACTCACACTAGCAGAGAGTGTGGTATGGTACATTCCAAAATTTGACAAAGTACAAAACTGAACACTTTCGAGAGGACAACAAAGTATCCAAGTTGTACAATAAGCAAACTGTTTAACAGTGGGAAGGCTACTGGAGGGTCAGCACAAATCAGTGTTCTTCAAGAATATAGCAAGATCTAAAAAATTATACTCCATAACCCTTTTAAGGGCCGTTTCTTTTTGTGTGACACCGGAAAAAGTGGAGCAATCTATTCCACTTTCCTGTAACAATAAAACTCGTTCATTGATAAACTTTTTACATGAGAATAATAAATGAAACTCATCATCTATTTCATTGCTATCACATCTGAGACAAAGTCTATCTTTCAAAGGCAATTTTGGCTTACTTTTCCTACCCAATTCAATATTTAAACTATGATCACTCAATCTAAATTTCGATAAAGCTCTGCGAAGAGTAAAATTGACAAATTATTTAAGTATTTTTCAAAATAAAGTCCGGTCTTGAAAGTTCTATATGTACGCAATTTATTACCACCTGTGACCTCCATTTTTTCTTGTATCGCTTGACATATTCTCTCTCCAAGAATTCAAATACTCGCTTGATATCTTCCTTTTTAATTTCTTGTTTAACTGGGCATATGATGTCACTCTTAAGGAGTTGAAGACATTCATATGAGTGTAACTTCCCAAATTACCAAGAATAAAATTTGCCCAAGGAGAATTTATATCTATGTTTTCTTGAAGTGCCTGTTTCAGAATATGATTTCCTGGTAAACTATTTAACCTACACCAATATTTAATGACAGACATATAAAGACATATAAAGACATTGTAATACACTACATGTAGTATTATGTCCTGTTAAAGTTTATTGACTTATTATACTTCAAGAAAATGTCCAGAAGAGTGAATCTATTTAATTGCAGGTTGTGTTTTGAATACAGTAGTACTTCATATCAGAATGGATTTATATAAATTACCATGTAAAAGTCAAGTATGGGTGTGATGTTTGTTATCACATGCGATATGTCTGCCACAGCAATAGTATACTATTTCATGTTCTGTTAAAGAAAGTGTTCACTTTGTTTTCATCTTTTTGAAAAGCTATCAGACCTATTCAACCCCAATTTCCTCTAAACAAGTGTGAAATCACCATTGGTGATTTGGTTTTGATTTATTCATACGCTTCTTGATCTCTGTAGTTTCACAGTGGCTTCGATGGCAAACATAAGGGTACCGACATGACTACAAGTCTCACCACGACAAGCCATACAAGTACAGTGTCCGGCGAGAATTTCTCCCCTCTTCTCAGCAATAATCCAGGGCTGCAGCTGTGCTTCGTTCATACGTTGTGAGTGATGTACCTTGGATGTTGTTTCCGTTAACATTTGCGGACCTGATGTTGCTCACCCAGCCGCTAACAAAATAGCTATAGGACTGGAGAGATTTGTACGCCTTGAGGTCTTCCAAGGTGTAGGCACTCTGTGGGTAGACAAAATAGTTTACGATGTCGGGATATGTAATATCCGGCCACTCACCAACGTCGTCTGACGACCAATAACTTTTCTCAGAATTTCTGGAGCTGGTACGGGTCTGGTTACCAATTACCGTAAAATTCCTAATTGAAGCCGCGGCTTGTATTAGAAACATTTTTGAGGGACCCCTGGGATCGCGCACTGAAGTCCCGGTGCGGCTTCAATTACGTACATTTCCTGTGTTTCGATATTTTTCTCAATGCTCACCAAGCAGTGCAGGGGCAATCGCTATTGTTATGCAAATTAGTGCGTGAATAAATTACCCGCATAAAAAGCCCCTACCCTAGTGTAACTCCAATATAGAAACATTAGGAGAGTGTATTTGGTCGTTAAACTTGGTAAAATTCCTTTTAGATAATAAGGAAACTATTAAAAGATGTTAAAACAATGGGAAACTGGAGTTCCCTTGACAGCATCGTAAGGAAAATGACACGTACTGACCCTGCTGACCCCCGTCCCCTAAATAGAATAGTCTCACTAAGGTCGGCCATGTTGACATGCATGGCATGCATGCATGATGTCTTTGTTTCAAGTTTAGGGGTTTTTGGACGCTGAAATTTCACAAAAATGTCGCTTCTGTATTCAGAGATTGTACAATCAATTTCTTTGGACGTGCAAGTCGATTTTGAAAGCGATAGAAGAGCAAATGGTGTTGAAAAAAATCGTGCATAAATTAGCATAAATTAAGCGTCCATAGCGTGGGTCCCCTTGATTTACAGCTGTCTTGTTTTGCCGAACCGGTGGCTCATACTCGGATAGTGCAATAAAGGCAAGTGAATGACCTTTGGTAACTTTACTGGCATGTTTTGTGAACTGTTTTGTGGTCAAATTCAAAAACGGAACGTGTACAAGTTTATATGCACCCACCATAGTCATTCAGCAGTACAGTATAGGCAGTTCATTATGTCAATATGATGCAGGTGGTGGTGTTGTACGTCAGGCATCGGTAAGGGTACGTGGGTATTGAATGAAAACTACGTATTTGAAACATGGTATCTCAATCTCTCAACTATTTTAACTTGTACACAAACACCGTTGCTTCAAAATTGTTGCATCAGGTAATTGACTATGGCGGTGTTTACCACACTGACAAAAACTTAGGCCGTGTTCAAACATACACACAAACGTGCCGATACATGGGGCATTGTTTGTACTTTTGTTACAAGATGCTTCGCAGAAGCCTGCCAAGTAAATGAACTTCTGATTGTAATTTTTTTTTTTAGATTTACTTAATAACTTATCATTTTGAGCTAAAAAAGGACATTGGGTCAACAGTTGGAAATGGGTCTGGAGTTGTTCAAACCAACAGTATAGGAAGTATTTGTACTGTCAATCAGAACACTCCATCCCTGTCACCTTATGTATGGTTTTGATTGAGGAACATACTCTACCATAGTCACCTGTGGTCATTCCGCTCTGCGCCTATGCCCCCATAGATGTGTGTGTACACATATCTATGGGGCGCATAGGCGCAGGGTGGAATAGAACACAGGTGACTGTGACTACTATTATCTTTGACCTTACATTGAGATTCTGACACCCTTGAAATTGAAGGAAACATTCATGATGTTGTGTTTTGTAGTTGCGGGAATGTGCCATGGGAAAAATACTGTAAACATATTATATGTTTCAGTGTACCATCCATTCCCAAGGTACACCAAATGCAGCTGTCCTTCATGCACACAGCTGGAGTTTGGGGCAATTACTCTTGGCTGCAAAGCTGTTTAATGGAATCAAGAAGTGAACTCCAAGCTCCTTTATATTAACCCTTTGAGTGCTATAATTTTTTTCCACCAAAATTACAGTGCAATTGGTAATTTTTTCGTAATTTTGGACTAAATGGACACCATATTCAATTGACTACAATATTTTTGCAAAATTCTAGCAAAAATCTGAAAAAAAATGACTGTGGTATATTTTGTGAAGGTGATAAAAGTTTACTTTGGCGCTGAAAGGGTTAAAATCTTTCCATTTTACACGATTTTGGCCACGTATTGGCATTAAGATTGTGTTTTCATTCAGTTAGTCATACATTCATCAACATTTCTACAAAGTAACAACATGTCAAGCAGCAAATATGTTTAAGTGATGTTTATTCTATTCATCCAAAAATTCAAACCAGTGCTACATGTTTAATTGTACATTTTCCGAAGACAAAAATGTGAATTTTGAAAACCTTTCATCTTACTGCTGGCAAAGTAAATAATTATCAAATGTCAAATATAATACTCTGCAATGTGTCTCGGTTTTATTGAGACATCCACAGCATTAATAGCTGCGCCCCCTAGCGGTCCAATGACAAATAATCACAACTCAAGTATTTTGAATGTGCATGCCAAACAATCTTGGTATAAACTATAGGAATTGTGCACTCTCTCAGAAAACTTGCTTCTTAATTTCATCAATTTGGTTTCATACTGATTACAGGGATAATCTTTTAACAAATCCTTTGTCATGGAACCATGAGCAGAATTCATTGCATGTATTTCAAAATTTCTTTTTCATCAAATATTAGTAACATTTTAGGTAGTGATGTTTCAATTGTCAAATTTCTAAAGCAATAACTGATGATATCCTGCTCCTAGCTTTGGAAAGAGATGAAAGTGAGATTTATAGAGAAGAGGAAATAGAGGGTGATAGTAGAATGTATGCCTGCAATCTTCATAAAGCTAGAAATTGAAAATTGCCTGCATTCATTCGAAATAAGACTCTACTAAACTAATTTTTTTGGGTTTTCTATTTTTTTTATTTTTTTTTATTTTTTTTTAAAGTGAGCGGAGGTGCCATGACAAAATAAAAGTGACCCCTATCTAAGAAAAAATGATATACTGTTAAGAATAGATGATAGGTGTTCGTTCAGGTAACGACTCAAGTGTTGAATTCATGACCTGGAACGAGACAGAAGTATTCAAAATTATAATTTTCAAACAAATGGCCATGCAAAATGTCCTGGATGGATGCTTGGATATGTATAAGAAAAAGGCAAAAAATTTCCTCTATTCAATTTGTGGTTATTTAAAAGGAAGCTTTTTTTGTGAGTTTCAGAATGGAAAAATATATTATCTTTTGCGGTTTTTTAGAAAATAATTGGGAGGGTTTGTATAAGTAGTTGTTTTACAGGCATGCAGATGGATTAAATTTTGTCCTGAGTAGTATTTTTCAAGTTGTTACAGTAATTAAGCAATAGAGGTGAAACTTTGCCCTTTTCTGAGGTCCTCTTCTGTATTACCTGTAAATAAAGCTGAAATACAATTAATAATGATGGACTTGACTGAAAGTAAAAAATATACTGGTATGTATTTGTGTTTTGTGTTTTATTTTAATTATGGTTGTCTTGTGAACTGCTGGTGCTGTTGTTATCTGATGATGAATTTACATTGCTGTCTGTCATGTTGTAGATTGTGGCTAATTGTGATTCTGTATATTCCTTGTCAATGTCCCTGTCTTGTGATGATGTGTTACCAGTGCTGTCGGATTGTTTTGTTTTGGGATTTAGAAGTTTACTGATGTACTGTTTTTTGTGTGTGTTGGCCCTCAGTCTGCGTTTCAGAATAAGTCGTCTTTTTTCAAGGTATGGATGATTTTGTTTGTGTGTGTAAGGAGCATATGGTTTTCTTCTAACTCCTTTCGCAGCTCCTCTTCCTTCACACAGACACTTAAAAATCTTGTAGACAAAGATGTGGTCATCCTGTCAATCAAACAGAAAAATTAGAATTAGCTCAAGACAACCATAGTATAAGAGTATTACACTAAACTATTATATTAAAATAACAATCCTCTACATCCCTGTTAAATATGACATTGTAATCTTTGGTTTCATATCTGTAATCAGGGATATTTGCATAAAAATAATATAACATAGGTATGAGTTGCAGAATTTTAGAAACATGTGTAGGATGAGTTGGGCCATGTTTGAAATGAACTAAAAATAAATTGTTGTCAAAAGAGGCAACAGTAAAAGAAGAACTTTCAACTCTGTTAATATCATTAATGTTAAGTGCTATGTCTTCTTCAGCAAGTGCATGCAAACAATCGTTTATTGAAAGTGGTGAGTCTGTGCGTGTAACTATGCTGAAGCATTCATCAGGATCAAAAAAGGTAATCTTTCCAATGTTATTTTCTAAAGATGCCGTAATTCCAATGTCATCTACCAGCAAGTTGGTTGTTGGGATCTTATGAGAGTCAAAAAGAGAAATTTCTGTAACATGAAGTAAAGGATGATAGAGCTGGCCCGACTCAATATCTAGAATAGAGTTGAGAAGCCTAACAATACTAGGATAATGAGAAGCAATGCTATCTAAAACAGAGTTTTCTTTAATAACCCAAGCAACCAACCAGGACAATGGTGGAATCATGACCAATAGTACAACTGTGAAAAAAGAAGAATAGACATGTTAGTGAAGAAAGGTGGGAGGGGTGAGGGCAATTGCTATACCATTAAAGTTCTGGGAACAGGCTATTATGTATGTGTGTTTGGCTTCAGGAGAGAATCAACCTGACTTCATTTTATTATTTTCTTGTTCAAAGTTATTTATGGATGATAGCTGTTGAAATGTATCAAGTGATAAAATGAGAGTGATACTCTGACTGCAAATGACTCATTTGTTTATTTAGGATAGTATTGATAAATCTGCCGACCACTATGTGATAAACAACAGATTGCATCAATACAAATATAAATAAACATATATTAAGTGCAACATGCTATTTCCCAGAACGGAATTACAGCCTGTAAAGAAAACGTGTGTTTGCAGTTGTAGCTTCTAATACCTTCACAACACTGACAGAACGAAGTTGAGAAATACGCATCGCCACATTTAATGCATTTCCTGGAAGAGAAAACTTGATAGTATGATTAATATTTCTGGGAGGAAAATGGGGTGAATCTGTTTCCAACATGACTTTATCCAAAGGTATATTCCTAGCAGTCATTTGAGCTGTAGATGCTGTGGGAAAAGTGATAAGATTAGTAAAACCAAATTTTAAATTTGGAAAATGGCTACTCCACATTGCAACATCTTCTAAATTTCCTGTAAAGCAATGGAGATGAATTGGATGAGATGGATATAAATACTTCTTGGCAAGAGCAAATGTTTCTTCTTGCATGTCCCTGCAATGAATAACAATTGGAATATTATGAGTCTGGGCTGCTTTAAGATGGAAAATGTACGTGTACTGCTGCTGCTGGATAGTTGATTTGTGTAGATGTTTTCTGTCCAATCCAGTTTCACCAATGGCAACAATATTCTGCTGATCCAAGTTTCCTAAAATGAAAGATTCAACTGAAGGTGAATGTAGGTGTGCATACTTTGGGTGAAGTCCAACAGTTTTCCAGATGCCAGGGTTGGTAAAATCGTGAAGGCGATGGTAAAATTCTGGGAAACAAAAGTTCGAAATGCATCCTAAATAGTTTGCTGGAAATGAAAGAGAGTTGTAGTTAATTTGATGAGGCAATGAATCTAGGTGACAGTGTGAGTCAAAATATACATGTCGTCTTCGTAGGTGGTGGAATCGGCAATGTGGGGCCTCACATACTCCATACATGTAATCTTTACACAATCCTTGGCAAGAGACCTCATACAGTTGGGAAGCTGCCATACTGTAATATTTCTGAAATAGAGAGAGAAAACTGTATCAAGGCATTTGACTTGGAACGTCATGTGTCAGTGTCATGCTCAATCATATAAATTTTCAAAGATGTTTGTATGTGCTTTGAAATAAAGAGGACAGGTAGATATAGGAAGCAATGCAGTGTAATGTGAGTGCATGAAAAACCCGCAAACTGGTATGTCATTGTAGTTTTCTTTGCGCAGTTCTGTAGGTGCAGTGTATCTCAGGTTACCCCTTGTCCTTCTGTCATGCTCACAGAACAACGTATGGAGTTCCTGTGGAGAAACATTGCCTGGAATAGAAAGTGTGTTGGTTAGTGTATTGATAAATGAACCATATATGTATATATCTCTTTGTAAGGCTACTGTGAGTGCTAGGAGATGATATTCATCCCCCAGGCTTTCCACCTTCTTGCTGTGTTAATCAGATCTTTAAATTTCCGTTGAACACTGTCTGCATATGCATTTAGAAGTCTGTTTGTTAAATCTTTTTCAATTATTTGTTTGAAAAGTGAGGCATGCTTGTGAAAAATTGAGAGTGTCAGAAGCCGTAGAACAACTGTGTATTCTTCAGTGCCTGTTAGACAAAGAGAAATCATATTCCAAAGGCAGTTTCCATTAGGGCTTGTGTTCACAGGTTTATGGTGCTGAACCAAAGAAGGGTGAAGATATTGTTCAATGTGAGTTGCAGAATGTGTCTGTGGAGTACCACTGTACAGTGCTGGGATTTCCCTCTAAAATAGCAATACATGGAATTTATTGTTGGTTGAAATGTGTGCAAGACTTGGGTTATCTTATGGTCATTATATCCATCACTGGAGAATAAATTCAAGGGTAATTTTTGTAGAACCTCCCGTGAATATACAATAAGCTGTTTCTTATTATTTGTGGACTTTTCAGTGTGATCTTGTGAAGAGAGTGGGTCAGAACAAAGGTTTTGTGATGGTGATGTTTGGTTGTCTAAGTTTCTAGCTTTGTTGCTGTCAGAGTTTCTTTGGCATAACTTTCCTGTAGTCTCTGCATAGTCCATGATTCCTTTTACTGTTAATGAAGAAAACATTGCACTTTCGCTGAAAGAGAGGAGGTGTACATTAGAAAGAGAAGTTACTCTGCTCAAGCAACATACGACTGACCTGGTGCAAAAAAGCTATCATCTAAGTGTATGAATGCAGATTCTAGAGTGGTACCTTGCAGACGATGGACGGTACATGCCCAGGAATGGATGAGTGGGTATTGAACCCTGTATACGTCAGTTTCATTGATCTAAGATGTACCTTTTGTTTTACTTTTGTTACTGGTATAATGCTGTTATTCTGCAACTTCCTTAAAAGAACAACGTTGTGCTTGATTGCTGCAATAATACCCTGTGTACCATTCCAATGCCACCTGCAATATCTAAATTTCGAGTTACCATGACTTTTGAACCTACACACAGCTCTATGTGTGCAGGCATTGTACCCTTCACCTTATCAAGCTCTGCTGAATTTGACTGGGAAAGTGGTTGACCAGAGCTGTCATAGTCTCTGGCATGAAAGTGAGTGCTTGGGCTAGAAGATAAGTGGTTTTTCTGAATGTAGCAGTTGATGCGTTTGATTGCGCCATGTTTGGCACATTACTATGGCATCTGTGTGGGACAGTGGATTGCATTCTTCAGTCTTGATGTGTCCCACACCACATATCCTGGAATGTAACATTTGTATATCAGCAGGGGTTTGTGTTCCATCCCTCACTCTGTTCAACATAGATGCATATTGTGGGTCAGATTTTTGGCGGCAATTGTCTGTCAAGAAAAAAGGTTTGAATAAGGGCCATAGGGAGCTTGAATAAATTTGCTTGCTACCTGGTTTTGAAGTTACAGCAGGCAGTTGAAAGAGGTCTCCAAAGAGAATGATTGATTTTCCTGCAAAGGGAATATCATTATTCATTTGTGATGTTTGTCTGCAAAGTGAATCTATCTTTCTCAACAGTTCATCAGTCATCATGCTTACTTCATCAATGATGATGACATCTGTGGCTGAAATTGCATTCCAAGTTTGGTCTTGATATGTAATGCTAGATTCAAGATCTGGTGGCAATAGCTTGAAAAAAGAGTGTATAGTTTGTCCATTTATTAGTAATGCTGCTGAACCTGATGTTGCCAAAACCTCTACAATTAGACCTGAAAATTCAAAGTGTAAAACCAAGGTGTGAAGGAGGAAGCTTTTACCGGTACCCCCAGGTCCTGTAATAAATGCGAGAATTTGTTGGTCTGTTTGTTGATCAATATGATCAAATATTGATCTTTGTGATGGTGTCAACTTTTGAAGTCGTTCTTCCATATCGACTTTTTCAGATAGTATTTTCTGTCTGTTGTATTGAAGCATTCTAGAAACATCGCAGTCTTGATCTACTGAGAGATGTTCATCAGAAATTGTTGCATGAGAATAATTGTCGTCTTCCATGCCTGCAAATGGAATTGGTTCACCATAGTCCACGTTGTTGATTTTGTTCATAATTGCTGTAGAAGTTGAAACCTGATTGATCAATAAACGCCTTGCAACTTTAGCAATTGATTTGGGTCAAAGTTGCGTTTCTTCATTTCACTGAAAGTTGGATCAAGCATATCACAATGGTCAAATATAGCACGAATATAACATTCTTCTTGAAATGTCTTTGTCTCATTGTCTTCTGAAATCAAATCATGTTCACTATAGAAAGGTACATTAAGTAACAATTGCTGAAAGTAAAAGACTTCACCATCTGCAGCTGTAAGAAATCTGTATCTAGTTAGTATGGGCTTTGCCCGGCCAACAACCCTGTTGTTCTTCTGGTCGTATGTAACATTTGATTGGCGAGAGATTGGAACTTTACGCTTCTCTGAAGTGAGAACTTGATAATTCATCACATATTCTGGAAATGTTATTGCTGTGAAGGGTTGTTCCTTTGGTCTATTCATATAATGTTCACGTGCACCTGCAATGAAAATGTCTGATGAGTCATGGCTTTCACTTGACAATTGTTGTTGCTGCTTTAATATTCTGTTGCGATCGCAATCGAAGTTGGTATCAAGGAAAACTACCTGACGTGTTGAACTGACCATGTGGTAGGACAGACAATAGGCAGCAGCCTCTGGAGCACCTATTAAACGAGATTCTAAGTAATTAGCCACTTCATTTCTACCTTCTATTTCAAGGCCAAAAGTTGGTTCTACCTTTGCTACATACTTTACTAGATAACGTTCTAGACCAGTGTTTGTTACAGCTTGTACATTAATATGCCCCTGCCATGCAAATAATAAGTATGGATTATAAGGCACAACACGCTGATCTTCTGGATGAGAGCGCATATATTCAAAACGCATCGTTTTTCCATGTTCTGAAGCATCTGTTAGGTCTGCATTGATGGAGCTGCAAAGATTCGACCAGTGACCTGACCTGCAAAGAAAATTCATCAGTACCGCGCGGCATGCAGGCAGTTATTGCATCCTCTGGTAAAGTGTTACCTTCTACCCATAAAATCATGTGAATATGCAAAGCACCTCTGTTCTGTGCCTCAACTCTGTACCAATGATCTGTTACTTTACCAAATACTGAACATTTTCCATACAGCAACGTTTTTACAGCATCAAAGCGTTCAAAGAAGTATACTGTAGAGTCGACAGGATGAAGGATGGAAGCAGAGCGAGGGTATTGTTTCAAGATATTCTTAAGTCCAGGCCAAGAGTCATTTGCAGTCAGTGTGATGAACAGATCTGGTGTGCCTAGGTGACCAACCATTGCAACTAAATCTAACCATTTCTTTTTCCAAAACTGCTTGCTTGCTGGAACAGTTGGGGGTATAATGGACCCAAACCTATAATAGTTGTCCCTGTTGGCCGTCAAATTCCCAATGGTTAAATTGGTGACCCGATTCCTGTTAGTTGCTGACACAATTTTATTGTACATTATGATGCGTGTCTTTATGTTTCTATCATAAGCAAAGAACAGATAAAACTTATCATTCGCCCAACGTCTATCTACATGCAATAGTCTAAGCTTGTGATACTGTCCCTGAGTCAGTCCTCTTGAAATTTTGTACCATGATCCCAAACCCCATGGAAAAAGGTGAGGAAATAATTTAGCTTCCAAGGCCTTGTCCGCAAAATTTAAATTTGCCACTTGTGGTAAATTATCTGATCCATTTGAAGGCTTCTGTACCTGCTCACCCACACATACAGACTCAACTGCTACTGGCCTATCTAATGTTTGAAACTGCTCAGCTGGAAATATCAATCCCTCCTGTTGTTTTAATTCAGAAATTGGAATTTGTTGACATGTGGACATTTTCAAATCTGGAGTGAAACATGGGAAGCTTGGATGTGCACAATTGACAGAAAGGGGAGGGAAATAACCCCGCACTGTTTCACAGTTTGCAAGAAATTCTTTATAAAGACTATTGTTTTGATGGAGCCAATTAAGACATGTTTTGACAGATGACATGGTCACTTTTGGCTCACCAGAGGTATCACCTTCGTACAGTAAACCTATCATTCCTTTTAATTTGTGTGATGATGAAGATGAAAATGAAACATTCCCAGAACAATGCAAGTAGGTATAACCTGGAGGTTTGAATGTTGAGCAGTAAAGGCTTCCTATCGATAACTGTCTGTACTCATGGTAAGTATGCAAACTATTGAAACATTCAGGAACTGAACCAAAATCATCGAAGAAACAGTAATCTTGTACACCCCCTCCTGACTCATATTTCTGTTTACACTCTCTACATATAGATGCATTTGTTGATCTTGTGATTCTTGCTTTTAAGTTTCCTTCACTGTGGATTTTCCAATTTTCTTTTGTCTTTATACACAATGGACTACCAGCTGGTATTAGATTTCTAGCTTTCCAATGTTCAGGAGGGCAGGAGCACCATTGTACACTGGTAGAGTAAAGAATTTTACCACACATACAACATATTGCATTGGGAAATATATTATCCAAAACATCTTTGAAATGGAGGGCCCTATTTATAAATAGTTCGTTCATTGTATGTCTTACCTGAAAATTAAATGAAGTGTTGGCCGAACAGAAAAACCTGCACCTGTGGGGGGAAAAAAGTATAAGTTAATGTAGCATGTAGACACAATTGATAAACGTGATCTTAACTTTTCTTTGGAGTTCTCATATTTCCATTGATTTTACATATACTGGACATTAAGGTAGCGACTCAGTTTCATTGTCACTTATTTTCAATCCTCATTTTCACAAAGAAGACGTGGTCACACACCCGACATGTGGTACTTTTTTTATCTGCTCGGTCACCGAAGAGTTCAGAAAATTTGTTAGTTTTTCAAAAACAGTGCGCATACAGCTGTTTTACTCAAAAACACGTGTTTTTTAGTTTTTTTACTCAAAAAAGTGTAAGTACAAATCTCCAATCGGCCTTGGTGATCTGTTTACGGCAATCGACGGCTGGGTATACTGGGCAAAAAACCGTGTCCCGGATTTTTGAAATTCGCTTTTGTTTTCGCACAATGCACCTTCAGAGTGTCAACTTGACGTTTTTTGCATAAATTATCGGCCTTTGTTCACGTTTGTCAGGATATCTTCACTTCCAGGCCCTTTATCGGAAATCTGAGACACGGTCTTTCAGATATATTCATTCACTGTCCACAGGTGAAAAATCAGGCTAGTCTGTCCAGGCGCCGCCGACTTATACTTATTTAAATAATGTACGCACTGCCAAAAACGGAACTGAGAAAATCGACGATTTGTGTAAACGACCTGTGCGTCACACATTGTGACCAAGAAGTCCGACTCACGCACTATTTTCTGCGAATTTTCTTATAACAGGAATAAGTTGAAATATTTAGAGTCAGTTTTGGGAATTTTGAATATGTTTAGGATTGCAGATCGTGTGAAAATAGAAAGAAATTATTCACTGAACTGGCAAATGCTTAGTGCCAGCAGTGGGTGGTATTTACACAACAAACACAGAGGGGTACTTAGCGATTTAATCCATTTTTGGAACGTTTAACTAGCATATTAACTGTATACTGTTAACTCAACGGTTATCAATCTGGTTACCAGTGTTCACAGTCAAGACGAAGACGTCGAAACTTGTGTAAAAAAGTCTATCAGATCGAGACCTGTGTGCTGTTGTCGCGCGATCGCGTCGGGCATTCACTTGTTCTTGACTCAAGTTGTCTACTTCCTGTCTCGCGATCGGCAATTTATGCATGTTCTTTGTGAAAAGTGATTGTCAAGTTCATGTTAGCGCCGACACTGTGAGAACGGGACGTCACTTGCTAGTTTTCCTACCTCAAGATGAGACGAACACATGTAACTCTTGACAACATAAAATGTCTGTCGTATTTTCTTAGCTTTTGCACCGCACTGCAAACTTGTCGCCCTTCGTTACGACGGGAGAGATTGACTCTTGTTATTTTTTCAAACTTTATTTATATGTGTTCTTGTACCGATTTTATCAAACTAATAATAATCACGCCGTAGCGTAGAACAGTGCAGGCTGTCATCGACAGCGTGTTCCGAGAGACAGAGTATCGACTAGTCTACACAGCTAGTGGAGTCACTCGACTTGCGCAATACCAGCGCACACATTATTATTTCGGAGATTTTTACTTTTAGTCAAACTTTTGATGACTGACCTCATATTGCAAAAATTGCTAGTTTCAGCACTTCTAGAAGTTGAGCCGGGTTTGTTTTACGTTCAGTGTTGAGGTCCAGCTAGCAGCTGTGGAGTCTGTGGGTAATTGATAAGTTAAGCAACACGCACACAATAATCATTTGTGAACCCTCGCAATTCACGTTTGACGTTAATTTTTGGGTTATATTTAAAGAAAGAAAAGGCATGAAATAAAAAAAAATATTTGCATTTCGTTTCGAAAAATTAGCAGATCGGTGAACTTGCTCTTGTGAATCTACATTATGTGTGTATGAACTCCTGCACTGGCTTGGGAAACTCCTTGACATAAATGTCACTTGTTGTCGGGTACGGTGTTGTTCAAGGTTTCTCAGCAGACACGAAAAGACTGCACGATAGAAAATTCGAGTTTAAAAATATAAAAGAACACGATACTAACACCAAGCATGTACAGCAAGAGTGATAAAATTATCGCAACTAACAGAAGTTTCATCTCGCTCAGGCTAATTTTTGGACTCGGGTATGCAATCAGCATAGCCTAATATGTTCGAAAAGCAGCGTGTCAAATACTTTCATAGTTGTCTCCGTTATCGTCTGCGTCCTCGGCCAAATCTGACTCTTCACTGCATTCTTGATCGTTATTGCAGGGAGTATGAGCCAAAGTCAGACTGTTTTACATTTAAATCGACCTTTGCGCATGTTGCCGTCTTTTTCAGGTCCGCTTTTGTGGACCTCGCTTGCTTTTTCGACGGTACGGAGCGCGAGCGCCTGCTTTGGTCTGCTCGACGTGTTTGCCGTACCGATACATGCGGAGTTCAAAACGCTGAGCATAACGTTGAAGCTGGCGCATGCGCACTATACCGTAAAGCCTATAGATAATCTCTGCGTGGTTATCAAAGATATCGTGGTCGGTAATCCGCGACCGTTAAGACAAAAGGGAAATAATGGCACGCGGTGTAGCTGATAGTTTGCCATTTTAGTAATATTTCAGGACTTTTCCGGTACGATGTGACCCAACACCTTTCCCCAAAAGAAAGACCACGTGTTAGTGGTTCGAAATTTGAAATAAAAAAAAAATTGCTAAAATTGACCTTTGAACCTGAGTCGCATCGTTAAGCTTATCCATTTGCTTTATAGTTCTCCAACCTACAGGCAACTGCACAAAGTGTATTCAAACTGGTACAACAAAAATGTTGCCATGCATATAACAAAGTACGCTAATTTATGTATCATCCAGAAATTCTTTTAATGTTAGGGCTATTTTTATGATTTATTTATTTATTTTGTCTTACCTGAAAAGTAAATAAACTTATTCCTGAAACAAAAGATCTGCACCTGCAGGAGAAGTGAAGTCAGCTTTCAATGGATGTGATATACATTGAGAGAATTCACAGACAAATCTTAGAGTATATTACATATGGTCCATCAGTCTCTCTCTCTCTCTGCATGCACAGACATAGACACCACTAAATATGTAAACAGTATATATATATATATATATATATATATATATATATATATATATATATATATATGTGTGTGTGTGTGTGTGTGTGTGTGTGTGTGTGTGTGTGTGTGCGCGTACGTACGTACGTACATGCATCCAAACTCGAGATAAAGGCGACTAGGTGTTTCAACCTATGTTGTTACAAAACGAAACTCAGAATAGGTGTCCGGGTTTATAGGAATGTTTTACCGCTGTAAAAAATAAAATTCCTTTTCAAAATTCCATAGCAGTCCGAACAGAGTGCAAGTTGGCACACTGTTCCACGTAAAATTGGGAGAAGTAAATTTAAAGCTCAGACATGATGAAAGTCGAGTCTCTTTTGAACATGTTTTGTTGTAATACTGTTATTCTCTCAAGTCTCACTCTCCACACAGAGCTTGCAAGGCGTATGTAAGCGAGCTAGGGAGTCTGACCGATAGTCCGGGTCAGGGTTCATCGATTCCGAGAGGATCGACCGACCGCGACAGCGACCGCGCGCGCATGCGCCGGTCAGTGTGCTGAGTCCCGTAGAGCCGTGGCCGTTGAGCAAACACGTATGTACACACGGAGATTGTAGCATAAGCAAGCCATGACGTCTGACCGACATCCAGGGGTCAGGGTTCATGGGTTCCGAAAAAATTACCCAAGCGACCGCGCGCGCATGCGCCGCTCAGGGTGTTGGCGATCATGGTCCTTCCAATTACCGTAATCGCTCGATATCTTAATACCGAAGACCACTGCTCTTTACAAAAGCAAACGAAATAATATTCCCAGATCCGGAAAACATTGATTTTAGAACGAGTTAGCAACGCTAATCGCGTGATCGTACATGTACTGGCCACGACGTCCGATTGACCACCGCCCGTCAGGAAATTTACCTTCCAGTTACTGTAATCAGTTGATATCTCATACCAAAATCATTACTCACTATAGAGCCAAACAAAATTATCGTCCCAGACCCCCAAAACGTTGATTTGCGAACGAGTGGCAATGCTGATTATGTTCGATGTCCGAACACGGCCCGTCACTGCCCTCGGAACTTAGCGCTCCAATCATATTACAGGCATTGTTCCGGTAGACAGCCAGCACGGCTCGTTACCCAGACAGGAGTCTTCCACTGATTTCGGGAAGTATCCGGCTGCCCGAACAGCAGATCTTGGCAAGCGAAGATGGGCAGTGGCGGGCAGTAATTATTAGCAAAACCGCTGAAAAGTTTACGTATTAATAAAATCATTTCTTTTTGCATGATGGAGCACGGTCCCTCCACAAAAAGGCTTTTTGCGATAATGTGCCCTTCTACGTTATGCAATACTGCGATATTTAATGGTCTGATCACGCAAGACAATTGAGATAATTATTATATACTGAGGCTTGAAGATTACGTAAAATAGAACCATTCTTTTGCGATGTGTCCTGACATGTGCAATACTGCGCTGCGGCGCGGTGTTTGGTCCATCCTGAGCTGCGGTCACGCAAAACGATTTAGGTAATTTGTAGTTAATAGTCACGTGATCGGTATTTTGCCGCGCCCGCCAAAGAGACCAACCGCGTAACCGTCGCGGCCGAAGGGCCGTAGTTTGCAAACCGCAGAATAAACATGATCGTATATCGCAGACTGTAAAATTTAGTCAAACAGTGACGACCACACGCAATTTCTATAAAATGACATAAGGAAATAAAACACGACTCTTCCTATATTAAAAAAAAACTCACTGGAATCAAATATCAATCAAACCCTAATGAGCGTCCGTCTTGGAAATTAAATAGAAATACAAAATTAAATAATTTAAATAGAATACAAAAATCAAAATTGAATTTAAATAGAATACACTTATTAGCCTTTATTTGGTAAAACCACGGTCCCTCTATCACCGTGGTAGAACAAAGTTCTTTACAACGGCTATTCCTGATTATGTGTATGAAATGTTCTATCACAAAAATGATACAATAGAAAATCTACCTGTATATTACATTCACCTGACAGGTGCAGCCAACGAACAATGCACTTTTAAAGGGGTTCTTACTATGATAAGATATATTGTACATGACAAGTAATGTGAACTGACTAATTTTAAGTCAAGAGGGTAATTAATTAGCTGTTCATAATTTGCCCTCCCACTGAAAATTTTTCGACTTACCCTGCCGCACTCAAACTTCATTTTTACCCGCTCCCCACATATTTTTGCCTGTTTCCCCTCCCCACTGTGAATATTTGAAGCTCCCCTGCCCTGTGGCGAAAAAAAAAAACTTGCCGATTTCCCCTGCCGTGGAAAAAAATCCCCTCAAAATTTTGTCATTCAATTTCCCCTGCAGACATGAAGCTACCCTACCCTGTGATGGAAAAAAAACTCGATTTTCCCCTGCCCTGAGAAAAAATTCCCCTGAAAATTAAACATTCCCATGCAGACACATACTGCAGTGGCCTTGTATATGGTTTCCATCTCGCAGTACATAGAGTTAGATGTGGGGGTCAATCGATAGGCTACGTACTCTGCATAACCTTTAAAAGGTATAAGTACTTGCACTGTGTCCCCATCCCTGGAAACACCATGGCCCAACTTCCCCTGTCCCCGTTTCAAAAGTGGCTTCCCCTCTCCTCGGTTTTCGCCGAGCCCTGTCCCCAGGACAATCAACACATATCTGCCCTGCCCGACAAAAAACTAAAATTTGCTCCCATGCCACCGAAAATATGTCCCCTGCCCTAGCAAAATTAAAATTCCCCTGCCCTCAAAAAATGCTTCCAGAATAGCTTTTTCGATGAATAGCTCCGTTGGCTGCACCTGACCTGATTCCTACTTTGTTTTCAGGTTTTTTTCCGCACGTTACTTATGTTACAGGCTTTACCCTACCCAAGTAATTTAACAAAAAATCATGCTGGTTTTCATGATTATTTTGTCCAAATTTCACGACTCGGAAAGACGGAAATATTCGGCATATTTTGCTTTCTATGATGTCCTGGTAAAATTATGGAATATATATTAAGATAAGATTGAAAAAATACGTAATCGGATATCAATGGATCATTCTAGACAACCATCGCCGCGCGGCACTCATGCCGGACCTGCATTGATCATGTAAAGATACTTGTTTTATAATTTATCCGTTTGCGTATCGTTATGATTTTTTACTCCAGTGAAAAAAAAAGTTTAATTTAACAGTTTTCTGTGATATAACATGTCAAATATCCATGAAATTCTACGAAAGTGTTTCAAGATGAATGTAAGTAAAAAAAAACACTTACCTCCGACTAAATATTAAAACCACAAAAACTTCTTCTTTGAGATTTGAACAAAAAAACTTGTCTTCTCTTGAATAATCTACGATCAATTTAGCTCTCAGAAATAGCACAGCGGTATCGCACAGCGGTAGTCTTTGTGTGTGATAAGAGTGAGTCTACACGCAAAGTGAGGCTAAATTTCGAAACTTCGAAATATTAAAGAACACCAAGACATTCGCAAATTGACAGGTGTCTTTTGCGAAACTAAGACAATGTCACGAATTGTTAGCCACTCGCAGACCGTGATGCTATAAGAAGGACCTCATCACGTGGGTCTAGTGTGGTACAATGTTGCATTGGCAGCTGTGACATTGAACAAACTCAATCAGAAAGCAAGTTACATGGGATTGTGTGCAACCCACCCAAAACGAGTCGCCAATATTGACCAATCATTATTACGACGCATTTCGAAAGGTGTCCATCAAATGTAATCGGCCGCGCCGATAGAGATGGCGATCACATCACCACTACACCGTCAGAACGGGCTATCCGCGAAGAAAAAAAACACTGTAAATTACGATGTTTATATTGTATAACTGAAAAGGTTGTAATGATCGGCCATTAAATATCAACATTGTATCTCTCATATTATTTTTTTATCTCTCATATTATTTCATTTTTACGATCGCATTCTACTGCGAAAGCTACCGGACACAAATGACCCAGCCAGTCGCTGGGTCATGGGACCGTACTCGTCATAGCCAAGTTTGGCGCGCAAGCTGAAAGGAGATTTCGCGCCTAGCGCCTGTTCGTAAACTTGTCCTCAAATTTGCTAAGTTTGGCGCGCTCAGAACGGTCTGTCATTAAAATATCAACATTTTTTCTCCCATGTTACTTTATTTTTACGACCTCATTCTACCGCGAAGGCACCCGACACACATAACCTTGCAAGTCGACTGTGTCACGGGTCATTGTACATTGGCGCGCTTCCCACGTCATAGCCAAGTTTAGCGCGCAAGCTGCGCTGAAAGGGAGAGTTCGCGCCTCGCCTGTTCGTAAACTTGTTACTACTTTCTAAAATTAGCAAAGTTTGGCGCGCTGACGAAATAGCCCTGCTTGTATTCTGGGCGCAGCGCCATGCCAGGGGGGTACACTCCACCACGGAAAAGGTATGACAGTGTTCTTGTGGATTCGTCTTAATAATCGACGTTAATTCGGAATAAAGTACGAAATGTAGATAATATTAGTCGATTTATGGACATTTATGAAGTTAATCTATTAAATCTGGAAATTTCAAACCATTTTATTTGTTTTCCTTCGTCGTCATAAAACCACAGAAGTGCATAGGGTAAGCGACGGGGGTCACGTATCAATGGCGTTCGAAAATGGTGTCAGGCAGTAAATGGAAGAGCGTCACTCACGCTCTCGACCGACCGAGTAAAAAATACAGAAAAGTGCAATTTCTGCCGAAAATCGAAGAAATTAGCGCATGAAAATATTCTAAATTTAATGACATACAAATTAAGGGTTACCGACTCCAATTTTCTTTTGCAAAAATCGCGTTAATTAACCATTTACCACCGAAACCTCCAACGGGGGTGCCGACGACTGACAGAATAAATAGAATTTCATCTCTCTCGCGAGACTGAAACGGGAGTTTAAAGAATCGCATTTTTAGTCAAATTTCGGGATTTTTATCACACAATTTGTATACCACCATATTCCTGAAATCGTAGAGAACCTGGAGCCCCAGAATCACGCCGTTCTTCGACCTATACCCCGTGAACGGGGCAAAATAAGAAACGAGATTACAATCGTGCACCGGCAAAAGATTTTACTATATAGGAGTAACTATCAATTACAAAATGCATAATGGTAGTAGTGTTAAAAAGGAACTTTTTATTGGGTATTTTTTCTGTAAGAAAGACACCTGTCAATCATTAGCACAAGTCAATGACACGACACAAGCCAGCTGGTGTGATTTTCAGCATGCATTGTTTCATGATGGGCTCAGAGAAGGGGTGCGGCTTCTATAATGGTACAATTCAAAAACCCAAAATGGGCAAACAATGAACCAAGACAATGTTTCAAAGTCAGGGTGCGGCTTCAATTAGAGGTGCGGCCTCAATTGGGAATTTTACGGTACTCTGATTTTCTCGAGATATATTGCTCTTGAAACACTATCGAGACTATCTAGGTAGTCAGTGAAACACCGCTCGGCCTTATGTTAACTAATTATGGCTTCCGGGTTCACTCAAACGGGTTAATGATTGTTTTGAATGCAGCTCTCTCGAACGCAAATCTCTTTGTCAGTGGATTTGAATGCGCTATGAATATGCAAACAGTTGCCCCACAAGATGGCGTCGGGGTCAAATCTATGACGTCATTGCAAAGCATCTATTACCGTAGGCTACCAATCAAACACATCAGCTTTCATTATTTCGTAATAGTTTTCTTCGTTCAGGGAAGGACAATACTCACGACGTCATGACCATCTCACTACGAGTCGACCACAGTTATTACGTCGTCAGTTGTATTTTTCCTCCCTGAAGGAAGAAAAGCATAGGAAACAATATACTTATCACATGCACAAACTGGAAGATTGAACTGCGAAATTTTCTTAGGATCTTCATACCATTCTCTTTTGATTTTCAGATTTGATTTTCAGAATCAACAATAAAAATTAGGATAGCCATGTAAATTTGGTGCTGAACAAGTGAATTACAGCAAATTTGATTTAAAATTTAAAATCAATAATTACTTTTGCGCAAAAATCCACTTATGTGTGCATTGACTTAGAAAAATAAAAATAAAATTCAAAGCTCAATTTAAATTTACCATGTTTAGATATTCAAAATGGCTGCCATCCCATAACACTACGGTGAAATTTAAATTTTTTACGAAACCGTTGAAGCAAGACGGTGTCATCTTCCGTTTACTGGAAAAAGCTTCAAAGAGAGTTCACAAAAGTAGCGCACCGGCGGGGCAAAAAATTATGAGATTTCGAGGCAATTTATCGCGGCTATTTTCTCATCACGTGACTTATTCGGCCAAACAGTGGCGAAAATGAGCGCGTGGCATGTCATAATCGTGACTTTATTTCAATAATCGAGAATTTAGGTAGAATTCCCTTCTTGGATATACCTTAGGACTCATACTTTTTGCAAAACCAAGCTTAGCCCTTACCAAATTTTGTGTCCGGAAAGTGCCCGGAAAGCGCCCGGAAAGTGCCCGGTAATTGCCAAAAAGCGCCTGTTCAGTGTCCGGAAAGCGCCCTGTGTAATCTATCATGATATGTAACTCAATAGTCCGGAAAGCGCCCGTTTATGGCACAAACCGGGCGCCCGGTTTCTGCCCGGTTTCTAGAAGTGTCCGGAAAGCGCCCGTTTTTATAATACAAACCGGGCAAAATCCGGACGCCCGGTTTCTGCCCGGTTTGCGTCCGGAAAGTACCCGTTTATGGCACAAACCGGGCGCCCGGTTTGTGCCCGGTTTCTAGAAGTGTCCGGAAAGCGCCCGTTGATGGTACACAAACCAGGCAAAAAACGGGCGCCCGGTTTCTGCCCGGTTTCTAGAAGTGTCCGGAAAGCGCCCATTGATGGTACACAAACCAGGCAAAAAACGGGCGCCCGGTTTCTGCCCAGTTTACAGAAGTGCTCTCCAGAAAGTGTTCGTTTATGGCACAAACTGACCAGTGCCAGTCTCCTGCCGTTTTGGCGTAATTTTCAAACACTCATGTCTTTAGCACATAAACTTGGCAAACTTGCTGCAAACTCTTTGCAGCAAATTTGCAGCACACTCCTTGCGGCAAACTTGCAGCAAATTAATTTAAATGTTACTGAAAATTTGCTGCAACTCCATGCAGCAAATTATTTTGCATGTTGTTACTGCACATTTGTTGCAAATTACACATGCAGAATTTCCTTCAAAAGTTGGTATAATTTCACAACAGAATAAACTTTTACCAATTTCAGTAACAGTAAGAAAACTACATACATTACAATAGACAAGAGATACAATGACAATGATAATTTATTCAGTATCTTAGGCCACCGGCCTTTCATACAATAGGTTGAAAAATAGATATACAGACAAGTATGGTGGGGCTTCATGTGAAAGAACTACTATGGAAATTGTACAGAGATAAACGTGAAGAAAGTCAAGTTTTCTCTAAAAGGCTACCCCTTAGTTTGAAACTATAATAAATAAACTTTGCCAGGTTTAATATGGTATGAGTATTTTCCGAGCTTAAAAGGCTAGAGTATTTCGTCAGTGATGGTTGATCATAAAAGAATGGTGAGAGGAATCTTTTCCTTAATTCCTTGTAAACTGGACAAATTAAACAGAAATGAAATTCTGTTTCAACTTGTTGCAAATCACACAACTGACATAATCTGTTTTCTCTTGGCAAACCTTCAAAACGTCCACTCTCTATTAGTAGGTTATGATTCGAAATTCTAAATTTACACAGATATAATCTAAATATCTCGATATTTATACATCTCAAATACTTTTCACATGACAAATTATTTTTAAATAAACGATATGAATCCATCTTTGTGGATTTGGCCAATTCACTATGCCATAACTGTTGCCCAATATCAAGACATCTTTGTTTAAAAGTGGAAATAAAAAGATATTCATTGCCCACAGCATGCGTCTCCCATGCAATGCCAAAACCATAACTAAATAAAAGGTCCTTGACCTTTTTGGACCAACAATGGTAGCCTTTGTCTGCCATTTCACGTTGGTAATCATAACATTGTTTGATATATCTATCATTATGGCATTGAATTAACTTTAACCAGTATTTAACAATACGTGGGAGACGAAGTGTTTTCAAAGGGTGTCTTCCAAGTTCGCCCAGGACAGCTATATTGCTTGCCCTTGGACTGACCTTAAGTATGTATTTACAGAATTCTGTCTGGATTTTTTCAACGTCTTTGCCTTCATGAAACCCCCATATTTCACAACCGTACATGAGTATGGGTAAAATTTTACAATCAAATATGCGTAAAGCAATATCTATATCTATGTTCTTAAACTGACTAAGACATTGTTCAGCGTTCAGCAAGGATCTGTATTGTCCCCTTTATTATTAATCTTTTTATTGATGATCTTGGTGAAACCCTTAAAAGTGGCATCTTTAATGGTGTATATGTAGGAATTTTGAAGCTCTTGTATCTTTGCTTCGCTGATGATCTAACTATTGTAAGTAACTCCGTAATTGGACTTCAAAGACAGCTTGACAAATTATGTATTTATTGTAGAAGATGGAAACTTAAAGTCAATGTGTCTAAGACAAAAATTGTGGTTTTTAGGAATGGGGGAAGGCTGAAATCTTACGAAAGTTGGAAATTGAATGGGGTAAAAATTCAGTCAGTACCATATTTCAATTACCTCGGACTGACCCTGTCTTGTTCAGGAATCTGGTCAAAGACACAAGAAATCCTGGCTAAACAAGGAAAAAAGGCTATGTATAGTGTCAAAAGATGTCTTAGACAAGAGATACTGAAAACCAAAGAAGCAACACAATTAAGTGACAGCGAAATTTTTTGTATTGTACCACAAGTTTAAAACTTTTTATCTTCTCCAAAAATATAATAAGTTCAGTTCAGATATGTAGACATGGCCAATGTCAGTGACATGGTTGAGAAAGAAAACCTGACAACGTAAGGCAGACAGCAGACTGTGGACAGCACAAGATGTGTTTTATCCAACTAAGCAGTGAAATACCAGTTTCACAAGAAACAATGGTCATCGCAAATAAAGTTATTATTTAATAAAAAGATAACTGAGAAAAAAGATTAAATTCAATTAAATTGTAGTACAATTTATTTTATATGCCATGTTCATTTCATGCCACATAAGTGTCTTCCAGAGATTTCTTTTAGCTCGAGAAGTTTCATGTAACATTTACATTACTGTCAAAGGCTGCGATTTGGCTTTCTGGTCTCTGAATTTCTTGTCCCTTTAGAGTACCAGCAATGCATTCTGAAAAATACAAATCGTTCAGGGAAGAGTGTTAGTCTTTACCGTGTACCAAACATTGTAAATTTCATGAAAGAGATCAATAATTATTTATAAAATATGAGCTAACGAGACAAAATCAAGCTGAAAAATTGAAGCAAACAAATGCATAAATATTTATGACCGAATTAATAATAATTAAAATGTCCGACAGCGGACAACTTGAACTCGCCGTATGTTGTTGTTTACATACACGGCGGCGACAATCTGCAAAAATCTCAGCACTTTAATACTATTGTGAAACGAAAGTGAGTTCAGTATGAATCAGTACTCAAAGAAAATTTAACTGTAGGTAAAAATAGCGATACAACGATTATAGAACATAATTCCCCAGTTAAACGAGACTTACCTGGAAGTTGAAGTTTGACTGGAATTCTGCCGAGCTGCTGTCGCAGCAAAGGTGTCACTCGAGATTGCGCAATACTACCCAGCATTCAGTCTTTAGCAGCGAATGGATACAATCATAAAATAGATGTGTATCTAGGGTGGGCTGAATAAACCCAATAACTGACATCTAGTCTTTCCCTGCATAACATACAGGGTGGGCGAGTGACACCTTTGCTGCGACAGCAGCTCGGCAGAATTCCAGTCAAACTTCAACTTCCAGGTAAGTCTCGTTTAACTGGGGAATTCTGCCTCACTACTGTCTTGCCGTGTCACTCGAGATGTTTAGAGCTGTATCCGTGAGCATAACAACAGACAGCTTATAAGTTCAACATATTTTATTTCAAACACCTTTCAGGTGAACACAGTAAACACTTTATGGCATAAAAGAACACAACACAATATCTATGCCTTTGCTTTTTCCAACACTTTTCTTCCAAATTCACCAACTTCAACTATGGGTTTATTGTAAAACTTTGCAAATGTTTTTTCATTTGCCCAACCAACAGATGAGAGGATTGTTTCAACTGGTAACATATCTTTCAATGCACTTGAACTGGCGGCACGAACACTATGTGCCTTGAAAATGCTTAAATCTAAACCAGCAATACATAAAGTGGTCTTTATCCACCTAGCAACAGTAGACTTGCAGACAGGCAAGTGTCTGCCCACGTAACTAAGAAATAATGCCGTTTCCTTGTTCCGTACAGAAGAAGTACGAGCAATGTATTCTCTGAGAACTGTAAGTACACAAAGTCTCCTGTCAGGAGGGTAAGCTGGCAATTCTAATGGTTTGACGTGTCTTTTAGGATTAGACTGCTTTATCAAGTCCCCTATCTTGATGATCACTCCCTGTTTTGTCTGAACAATGTTTCTTATATCAATTAAATGGAGAGTCTGCACTCTCTGAGCTGACAACAGGGCAATGAGAGTCACAAGTTTCAGAGTCAAGTATTTGAGAGAAATTTTCTTAACAGGTGACCAACTACGAAGAAGTTTAAATACAATGCTAATGTTCCAAGTAATTGTATATCTTGGTAAAGAAGGTCGCTCCTGAAAAACTCCCCTCATAAACTGGATAACTAGAGGATGACTTCCAAAGTTACTTTGGCAGTTTGGTATCGCAATAAATGAGACAAAGCTGATCGTGCAGTGTTAATGGCACTGTACCCTAGTCCCATGTTATACAACACAGCCAGGAAGTCCAATGCATCAGCTATAGACGGTGTAAAGGTATTGACATCCCTTTCACAGCAAAATTGTCGCCATCGTTCCAGATAGGTACTATATTGTCCTTTGGTCCCTGATCGCCATGACTTGAGGATGACCTCTGTAACTTGTTCTGATAATCCCTTATGTCTGAAAGATTGCCTGACAATTGACATGCCATCAGTCTTAGTTTTCTTGCCAGTGGATGTACCACTGAACTGTCTTGTGGTAGTGACAGTACAAATTTTCCTCTTGGTAACAGTAGTGGATCTGCTATCAGGCACTTTAGCAGTGAGGCAAACCAAGGTTGGGTGGTCCAAACTGGTACAATTAGAATTCCCTTTGCTTTGTCTAGGTAAATCTTCTGTATTACCCTTGACAGCAGACTAAAAGGAGGAAAAGCATAAAAGTACCAATTAGACCAGTCCATGCTGAAAGCATCGACTGCAAATGCCTTAGGATCAGGATTCCAAGAAACATATTTTATACATTGATGGTTAAGTCGTGATGCAAATAAGTCAATATCTGGATTGCCAAAATTTTGCATGATATCCTTAAAAATTCTGATATTTAACATCCATTCTGTATCTCTGTTGTGATGTCTTGATTGCCAATCAGCATCTGTATTTTTGACACCTGGGATGTGGGCTGCACTTAGCCAAATGTTTTGTTTTATAGCCCACTCCCAAATATCCCGTGCAACAGAATTACAACATCTCTTTCTGCCTCCCATGTTATTAATATAGCAGACTGTGGTGTTGTCAATAAGCAGCAAAATATGTAAATTTTTCTTATCCTGACAAAAAGCTTGCACAGTAAAGAAGGCTGCTTTTAGCTCCAAGTGATTAATATGTTCATTGCTTTCAAGTTCTGTCCATTCACCACTAGTTGCCTGGTTTCCCATTACTCCGCCCCACCCCTTTTTTGAAGCATCTGATTTTAGAGTGAGGTCAGGATTTCCATGTGAGACAACATTTTGGGTGAACTCAATATTCATTATCCACCATTTGATATCAGTCTGAGCTTGTTGTGAAATTCTCATGCTCTTATCATAATTACCCTTTTCAATTTTTAGGGCATCTGCTCTATCTATGTCTAGTGCCCTGTAATATAAGGGTCCATACATGACACCAGGGAAGGCAGCTACCATAGAGCCAATCAGTTCTGCAACAGCCCTGATTGCTACATACCCATTTTTTGCATATTCAGCTAGTACACTTTCTGCTAGTTCCTTGATTCTTAGAGCTTTTTCTGGTGTTATCGAAATTGTCATTAGTATAGAGTTTAAGACAAAACCCAAAAATGTGATAACTTGGGTAGGGATAAACACAGATTTTCTTTGGTGTGGCACAAAACCAAGATCATCCAAGAGAGATACAGTGTCTGAGATGTTCTCAGTGCATTCCCTGAAGGAGTCACTACACAGTAGTGAGTCGTCAATATATGGTGAATTAGCATGTCCCATCTTTCTCAGTGTGGCGAAAACTGGTTTCATTATTTTTGTAAATATGAGAGGAGCACATGAGAGACCATTAGGCAGACAGGTAAACTGAAACAAGTTCCCCTTCCAGAAGAATTTCAAGTATTTGTGATCTTCATATGCAACAGGTACAGAGTAGTATGCATCCTTGAGATCGATGCTTGCCATGTAACAATTTGGTGTCATTAAGGCAATGGCAGATTTTATCGTTTCCATTTTGAAATGGTGATATTCTATATTTTCATTAAACTGTTTCAAATTGAGTATCAGTCTGAATGAACCATCTTTCTTTTTCCTGGTGAATATTGGTGAGATAAATTCTCCTGTTATATGACCTGTATGTTCAATAACTTTCTTTCCAAGGAGTTTATCAATCTCCTGATCAATGATCACAGTCTCTTGTTCATTAAAATGATGCACCTTAATTGGTCCCATTTGTATGGGTGTCTGAGTCAGGTTTATTTTATAGCCTGTAACTGCTTTTAGTATAGAATTATCTCTAGTAATATTCTTCCATGCTTGGAGAAAGTGTTTCAGTTGACTTGCCTGGAAAGTCTCCTCTGTATTTTTACAAGGATATAAGGCAATTTGATAGCTTACCTCCTTACTGAGAGTAGGGTTGGCATTTAATGGCGTTTCTCGCCCTGTCCCTTCTTTGTGTACTTTCCCTTTGATAAAAAATTACTCCTGTCATTTGTCTTAGAGTAGTAATCCTTTCTGTAGCTATTATTATAGTTCTGGCTTGATTTGGACCAGCTTCTACTGTCTTGTCTTTGGTTGGTATTTGCACCATGAACTTTGTTTCCAATGCGATTAGTTTCAACTAGGTCTTTGACCTGTTTTGGAAGGTCATCTCCAAACAAATAGTCTGTTACTGGTGTAGATGTACTGCAAAGTTGTTTAAACATTGGACCAAGCGCGGGCCTGATCAGCTCCCTTCGTCGCAAGTTCATCATGTGATTTGCTTGGGTGACAAGGATAAGGCGTCAATCAAAAACTTTCGCATTTCATCTGTTGTGATGTCAGATTTATCAGCTGTGGCAGCTTTATTGCTTGCCCCTGCTTGCATTACTTTATCGAGTAGATTATATAAAGGGACTAAGCCCTTCATTAGAAACTTCTGAACGTTTTGCATGCTGATGTCTCGAAGTCTAGCTTGTCTATTTAATTTTGCCCAAATTGGTTCGTTCACACGTACTAGTTGCAAGTTCTCCACATTCTGTGGTTGCAAGTAAGAGTCCATCAGCTTCTTTGCCTTGTCATCATTTAGTTTCTTCCGAAGCATTTTGTTTGCAACGGTGGCTAAATGTTCACTCAGCGGGGGGCCGCAGTCGCCTTCCATGTCATAAAGTTCGCTGAGTTCTTTCAAGCAATCATTATCAGCATCGTTTGCATCACGTGCGCCGTCATTCGCGCCTTTCGGCGAAGCGCCGAGTAACTCGTCATAGTCAATGTCTTCTGACTCATGATCACTGTTCGTCTCTGCTTGAGTTTTACTCGTTTTTGCAGGTATCTGATCATTTGGACTTTCAGATCTACGTTTTTGGGCAGTTCTTGTGTGGCTCTCGTCCGTGCGATCCACGTTTGAACTTGCCGCCATATTGGATGTCAGCGTCTGCAGCGCACCCGCAAACTGAGCCATAGATTCTTGTTGCATTTGCATCATTTTTTGCATGAAGTCCATATTAGAATTACCAAAGTTAGTTATATGTACCTGTTCAGGTCTATGGAATCCAATGCCAGTACTTGTAGAGGGTGTTGGTTCTCGTAGATCTAGCTATGTTGTGAGCTCCGGCGCCAATGGCTGCGCCTGATGCAAGGGCTTCTTCAAAGCTCCTCGGCGCTTGTGGCGTCGCCTTCTTCATCGGCTTTGTTTTTGACGATTTCTGTGTGAAATCCTTCTGTGATGTTTCTATATTGCCCATAGGCAGCCCTTTCTCCGAAATCGGAGTGCGATTAGCGGAGGATGTTCCTCCTGCGGGCTTGACGGTATCATGTTTCGGCTTCTCCATTACGAAGTCCGAAAAACAACTCGACTGTCCCAAACTTCCACAATTCTGTGCTAGTCAGCAGTAAAAGGTATGAGTATACAGTAGACAGTCACTTTCTGTGAGGTTTCACTCACAAACAATAATTTTTCCGCAAAATTTGCGGAGCGATTTTGGCACGGTCCGACCGTGGCCGGGGTAGAATGCGCACTGAATGCTGGGTAGTATTGCGCAATCTCGAGTGACACCGGCAAGACAGTAGTGAGGCAGAATAGCGATGTACAGACGAACGGTACATTGACTTACATTTGTGAACGGCTCGCAGACAGACGTACGCTGGACGATTCCCGGTTGCAGGTCTCTCCGTGCTGTGTGCACAAACATAGAAAATATAGTCAGCATCTTCACTGCTTTTCGCGTTCACAAATTTAGAACTGCATCTGTCCCTGGTACTGTATACACGTTTTTGCAACACTGTGATATCATTTGAATGGCGATTCCATAGAAAGATCACAAAATTGTCCACTAGATAACTCCCTGATCACAAGTACGCAGCCGATGGTACCAAAAATCTAACTTCGCGCCGATCAAGCCTCATGACCTTAACGGAAGTGCGATCTATAAATCATTACGCGATTGATAATGTAGTCCCGTTTTTAAACGCTTGAATTGACTCTACATCTGCACCAATCCGGTATGTTTCATACGTAATATAGCATTTAATTTATAAGTTTAATGAAAACGGTTATTGTTATCATAGAAAGACTAAAAAGAGAGTAAAAATTCTTTCAGCTAGCACGAAGAATTAATATCAATGCGCGAACTGAACTTGATGAACCGTGACCTGAGAGTGTAAACATGTCGCGACTGCTCAATGCAGGACGCGTTTAGACGCTGGCGAAGTAGCGTATTGGATTTTCGTACAGCTGCTCGGGACGGAAGGTAATCCGAAACCTCAAATTTGTGCTTGGCAATATAACTCTAACGCTGAAGCATGGACAAGCCTTTACCACAATTCATGTCATCAGAAGGCGAGATTTTGTTAGCGATATCGATGGGACACAGACTGTAAGCGTTCAGTGTATTGTACGCACCGTGTATACTATGATGGGATACATACACTCCACTACTCTGCTTGGAGGTAGTATATAGTAGCAGGTCCTTGCTTATACCAAACATTGAATGCATTGACATTTACTTGTCTGTTTCTACAATGAAAAGTTCTCATCAGTCGATATTTTTAAGGAACAGATTTGCAGTAAACAAAAGTCTACGACCATCAGACGCACATTTCGTTCGAAACTGCTTGCATTGTGGTATCATTCGTAGAAAATACAGGGTTTAACTTGCAAGACAGACAAGTCTCTGTTTTAAAAATTTGTTTTCCAAAAAATTCAGTTGTCGATCCAAAAATAATTTACCCACGGTTATTTACCCAACCAGATTGGAAAGGGTACTCTTATTACATAATAATGTCACTACGGTATACTATGGATGCACTCAATAGATGCAATGTTGCTGAGTTATGTCACTTTCACCAGCTTAACTGATGCTGTCCATTTATTATCTACCAGTTATTATAATTTTAAAAAGTCGATTGTCTGTTATAAAAATAAATGAATATAAAATATACATGAAAGATCAATTTTGTGTTGCTTATATATGACCAGTCACAAAGTGCAATGGTACACAGTGTGTACTCCCTGGTAATGAAATAGTGGGCAATACGTCAATCATGTTGCTGCATATTTTCAGCAATAACCT
The DNA here is from genome assembly GCF_041260155.1 of Ptychodera flava. NCBI lineage: Eukaryota > Metazoa > Hemichordata > Enteropneusta > Ptychoderidae > Ptychodera > Ptychodera flava. Next base: position 9,122,910 of record NC_091937.1, on the reverse strand, counting down.
TGTTGCCGCAAATTTGCAGCAACTGAGTCGTTTACCGCAAATTTGCTGCAAACTGATTTAACGGTTTGCAGGAGGGTCACAGCTAGCTGCAAACTTCTGCAACTCATTCCTGCAAGGTATATGCTTGCTGCATAATTTTGCAGCAAACTTATGCAAATTTGCAGTCTAAATAATCTTCAGTAAGGGAAGTTTAGGTTGTGTAAGCATCTATTATATAATTTAAATTGGCAAAAATGATAGTTTCTCAATTCATGTAATTATACAGAAAGGTATAGCTTCCAAATGAAAAAAAACCGCAATATCACAATTTGAAAATACCTCTTTAGACTAGTAGAAAGAAATGACATGAAAAATATGATGTGCCATGTGCCATGGTTAACGTAGTTTTGATTCAAAGGACTTTTCATGCGATAGTTTGTGTGCAAAGGAAAGAAATGCCAGTTGGTTGTGTAAAAATCATTTCATTATCATTATTCCATACCTGTATGCAAATGAGTTGTTCAATGAGTGTCGCACAAGTTGTTTGTGTTTTAGTTCTTTTGTTTTCTAGACAAAATAAACAGGACAAAAAACACAAAGTCATGTAATAATAACGGGACCAAATTGCGAGCGAGCAAGCTCACTGTACCAGGGGTATTTTCACTCGTGTTTGCTTTGTATCCTGTTGTCCTTTCACTCACTGCCACTCCTTAAAGCAAGTCCCCCAGATTCCGCAAACACTCGTGCAAATACCCCTGGTACGGCGCACTTGCACTCTCGCCATGGGGTTCAAACTGTCATATTCCTCCACTGTCTCTCACTGTGCACGACATTATACGAATGTAGGTACATATGATAAAGTATTATTCACTGGGTGCACTTACCAGACACCCTAAATAGAGTAAAGTCCCATATTCACCAGGCGCTTTCGGACACTTTGAATGCAGTTGAGTTAAAGTCCCATATTCACTGGGTGCTTTCCGGACACTTTGAATGCAGTCAGATTTAAAGTCCCATATTCACCGGGCGCTTTCCGGACACTTTGAATGCAGCAGAATTAAAGTCCCATATTCACCGGGCGCTTTCCGGACACTTTGAATGCAGCAGAATTAAAGTCCCATATTCACCGGGCGCTTTCCGGACACTTTGAATGCAGTCTGATGTAAAGTCCCATATTCACCGGGCGCTTTCCGGACACTTTGAATGCAACCGAGTTAAAGTCCCATATTCACTGGGAGCTTTCCGGACACTTTGAATGTGGTAGAGTTAAGTCCCATATTAAACGGGCGCTTTCCGGACACTTCGAATGTGGTAGAGTTAAAGTCCCATACTTACCGGGCGCTTTCCGGACACTTTAAATGTGGTATCATTAAAGTCTGTTATTCAACGGGCACTTTCCGGACACCCTTGTTAGAGCAGAAATTAAGTCAAATCTAAAACGGGTGCTTTCCGGACACCCAAAATTATAAAGAGACTAAGTCAGCTTCTACCGGTGTGAGAAATTCTATTTCATGAGCAAACCGGGCAAAAACCGGACAGTAAATTGTAGTGAAAAAAACTAAGTCAGTAAAACTGGGCACTTTCCGGACGAAAACGGGCAGTTACCGGACGCATGTATTCACCAAAAAATCTAAGTCAACATCAAAACGGGCAGTTTCCGGACAGTGAAGATAGCAAACGGGCGCTTTCCGGGCACTTTCGGGGCGCTTTCCGGGCACTTTCCGGACATAAAATTTGGTAAGGGATCTGCTGCATTCGTAGACTCATTTTAAAGCTATGGGCAGATGAGCGAATGAAGTTTTCACAGTCATTCGTTTTAATGGGAACCCCCTTTCCATCTCAAACACAAGTAAATATAGTGTAACCCATTTCCGTTATTTAAATTTCTCTTTGACACGAGTGTTACTCTTCATTCAATGATGATTTGGAATGGTTTAAAATTTCTGTTGGTAATTTATGATAAGATTTTCAAAAAACTTTCAGTTCAGGCGCATAGTACAGCAAGATGCATCTTGTGTTGTCATGCATGTGTGCATTTTCTGATTATGGCAGCGTGACTAGCTGACATAAAATGTATTTATGGCTCGAGAGATATGTAGTATGAGGTTATTATGAAAATACAGCAAAAGATACACAGGGATATTGGCGCAGCATATTGCTCGACGAGAAGCGGGAGGCGATTCGCGACGCTAATATCCAAGTGATCCTTTATGGTTTTTGTGAGAACCTTATTATTGTACATCTTACATTCGTGACTGGGGGTCACATGAGCAAGAGGAGAGCATTGTCCGTTTTCGTGCAATGTCAACAATTTTCTTACAGCTTATTTACATGTAGTTCAGTAGAGCATACATGACTGAGCATCTGCCTGCGTTTTTAAGCTTTGGCTTGGACAATGCTAGTTTGAACACGAATATATACAAGGGATAAACCAGGAGACGACGCATGGCGATGACTTAACGTTAGCAAGGATAAAAGATCTCATCGATGGCTTGTCAAAAAAATAGAAAAATACGTGAAGTCCACATATCCAGCAAATTCCCAAAATTTGTGATGTGTCTGAGCTCAGGCCTTTAGTTAGTATGCGCCTCAAAAGGGAAAGATTTGAACTTTTGCTCAAACTTTCCTCAATGAAACTTTCGACCATTCTCTTAGCCAACTTGAGCCAAGAATAAAAATTAGAGGTTACCATGCAAATGTTGAAACACATTACCTGTCATAGTGTAGAGAAATTCCATCAGCGTTACTTTTCATCTGTCATTCTTCCTTTGTCATGACAATAAACGTCAAACACAATGACATTAAGCTTATGATGATTGTGTACTCTTGTCACAATTTCTCTACACAAACACCACACATAATACTTGTTTTTCTTAACAGCAAAACACTGAAAACACATTAAAACACCCTAAACGTGAACTAGTTTTACAGTTATTAAATTAACCGTTATGGTTCTGACTAAATCATCAGAGAGTGCTGTTACGCCAACTTTCATATCAAAGCAGGAAACTATATATCTGAGGTCACTCCAGCGTTGACGAAATAAACATTCATCTTTGAGCACCTACATTCGGGCGATATTACGAAAGCCTTATAAATCTCCGCTGGTTTTTTCGCAGATTTTTTACCCGTTTTGAAAACGTAGGAAAGAATAGCCTCCAAGTCGGAATGCATGTTACTCCATAGAGAGTCTGTCACACTAACTGTAGATTTCAATAATTCGCTTCTAATTTGAAGTTTATTCCTTAATTAAGCAAAGCATAGATAAAGCCTGAGACGTATTTTGTATCTTTTGATTGCCAATTTTCAGAGGTAATAAAAAAAAGGAAATCAGTGCAGGGAAAACTCAAAGATTTGAAACCGCACATACCCGCATTGGGTCCTTGATCAAATATTTATAAGAAAACATTCTTCTCAGACGTACATTATTAAAATCTACATTATCCTAATCAAAACCGAGTAATTTTACAACAGATTAAATCACTGTACATGTGGTTTTTTTTCTACACAGAGTTCTGGCATTGCTTTATGATCAAGAAGTTAAGCACTCCTGAAGCGAGGGCATTCACACCAAAGGGAGGGTATTTACCATTGCGCCCTCTAGCGGACAAATATGAAACATAATTCATTTGGCCTCTTCTTTTGGACCAATTCACCAATCAGTGTTATAGGTTAGTATTGCACAAATAATCACTTAGACAACAGTGAAAGCCGATTCGAAATGAATACACTCGGTAATATGATGTAAGCATGATTATATTTGTACAGATTGTGAAATTGACACATCATGTTTAGCTATTGTTTTTCTACAATGGAGATAATCCCAGAAATTTTAATAATGTTATTACAATATTATACATTGGTGGTTGGGATAGTCAAGGTTATCAGAACTGCATAACTTGTACACACGTTTATACTCCAATCTGATTAAATTCTGGTGTAGAGAATATACCAGCTAATACCGACATCTCCAGTCATCAATGGCATATTGCCAGTTATTATTCATAAATATAATGGTAATACTAATTCAGCTTTCTGTCCCATCTCAGCAACAGCATGATAGGTCAATCTGAGTTAAATACAAACATGACAACCAATCAGTGTTGCTGTTATACAATATACAGACTTCTAATAATGCTAAGTAAACTGCCTTCTGACTGGTTCAGCTAATCAATGTTTAAACATAATTCGCTATGGTGCAAGTACAAAGACCAAGCACAACTTTACAACAGGTTTAATCAGATGTAAAGACATCTTGCTTGTCTGTATATCCATTGTGGTAATGCTGAAGATTCCATTTCATATAACCTGCTCATGGCTGAATAAAAACAAAAACTCACTGGCATGTTAGTGTTATTTTATATTTTCAATGTTGATTTGTACATTACTGATTTTTTGACATATATTATTTATTTACATATCATATGTACTTCAATTCACCTTTGTAATGTGTACAACCGGTTCTAAGTGAATGAAAGTGCCAAATGAAGAGCTTTCAAATATGCTATGAATTCATCTCAGGCTGCTCGGTAATTGGAACCTTAGATGAATGACTTATTAGAAGCATGTGCATGTAACTAATAGTACCAACAAGCTGTAGTAAGCATTGCAAGGCATATTCTGGTTTCTTAAGCACTTCATTCTGTGAAGAAAGATAGAAAGAAATACATGTCAGTCAAGCTCTCCTATTAGTGAGAGGAATTTCAATGAAATCCTTTACCATGTCTATAAAGGCAAGTCTTGTTTGCTATATGTCCTGATATATTGTATGCATTATTGATTTAGTATGCATGCTGCAGAACACTGACAAGCCATCCTAGAAGTTTTCAGAACTCAACATTCAAGATAGTGCAATAAATGTGATAAATATAACTCTGCTGAAATCCCTACATGCCTACATCAATATTGCCTATGAAACTTTGACATAAATCACCATTTTCTTCTTGATCTGCTAGAAGGTGCTGTTCAACCAGCCTTAAGATATCAGTATTGAGCATGTATTGCTGAAACTAAAATAGCCCACTCCAATTTTTATGGATTAATAATTTCCAATCATTTTGGAGAATCAATAAAAAGACAAAGCAATTCAGCATATCTGCTGCCTTCAGAATTCAGCACATGTTCTGGTATCAGTGTATCAATTCTCATTCATGCATGCATCTTTGATTATGGAGGCTAGGGGTCCAGATACTCAACGTCACTTAAAGGGACAAAGTCAGCCATTTTTCATGAATTTTTGTTGAAAGATAATAAATGGATGACCATGCATATATTCGACCCCAGTTTTAGACATGATAAACAAAACCATCGTGAAAATGAATTAATGGTCATGACCATTAATTCATTTTTGCGATGGTTTTTTGAGGTCCAAAGTGCCATTTTCTACACTAATTATACATTTCACTTTTATTGTACATGTCATTTTTACGATATTATGACTGATCATCTTCTGATATTTGAAAATTGTGGGTTTATTTTCAATATTCCAGAAATCTTCAAGATTAAATATCATTTTTCAGATTTCCCAGAATTCTCAGGTGTATCGACATGGTACACAGATTTTGTGAGTCACTGGACATTAATTACATAGTTCCAAGTTGTGGTCATGTGCAATGTTGATTTTATGAAATACTCACCTTTGTAAAGGCATTGTTTGCATCAACCCGAGGTACTTCTGGTGACAACGTTTGTCCACAGACTCCAACATCACATGCTGTTGACTCCTGAACTCTGTAATGGCAAAAAGCAAAAGACACAAGACTACAAACAGAACGGTTATTTTCTACTTTGTCTAAGCTTCCTCAATTTTTCAGTCAAAGTCATTCAAAATTAGCATTAAAATGATAGTACCCACATTAGCTCTGTAGCATAATGCTGTAACACAGTCAAGATCAGGTCAAGTCTGTAAAAGTCACCATGAAAGTGCATTGACCCTTTTTATGGGTAGCAGGTTACTAGTGTATATCTGTAGCAAGACAAGTTAGTGGAAACCATGTTTAAGTATGTATTTGGGTTCTTCAAATTGTTAAACTGTTCGGCTATTTTTTTATAGTTATACGGGTTTTTACAGACTGGCCTACTGGTCACTTTGCTTTTCTCTGGTGAATGCAGTGGTTACTCAGTGTTTTCTCTGCATGTTCACTGAAAGGGACACTTTCTGCCATTACATATTCGGTTCAATCATCGGATGTTTTTAAAAGTAAACTCAAAACTCATCTTTTTACGACTTTTAATTCGTAATTCTTGTAGTTTTTATGATGAGTTTTTTATAACATGTTATTTTTTTACCTTTGTTTTTTTTTTTACTGTCAGTTTAAAACAATTATATGTTTCATCCCTCTCTTTGTTGATTTTAAGTGTAAAGCGCATTGAGATTTTTTTTAATGTAATGCGCTATATAAGAAATAAAGATTAAGATTATTTCTGCCCCATTCATCAAAATTGACATTCTAGGGGGCAGTCACTGTTGATGTTGGTTTTGCTTTCATGGGAAGCATTTTCCAGACATCATTATAATCATCAACATCATGATGTTTGCCAGCTTGAGATGAGCTCAGCTGCTCTTCATCTTCTGTCGATTTGTCACCCACAAGTTTCCGCGACTCAGAATTTGAAGTATTGTTCCCTGGGACACGATTTGGTCCGAATTTGGGAATACAGGTCATGAAAATATGCACCACTGAACGGGTCACTTTTTTGGACGGAAATCCGTAAACATATATATATATATATATATATATATATATATATATATATTACATATATATATATATTACATATATATATATATATATATATATATATATATATATATATACCGTATATATACCGTATATATATACAGGGTTTTCTCTCGACTGCGCAATTGCGCAAATTGCGCATTTTGGCATTTTGAGTCATTGTCTGCCCTGAAAAAGTCACTGACTGCGCGAAAATCGCACACAGAACACAGCAAGCAAAGACGTCCATGTATATTGATATATGAGGGTGACCAAAGCACATAGTACAGCAAATTGTGTGAATCAATAATGGAAGTTGGGAAATTCGAGCTTAAGCATTGTGTAGGCACGTGTATAGCAATGCAACACTATCGTTTGATCGGTGCATGGGGGATCGGTGCATATTTTCATGGATTTAAGCCCCCTAAATTCGAACCGAATCGTATCCGAGGGAACATGTATGTCAAATCCTGAGTCGGGGAAACTTGTGGGTGACAATAAGACAGATGATAGACAGCAGCCGAGCACATCAAAAGCTGACAAACATCACCATGTCGATGTTTATGCATATGTGCTGCATATGACATAGACGACGCAACTGAACTGGGTGATGACCGTAATGATATTAAGGAAGCGCTTCATAGGAAGGCAACCAGTATATTGATGGTGCAAATACAGTGATCTGATTGGTCAAGACATGAAAACAACTGTGGTATATTGGCAATATCCCATGGCTGGCATACGCATAAGCTCTCAGCTTGAGCAAAAATCTGTTTTTTGACGTTCCAAGCCAGAATTTCAATATACTGTTATGATATAATGGCAATAAATCACATCCAGCGGCAGTATACCACTCGATTTCGACCAGTTCAGTTCGTATATGCACTCGCTATCGCTCGTGCATATATGTCGTGAACTGGTCAAAATCTTGTGGTATACCATCACTGGGTGTGCTTTATTGCTTAATTATATCATATTATACTGTATTATATATATTGTGTTGGGTGCATGGAGGCAGTTCTGTGCTGAAAAATGTCAGTCATTTCTGCTACTTACTTCATCACAGGCGCTATACATCCAGTTTCAGGTGCTTCAGAATTGACTTTCCAACAACTACCGATACATCATTCAGTAAATTCTCACTGAGTTCACCCTTTGATGTGCCTTGCAGACTCAACCCAACAATACATTGTACCTTGGTGAATGCTGCTTGCAGACTTGCTTGATTTCCAAGAAGCCTGGGAAGGGGAAAAAATATTTTGAAGAAAAGTCAGCATGACTTAATCCTACCCTGGAAACAGTTTCTGTGACTTGACTTACTCCGGCTGATATCCGTCACAAATACTTTGTCATAAATTCACTTTTCTGTCAAAGAAGCCTGTGCATATAGCCTGTGTATAATTTAGTGTAAGAATTTTCTCTCCTTTGATCATGTAATGTCAGAGTTAAGGAGTTGCCTGTTGTAAAATTGTGGGCATTCATATTCTTATTAAAATTTGCCATAATGACACATACAGTGGACTTTGATTGAGTGTCCGGTTTGCCTTGCAGAGCTTGACAAGTCTACACGTTGCTTATCATTACAAAAGTAAACATTTGAAACAAATTGAGTCTTTGGTGTTAGCGCACGGCAAACGTTTCCCTGCACTGTCTTGTCTACAATCATGACAGTCGTTTCAGCATACATTGCACTACATACACATCACCAAAGTTTCTTTTAGATGTTTATGAAGAAACAAGTAAATTCTTTTCAAAATAAAATTTTCTTCTCTTCTCGACGTCAACAATCACGACAACAGTCCATTCAGCATAATTACAGTCTGCAGGTAGCATGTCCAGTGCAGTCTACTCTATCAACAAGTTTGACACTGCGCAATACAACAAACAATATTATCAACCAGAAAATTCTTAACACTCCTGCATGAAACGTTTTGTTGCTTTCTCTTTTGTCTCAGTTAAACGAAACTCTCTTCATTGACAATTCTCTAAAATACATGGCACAGCTACAAAATAGACTTGAAGAAAAGTGTTGATTTTACACATACAAGTGCAATTCTCAGTCAATACAATACATTTTATGACATTAAATAACACACCCAGTGTTTCTGAAATAATTCACTGTATTTTGGCAAGCAATTTCCCGGACGGCTTCATACACGACAACGGCATGGAGGAGACGGCGATATGTCTCTTTCTGCAAAATCTTCTTCATCTTGCTGAGGTTCAAGCAATATTCTACTGAACGCCCAGAGTCAGTCTGGTTGATGTTGAGGACTTTCTTCGAGATATCGATCTGACACTCGAAAAATATGCCAGTGAGTTTCGTCGGAGTTGTATTTCCCAAAAGAAAATACCTGAAATGTGTAGTGCAGTGTCAAACTTGTTGTGAGTGGCATGCTGAAACGACTGTCGTTGTAGACTGGACAGTGTATTGGAAACGTTCGCCGCGTGCTGTATAATCTAACACCAAAGACTCAATTTGTTGCAAATGTTTACTTTTCTAATGATAAGCAACATGTAGACTTGTCGAACTCTGCAAGGCAAACCGGACACTCAATCGAATTCCACTGTAGGAACCCCTTAGAGATAGGGGTTTCTCTAACATGAGATAGCTAACATTGTACAGTCAACCAATAGAATGTTAACCATAAAAAAAAAATGGCCCAGTGCAAGAGGGGCATAACTCACTTTTTCAACAAACAGAGTTAGAGAGGAATAAAGGTTTTAAACGCCTCTAAATTCAATTTGTTTGTAGTTAATGGTTTTATTGGTAAAGGGTAATGTCATAGATATATAACATGTCATCAATGAATGTTATAATTATGAAATCGTTTTTATGTGAATTGAAAAAATGTGGAGTTACGCCTGTCTTGCACTAGCATTTTGACCAAAAATCATCATGAATTACGCCCTTTATATGGCGTAACTCATCACATATTCCTTCGTTTATGCAGAGATCAATTTTCTGTTTTTCATGAAATATTCATGAATAGCGTCCTTATTATAAGATGTTTTTAAACTTTGATGTTTTGACATTTTGCCTGTGAAAAACAAGCGTAAGTACAGAGTTACACCCTTACTGCACAGACTTTCTCATGCAAACGGGGCGTAACTAAAGTTGCATACCTATGGCGACATGAGTTATATTGACAATTTCTGCTCGAAATTTTTACAAAAGAAGTATTTCACATTCCTGAACAAAAATGTATAAAAAACTCAATTTTTACCAAAGCATGAGTTACTCCCCTCTTGCACTTGGCCATCAAAGTAAATTAAACCCTGTTGCTTTGATTCAGGGTAACACTACACAGGGAACCACTGTTATATTCCTTGTCTACAATGACTGCACTAACAAATTGAAGAGGACCTTTATTGAAAGACTGCAAACTATTAGAACACTTACTAGTTACCTCAGTTTAGAGGGCCAGTAGCAGAAGCTTTTGATAATTTTTTTTCACTTTTTCTCTTTTTATTACAACTACATTCTTGTTCTACTCTCCAAAGCATATTTGTAAACACAGTATTCAGCTTGTCAACTCAGCCTGTACATGTGTACACTTCATCATTATAGTTGACAAGTGAATTCTGCTCTGAATGAGAACTCAAATTTTAACAATAACAGTGTATCATACATGTTTAGATGCTGTGTTGACAAGCTGAATTGTGTTCTACAAACTAGCTCTGAAAGACAAAAGTGCACAGCTAGACAAAAGACTACACAGATTCCTCTGAGGTAATATAGTCCAACACCACCATTAGTGGTTCTGTTTCTATTTCTGAAAGACAATCTTGGGACGAACCTTCAATCATAATCATATGAGGTACTGGCCCACTTTTCTTCAGGTGACTCCACCAGCAGCATTTTATTGAAAATACATGTGATGTTGAAAAGGTATCGCAGACAACACTGCCCTCATCCTGCAGTAGCGGCTTTGTTTTTTATGAGAGATGTCTTTCAATATGATGCAAAATTAAGAACTGTGATGAGACAAAGAAATACCAAAACTCCACTTCTGATGATGATCTTTTTGTCAGGTGGTGGAAAAGGCTACTTTTGGTATGATTACTTATGTACGTGAGTAGGGCAAGTTTTGTTCCTTAAATAAATTGTGATATTTTCTTCAAACTCATATGAAACATTTGTTGCATGTGTGACCATTCACAAGACCAAAGAAAGTTGCCCTTGTCTAATTGTATAGCTTACAACCAATGAAAATTTGAACTTCATATTTTGACATAATGCAAAAAACCAAGTGTCATACCACAGTTACTCTACCCAACAGTAACCATGGTCACACTTAATATATAATTTTTGATTTTGGTTCAGTTTTTTCTGCTGCTAGGTACAGGTACAATATAACTTCGTCGCATGGTTCATAATTTTGAAGTTTTACATATCAGGGGGGCATCGATGACATGGGGAATATAATTTTCATCAGACTAGGAGGACAATTGAAACACCTCATGGGTCAAAGTTGTGAAGGACTCCCTAGCTTATTCCTCAACTGCAAATTTAATTGAAATCTTTTCTCGATTCAATTTATCACCATTTTGAAAATGATGTAATATCAAATTTCAAAGAAAAATACAGATTTATTTGAAATGGTAATTTAGCGCCAAAAAAAAAACCTTAAGCTAGTCAAACCTAAGCCCATTGACTCATGTTCTTGTATTTGAATAAGTAATGTCTGCACTACATTATGCACAGTTATGCAAAATTGAAAAAAAGCAAATTTTGAGAATTTAGAAGAGAATAGTGGAAAAGCATACACTTGAAGCCTTGACCAAGTTGAATGCCAGAAGAATGATATTAATGAATTGCCATACACATTGAGTACTGGAAAATTCTGAGAAGATCTTGAACTGGTAAATATTCACAATGTGTTATCTTATACAATGTTGTACAGTCTGACTGACCTAAGACCTGTGCTTGTGATACTCACATCGATTCTGTAAAATTAGCATTTTAGTCATCTGTTTGAAAGTTGAACTTGGAGTTGTATTGGTTCACTTATGCAAGGCAGGCATCTAAATAAGGCTTATAGCTTGAATCTGTAAAATGTAACAAGAAACATATTTGGGTATTTCCTCATAGAGGCCATATTATTTTACATCATAAATAATGTACAATTCTCTGTCGGAAGAATTCAACCAAACAGCATAACTGTTTCGTCCGAATGCTTTCAAGAATTGAGAAAATTATCCTTGTCTGCAAATCAAGACAATTTATTTATCAACAATGGCTAAAGTTCACTTGGGTCAGAAATTAAATAGAATATTTCACCCCTTACAACACCATGGTTTGGCCCAACCCCACTGTTAATCAATGGTGAGTGTGGGCCTGTACACTGGGAATGGGGTGAACAGTTTAAAGTGGCATTTTAAGAGAAAGGTGACAATTAGGATGCAGATTTTTTGAAAAGAAGTGTCATTTAGTAGAATTAAGTGTCTTTGTTGGGGAGAAAGGACAAGTAAGACAAAATTATTACGGATGCATTAAAAAATTGTGTTTCCATTGATTTTTCCAATGGAAATAGGGTAAGTTGGTTGGAAACTTTGTTTTTATTTTCATATGGGTGTATACCCATCCCATTGGTATTACAGATTGATTTTTTTTTCTGTTTTTGACCTCTCCTCAAAATCTTATGCTACCACAGTACCAGTAATAAGAAGATGCATCTCTCATTCTATGGTGACTTGATGGGACAGTTTTCAAGAATGTAAAAGAAACGTGCAATTCCGCCCGAAAATTGGCTGTTTGGTTGCAATGTGTCTGTCGTATGAAATGGACTTTTGAGAGTATCTAAAAGCAAAATTAATTTTCTTTATATCCCCGTTTCATCAAGTGAGAAAGCACGTTTAACAGACCTCTTATACTAGTAATGTCCCTACCTTGCAGCTGAATCGACAACGTGTCCGCTTGGAGCATTTCAAATGCACTGTTCTCAATTTGACTATTTGGCATTTGGGTAAACTACATAGCTAGCTGCTGTGCCGGTGGTCCTCCACAACCGTGCTGTGGTGTATTGATCGCGCTCGGGTCAGGGGTCATCACCACAGCATTCGGTCGATTTCCTTTTTGGGTGCTGGCTGATGGAAAGGTTATGTGGGGACGTCAAAATGATCCACACGTTACGGGCCGGTAAAACTCCCTGATTTGTATGCTGTACATTCATTTTAGAATGTAAACGGCTATGGTGGTGTCGGCGTGGGAGCGAGCCATGGACGATCTCCGGCCTAGGAGTTCTTGGTGGTGCGGTGGTACTCAAATTAACGGGCTTTAGAGATGATGATGTTGAACACTGTCCTCTCTGTCTGTATCACATGACACAGCAAATTGTCCATGAGACACCATTCCTTTGGCGAGATCGATAGATATAACTGCCAAGTCACTATTGTACACACAGGTGTCCGGAGTTGCCGGTGTACATGCACAGAGAGAGATCTCTCTCTATGCATGTACACCGGCAACTCCGGACACCTCTGATTGTACAGTACAGTTCATCATGTACTACGAAAATGGGGGTTGAAAGGTCATGTTTCCCTGTACAGCGCCCTCTGACAAGGTGAGAGAATGGGGGCGGGGTGGGGCAAAACATATCCTGCTTAGCTCAAATCAGAAAAAGCACAGAGCATAGGAATAAGAAAAAATGTTCTTTTGGCTTCCTTTTTTCATGATAATTTCGTGGCAAATATAATCACAAAATGGTAGGTTGTAGTAACTGGGTATTCGACGTCGTATTCAATTTTGCGTGTCACTTCTATTGTTTGCAAAGGCGATATGGGGAACTTTTCTCTGTGCTGTTTTCTTTCTATGGCTAGAAGTTCAAAATTCGAAAGTAGTACTCGAATTTTGCCCCATTCCGTTGGAAATGATAAATATCAGGGCTTTATTCTTGTGAATACTGACTGTCTCATGAATTTTATTTATGTAACGTGATAAAGGAAAAGTAGCTGCACACATCGCCTGTACTATTTGTGTTGTTCTCTGTGTTCGTGTTTGTTTTTCTGTTTTTGGATATTGGTGTAGATATAAGTCATGGCGAGACCTGGCCGTAATCAATTATACGTACATACCACAACTCAGTTTACACATGAACTGTTTTTCTTAAAAGCTGTATTTACCAGCCATTACAATCCCCTCTCAGAAATTAGCAACTTAAATGATAGTGTATTCCAAACAAGAAAAAACAAGACCAGCTCAGTACTTCAAAATTTATTTTGAAACATTTTGCTTGACATGGTTTTTATACTTTGATATCCTCGACAACAACAAATTGCAATGTTTGTTCTCTAAAAACGTAAAGAGCAAAAACTGCATATCTGATGCAAATAGATACCACATCAAATTTCCGAACTTAAACAGAAATTCTGAAAGGTCTACTTGTGATACACAAACACAAAAAACCTTAAACTAGAACAGGATGTAGTATGAATCATTGACTCAATTAAAATCTTAAGTGACCTTCTTATTTGCTGACAGTGTCTTATAGAAAGTTGTCTAAACACAATTTTCCAGTATACAAACTACCGTACCCCTGGGGAAAATTTAAACTACTGACAATGGACTGTCAACTGTTCATGATGACACGTGCACGGAGCCCAGCAACAGTGGCGACATTTCTGGAATAAAAAGGAGAAAGACAATCTGTAATTGCAGGTAGCATGCGCCTCGAAAGTAAAAGTATTAAACTTTTGCTCAAACTTTCCACCGTAATTTCAACCATACTCTTTCGAAATCAAGGATAAAAATTGGGGGTCACTGTGCAAATTTTGGTACTAGAGAAAGAAATTACAAACAGATTTACTGATATTTGAAATGGCCGCCATCCCTGTGTTATCTTTGATTTTCCAACAACTAAGACGGAAATTTTTTTCTTACTCCAACAGCTTTAAAATGAACCCCCCAGATCAGAAAAGAATTGTAAAATTTTGAGAGTCTGAATAGCTGTCCCCGAGGAGTGTTATACCTCAAGATAAGGAAACGGAATTCCTTGCAGGACCAGTAGCTGTAACTTTTGATTATTTTTCATGATTTTTGTATTTATGTTATAAACTACAGTGTCTTGTTTTATTCCAAAAGCATATTGACATATACAGTATTCAGCCTTCCAACTAAGCTATCGATTCAAAGTGGAACTCAAATATAGTACAATTATAGTGTTTTACACCTATAAATGATTATTTAAAAGCTGTAAAACTGGTGTTTATAGCTTTGCACAACGAAACAAGAAAATGTAATAATAACAACTGTGTGAAAAACGAACCAAATTTAGTAACAGCTAAATATATTGTTTCACAAACTCCTTTCCTTCAGAGAGGATGTCAAGTTGCGAGTGGGTTCTCTTATTTTCCATGTATCCATTCGAATGCAGAGAAGCTGGTACAAATTTACATCAAAAGCATTGATATGCATAGAAATTCAATAAAAGAAATGAAAATTACTTGGAGCTTTGAATACAGACTGGTGAAAGAGCCATGCATATAATTTGTTCAAATAAAATCTCAAAGGACAAAACTGCATGCTAACAAACCAAAACCAAATATTTCAATTGACTATCTATGGTAATGTATCTTGTTACAGTGTTCTCCCCCGCATATAATGAGAGTGGCGGTGCTGACACGCTTACAGCCACGCCCGGCACTACGCTGACGAGTCGGACTACCACACTGATGACACGGTCCCTTTGTTTGTAAATTTTTCATTTTCACTGACATTTGTTGTTTCAACGTTCTCTGAATTGCCCTCTTTCGGCATATTTACAGCTTGTTTTTGTCTGCAGTAGTTCAATTTCAAAGGATCTGAATTTCGAAACTGTCAATAAACGCAATTTGTTGGTGCATAACTTACAAAGTTCCTAAAGCAGACACGAAACACACTCTATTTCTCTCACTGCGAACTGCTATGCATCATCGATCGGAAGTTATCACTGAGCGGATAGAGGGACTGTGCGCGTGCACTGGGTCTTTGATTCAAGCAGTCCCTTCTAAATTGAATCTTCCAGTCTTTGCCAATCAGCAGTCTTGTACAGTAAGTATTTGTCAATGCTTACAATGCTAATGCTTCGTTGCTGAGTCTACTTCAGCTATGAAATCCACCTTTCTATTGGGCAAAGAACTCTCCCTTCAAGCCGTACAGAGATGTAAAAATGGCAGCTGTTTCAAGCTAGCTGCCGTCACAACTATCAATAACGGTCCGATCCGCAAAAATTGTATAGCATTACACAGAATAGGAGATGGTTTCGTTTGAACTGCTAATGCTTGCAAAACTGTGAAATCGTGGTAGATTTTCTGAAATATTAAACCATGCCTCAGGCAGGAGATGTGGTTTCCCCTGAGGAAAGTTGTGCACAGCAATGTACGAACGTTTGCAATAGGAGTTCAACGTACCATACTGCAACTCTTATACTCGTTACAGGGGCCAAAACAGCATGGAGAGGGTTTTAGCTTTTCATTTAGCCCTTTCCATTACTCTTTCCAACTGTTCACAAATCGGCTGACGATGAGATACATGCCCGCGCCCGGGATACATGCGCTAGAATCGCACGCATACATGCGTACGCCCATGCTCAGACTTTAAAGATCAGAAGGTTCATTCGCCTGTGATCATAAACAGCCGAGCGGAAAATTTCCTTTAATGTTTCAAATTGTTATTTGTTAAAACTATAATTACTTGACACGGCGAGTCAGCAAAAGGTGAGAGAAAAAAACATTACTTATGTCTTTGTTCAGTAGTTAGAAAATACATTTTTCAAAGAGAAAAAAATAAAGACGGTTGTTTTGAAGTAATTTGCAGTCCTCATTCATCCAGATAACAATCCCTGCATTGGTTCTGATGGTGAGTCCTTTTTTACCCGATTTTTTCTGACAGAAAGGCAAATATGTTATAAACAAGATCCAATAGAACTGGTCTTTAGTCTATGGATATGCCGAAGGCTATTGCATGTTACATTTCTCATAACACCGTATAATGCTGCATTTTGAAGGTATCGACGGTAACCGCGGGTCACAGGTTAACTTATGTAAATTAATATGCAAATTATTATGCTAATTAGCTACCACTCTGGCAAAAATTTCTGGGGAGAAAACTGTTGTTACATCACATATAGAATGATAAGTTCATAACTACGAAGAGTGCTTACATTGCAGTGTTCCTCACAACGTCCCCGGCATGTGCGACACTTCCTGCAGTGGTTGCGTGCTTGACCATTAGTCAGCTCGGCCAATTCCCGATCGCACCATGAATACACTTGGACTTCTTCACAGTCGGGGTCTCCTGGACAGAGGAATTTACCAGGGATGATCTTGTACAGTTTGACCGTGGTATCGCAGCAGTACAACTCAATATCGGTTTCCAGGCGTTTGCGGAGCTCATCTTCAGTCATCTGAAGGGGGAAGGGGAACACACAGATTTTACTGAACCAATGTAGAAAGCATCAGTAGAAATATATTTTGGATGCTCAGATTTGCACAACACGTTTTATTCCATCACTTAGTGAATTTCTTTTGAACTTCAATGATTTTAACTGCCCTGTTTATGTGATAATTGAAACCTTATTATATCTCCCCATGTGCTTGACATGGGGCCCGGGTGTAGCCATAATGTGTTTTCTTTGTACCTAAACTTTATATATGAATAATCATCATGAGGTGGAACAATGTAAAGTTATTTTCAAGAAAGGTTAAGCGTACTTATCATGTTTAAAACTCAAGTTTTGAGTTGCAAATAACTTTTCATGTATTTTTTTTACTACTTCTATTCTATCCTAAAAAGTGAGATTCTTCTTCTACTTCAGATATATGCTAAGGCATGTATTACCTATTATAAATATTTTATTATTGATAACAGAATTAAGTCCCTACTGAAATTCATTTGTCGATGAGATTTTGCTTAGAATGCACAGTATTAACCAAGCTAGCTAAACATCTTGTATTCAACATACTTAGGGAATAAGAATAACAAAACACACGACCAAAATGTACAGCTCCTGACTAATGGAGCAAACCCCTTTTGTCTTCCCAGGTACATACCATTTTGAGTAGGGGTGGCCAATTTAATAAGTTGGTGATCAATTACATCTTCACTGACGTGACATGTTCATATGATAACAGCATAGACTATAGCTCCCCCACCCCCAATCTACAGTATATGGTTATGGATTAGACATGTTGATATCAAAATTTGTGTCACATGTGCCAATGATGTTTCTTTACTTTCATTTCAGCTTGTTGGTCATCATGTCTGTTTATTCGCTTGCCAAGGTTTCTTATCCGGGCAGCTCGATGCGCCCTGTAGTTAGTGGGAAGTAAACGGACCCGTGCGAACGGACGATGGTCTGTTTATAAGCACAGTTGCGAGTGGAGTGATACGTACCGGCCGCCGCGTACTATGCATATAATAATTGTTATATGCATAGTACGCGGCGGCCGGTACGTATCACTCCACTCGCAACTGTGACTCCACTCGCAACTGTTAAAAGAGCCTGTTATAAGTAACTTACATGTTCCATGTTCTGCATGAGACAAATGTCTTCTTTGCACTTCTCAGCATCAACTCCATACTCAGCCATGATCTTCAACATATTCATTGGATTACTGCACGCTGAACATTTACACTGCTCGTCACATGCATAGCCGTTTTTGTTGCAGCTACATCGCTTGGTGGTGCAGTTGTTCTTGCAAGCACACGCTTTCTTCTCTTTGGTCTCAGAAACTACTTCATCGATCTTTCGCTTCTTGCTAGGTTTTGGTGCTGGTGAGGCGTAATCTGCCAATGGTAAAGTCAAAATTTACTATACAGTGTCCGTGTTGTGATTCATAACTTATTGACTGAAACATTGAATTTAACCCATGGTCTGATACACACAAGCCGCTATACTGTAAACCTATCTAATCTGTTTCTTACGTCAACGAGCTAATCAATCTATTCGTATAGCAGTTCAATTCAAAAGAAACGGGTCTTATACTCTTATCAGATGAATTAACATTCTTATCTCCGTTATGCAATTAATATATGGTTTTCCCGCTATTTTTTACATTTTTGAATGGAAAACCTTCCTCAATACCAGACATAAAATATGGTTGATTGGCCGTGCTGCTCCAAAGAGACGCGGGACCTTGTCAAGTGTCCTGCCACTGAAGTACCCAGCAGATTGTACATCCAGCGAGACTGTCATTCCAAGCAAATGCCGATTGATGTTTCGAATATCAGCAGTGAAACACTAGATGAACGGTTACCTAGCTCAACGTTGTAGAGTAACCGTGCTTGATGTTGTGTATTTCCAATTGTGCAATTCGTACACTTTAGACGAATGAGGACTTTTACCAAGTTCGAATAAATGAATGAATGAATGAATGAATGAATGAATGAATGAATGAATGGACTACTGTGTGGAATATGACCAGGTCTGAGAAAGCAATCAGGAGACGAAGTCGTATAATATTAAAGGTGACTACTAAGTAACTTTACTAGACAGTGCTGCTGACGGTGGCTACATACAATCTTGGAGGTAGACATTTAAGCATAAGAGACCGTGCATAGAATCCAGTGACGTGAAGTGTCTGATTCGGGAAGGCGAGGCTTCCCGTAAATAAAGAACTTTTGGCGGGAAAAGTGTCTGTGAGTCACGAGAAAGGTACATGATGGATTAGTCATATTGTCTTAGCAGATGGAATCTCAGGTTGGTAAAATAAACATTGATAGTGTAACGGAATTCTCGCGTTCGGTGTACGATGATATCCATGTGATGCCAAGCGTTTCGCGAATGGTAAAAGCTGAGAAATCTCTCGCGAAACCTCTATATAAACTTGCTAAATTCTAAACCGGTGAATATTCAGTTGCACCCTAGATGTCTGCAAAGGCGACATTCATCAGACATCTTGAGAACGTTGAATAAACTTAATAAGAAAAGAGTAGGACAGAGCTGTTACAGACTTTGTAGAGTTTACTTTGGAGTCGTCTCCGTAGCTGTCTGGCAATACATATTTCAAATGATGGATAAACGCATGAAGCTACACGATATACGTAACTGAAAGCGTCAAGATCCCCGACCGATACCTCACGTGAAACAACAGTCATGACAACAGGAAGCGGTGCCTCAAAGCTTAAATCTCAGAAGGAATGCTGAGTATCTATAGTAAGACACTGTACAAATAATGACGTAAGATTTCCTATCAACTCACCAAATACTGATTGCTAACATTGCTGAAATGTTTTGAATGTGGCTTACAGCACAACACGAGTGGAAATCTGGAGATATTATATTCTCTTGAGATAAGTGTAGCCTAATTCAGGACTACCTCCTCGGTCTAATAAAGATTGTTGCTATCTCGTTGACAAAAGGATGTACTTTCTATCACAGTGTTAGTGTTAATAGTCCCATGATGAGGGACACCAAAACCACCATACACTTGTTACAATAACAAAAACAACTCACCGATACTGTACAACTTGAGCAAAAGGCGTGCGAGATATCGGGGTTGACTGATTTGGGACATTGCGTTGACTGGCGTAGAGTTCTCTATATGTAGGTTGACTGCGAGTACTTCAGCAGCTCTGAAATCGTGGTGGCAGTTAAGTTTTGGGGATGTACACTAATTTTTCGGAGATGGCGCGAAAATTTGTAATGGTTCGTCATGAATATTCTATAGGGTGCACTATTTTAAAGTGGGGATGCCAGGGTCTTATATTTAGCTGGCGTGCACTGTTCATCGTTTGCCGACACCCAACGACAAGTGATAAAAGATAAATGACGTACATATAGCCATGGACGTAGAATTCGTTCATGGTGCAGCATAGGCATTCCAAGGGAATCTATTGCGTTAAAGTTGAAAAAACAAAGAAACAGAGTGCTCGTCTCAGTACCAGACTGAGTATGAAACAGCTTCAAGTTGACATCCCCTTACGACCGTCATGGTCGAGTCACAAGTTTTCCAACTGACCAATCAGAGACGCCGGATTGATCCGCACCAAACCACCAACGCTCGTGCAAGTCATGCAAGTGGCGGTAACAACATAGATCTCTCCAAGGATTCAAAAAGACACTTTCCCCGCAAAGATAAAACCAAGAAATTACCATTTTAGCCTGAGGTATAGTGAGTTAGTTGCGCGAAGAGTCTAAAACATAAAGTGGAACTATCTCAAATTCATGTTTTTTTCATGAAAAATTGCCTCGACTTTAAATAATGTGACTCACATAGTGATGATCGGTATACCCACGGTCCCTCTATACCATGGACCCGTTCTCTTTACGTCCATAGATATTCCAAAAAGGAAGTACAGTGGATTTCTTATGTTTCTATGGGCTTCGTGTTGTGTAGGAAAATCAAAACAGCTAGCCCTAGCCCTGCAAAGGGCCCAGAATGAATACTATTATACAGAAAATATCATGCGGGCGGAAACACGTATGGAGCAGTACGTTTAATTCAAAATTGGGTAAGTCAAAAAGGTAAAGGATCAGGCATTGAGGTAGAAGCTTCTTCTTTCATGTTCACGGCGATAAACTGTTTCGAGATCCCTCAGTAGCAACTGCAGTCATAAATCCGTTTGCATTTTTCGGGAAGGGGGTATATGCTTGCAAAATATTTCATTATTATCTCGCACTTGATTTTACGACGATTTTGTTTTCTCAAAATCACAACCGAGAACTGTGTTTTCTCACTCTGCAACTGCGAGAAATCGAATTCTCGCAATCAATCTACTAATTTCTTGCTGGTATATCGTCAAACACGAAGCTAGTGCATCTTATCCTTGGATTTTTAAGTCCTTCATATTGCTTTGTGACAAATTCCAACCTAAAAAGATAGAGGGCAGATGATATTGTGTGCATTGTCATTTCGCCGTAAAACCCTGAAAGTTTCCTCAAATATGACGTGAAGGTGTATTGGGAAACAATTTATTGCACAAACAATGAAGATGCGAGGAGGTCGATCTAATTATCAAACGCGCCAAGAAAATTTGGAGTCGGCATTCTTTCAGTAGGTTATTCTGTAGAGAAGGGATATTAAATCTTATCATTTTACTTTATACTGGCATGGTGACATCACACTATTGTAACGCATTGTTCCAAATTGCGTTTTTGTACCCGAGACTCCTATGAAAATTTCCAGAAAAAGACAATGTAATTATGACGTTTTTCTTGCATTTCTCCTTGTCGATGGAAATGGTTGCCAATGATAACCACGGTCCCTTGTGGAGGAACCGTGGAGTATCTCATGGATGGCCCCCGTAAGATTCCTGGACAAGTGTCGGGCCCTTCCAATCATGATTTCTGTGAATAAAGACTAAACTTGCAACCTTAACCTCATTAAAGAAGAATGCGCCTCGGGGATAGATATCTGGACTCTCAAATTTTTGCAATTCTTTTCTTATCTACCTCTGTGGAGCTCATTTTAAGTTTCCCCTCCATGCTGTAAGAAAACTTTTGACAGTCTTAGTTTTTCGAGAATCGCAAATTTATTTTTTCTCCATTAACTTTAGAGTTCACACATGGATGGCGGCCATTTTCAATTTCAAATGTCAGTAAATGTAGGGTAATTTGTTTCTCGAATACCAATTGAAAATTTGCACGATGACCCCTAATTTTTATTCTTGATTTTGAAAGAGAATGGTTGAAATATTCGATTCCTTGAGAAAAGTTTGAGCAAAAGTTTTAGTTTTTCACTTTCGAGGTGCATACTACCTAATGATGGATATATTTTCTGCGAGCATATATGATGGACATATTTTCTGCGAGCCTAGATATTGGTATATGCTGTAATTTTTACATTATGGTCATTGTCTACATCAGGATCACCTGACAGCCAATATGACTACCCTGAAAAGAGCAGTTTTTACTTTCCCCTGTGCAAATATTCTGCAGCGTTTCCGGTCGAAACTAGACTTGGTTCAAGTCTGTGATTTGTGAATGTTTGAGTGGAGTGAACGCAATTTGTATTTTGCTTTCATGTGAAACGCGCGCGTGAGTGGAGTGGACGCTCTGGGGGTCAACGCTATACAGGGGAGTTTCACCCGGACTCACTACACTGCGCAGACTCAAGGTAATGCATTCAATGGCTGGGAAAACCTCGCATGCCAGTGGGCTTCCAAATTCCGAATAGGTTTGTACGAAATAGGAGACACACAAGAGAAACTATTTTAAGTTATTTTTTTAATTCAACGACTTGAACCAAGTCTAGGTCGAAACTTGCAAGATGAAAAGCTGTTGTATCATGTCGGTAAAAAACAGAGGTTTGCACCTCCATGGTTGTATCGTGCAAAATGTGCCTGCGAGTTTTGCTCTACGTTCTAGTCGGTAATTTTCTGTCCGATGATTTATCCCTAGTCCGCTAGGAAACAGAACAAAATAGACACATTCTTCAAGTTTAGTATGTTGTCAATTATTGGTGCAAACCATGGACGTACGGGGGGGGGGGGGGGGGGGGGGGGGGGGGGGGGGGGGGGGGGGGGGGGGGGGGGGGGGGGGGGGGGGGGGGGGGGGGGGGGGGGGGGGGGGGGGGGGGGGGGGGGGGGGGGGGGGGGGGGGGGGGGGGGGGGGGGGGGGGGGGGGGGGGGGGGGGGGGGGGGGGGGGGGGGGGGGGGGGGCTTCTACTATCTATGTGCAAACAGTCGCACGTTCGACCGGAAACACTGCAGCGTTCGTACAGGCGCGTTTGGGACCGTGGTACAGATTGAACTGATTTAAATTCAGAGGTTTTTCAAATTTACTGCCACATGGCCCTTAGATGTATGTAAAATGATAACGAAGTACAGACAACGGCACCTGCTATCGCTTTCAGAAAATAAATACGTTAAAGGGATTACAGTTGTTTGCAGGAATGTTCATTGTTCGAAACGGCCAGAGAAGGATATTCTTAGGCAGAAAAAATTGTGCTGTTCCGATAACCTGGCCCGCCATATTTTATACCTGCCAACCCTAAACTTTTTAAAGCAACATAAACGCAGTAGTAAAAAAAGAGAAAATAAAACCCATAAAATCACGCATCCATTACTTGGCACTTGATTTTTGCTTGAACGATGTCTTTTGTTTTTATTCCTTTTATATGTGTGATACGTTTTTCTGGAAATGTTTTGGTCAGTGATTGGTCGCCCTGAATTTCTGAAAATTGCATATTTAAAAAAATTTTTAGAGAAAAAATTCCCTGCTGACCTGCTGCTTTCCTACCCTACACAATCTACAGTTTCTAGATCAAGCACAGTCACTGTACAAAGTTATTGATGGGCTACCGCTTCGTCTAGTTGAATGTGTGACCCTCGAGAGTCTATGGATTAAGACGATCAGGGGAACTTTCAGCGCAGCTTTCATTTATTGCTAGGAGTTCAATATTCAGAATTATTTCTCAAATTTTACTGCATTTCTTTGGAAAATAATATTGGATAATAATAAACGTCAGTGCTTTCTTCGTGTAAATACGGACAATCCTATGGAAATACAAGCGTCCGTGCTCGAAAATTTACCGTAAAACACGTGTTTTAAACTAGCATGCCTTTTTGGCTAATTTATGCCGGAGTCAAGGGTAACAAATCTCAAAACCCTATCCAGGCATCGAACCAACCATATAGTTGTAACCTCAGACTATACTTGTTTTATTGCAGTTTCGGAGTGAGAACGTTTTTATCATTATATGTTCAATTTCATACCCTTTTAGAACAGGAATCAAGGAACAAAAATAGACACAAACTCGCCATCAAATTACCTATTCGCCTCCTTTGTGTGTTCACGGATGCAGTTCAAGCGAACTATCACGTCTTTCCCAACTTTTTTTTTTTATTTTGGATTTGTTCAGACTTCTATAATGATTTTTGCACAACTAGACTAGCTGTACACCCCAATCCCCTACACACTGGTTCACAATGACTATTGATAACGATGGGTTTGGGCTAGACCGTGGTGATGGGAGGGTAAAGTTCAATCACTGACTTCAATAAATCGATTACACTCATTCAATAAACAGGACTCGCATACTCAGCGTACACATGGATTGTGTACTTGCAAGCTACAAGAACCAAACTGTACAATTGCATCTAAGAAATTAAAAACTTTAATGCATTCAAAGCAAGTAAAAGCTAGAACACTAACAGCTTAAAAAAGGAAGATTCAAAACTTAAACTTTGAAATATTTTGTTAAACGTTATTTTTGTACTTTAATATCCACAACAAATCAATCCAGATTGTTCTCAAAAAGAAAAAAGTAAGTGCTGCTTATCTGATGAAGGTAACCCTGAGATGCAAATGTCAAAATAGAACTTATAAGGAAATCAGAAGGTATACTTGTTAAAAAATACGTGGCTAACCAAAAGAAAACAGGATGAAGTGAGACTCATACTCTCATACTTTTGACTCAATTGAAATGTCAAAAGACCTTAATTGATGACACTCTGTTGTAATATGATGAAATAGAAATATGTGTCAACATGAATGTCCAGTCTACAAAAGTTCTACAGGGAAAAATTAAAAGTACTGACAATGGACAAAATGAATTTTCTCTCCTCGGTTACGTCCGATAGCAGGCCAGGAGAACGGAAGTAGCATACAATTACCGTGAATGGATGCGTTGATGGATAGATCTTCTGTTATGAATGACACTGGCACGGAGCCCAGCAACAGTGGTAACATTTCTGGGGAAAAGAGAATGACAATGAAACTGTAATTTAGAAAAGAAAGCATAGCATTACTTGAAGGGTCAGTAGCCGTAACTTTTGATCAGTTTTATTTTCAGTTTTTGTATTTAGTGTCAACTAAACCTTCTTGTTCTACTCCAATTAGCATATATCTTTAGTATTCAGCTTGTCAATCAGCTTGTATCATGTGTACACCTAATGCGTAGTTATTTTTACAGGGGTTTCCTGGGTCAGACTGGAACTCAAATATAACACAGTAATAGTGCTTTACACAGATAGCTGATACTATATACTGAAAAGCTATTGTTACGTGCAGAGATAACGAACAAAAGGGTGAACTCAGCAGTTAACGTTTAAAAACAAAATTTATTACGAAAAAAACTAATTGCTAAGTCAGGGATAGAGTACAAGCTTTAAAAGTGTACAGACTACTTATCTCAGCTGGGACGGCAAAGCTCCAGTCTCAGAGTTGTAACAGTCAGTTGAATGAATGAACAGTCCTTGCAGGCTTGCAGCTGCACAAAGTCCACAGTATAAATCCAGCGTTGACAGTGAAGGTCTTGAAAAGTCTTGAGAATGACTACTGCTGGAGTTTAGTAACACACAAGAGACACGATCCCAAAAGTCTGACTGGAAGCTGAGCACGTCCCTTTTATAAAGGCATATAAGAACAATCTAGAACTTTTATTGACATGCTAATTACAGTTCTAAAATTATCTCCCTTACACAACTAATCAACTTTCCAGAACATTCCAAACATGACTAATTGAATTCAAGGTTGTGAGGTCATCAAGGGCAGTGACCTTGGGAATGTTCTAGACTAATTGAACTCAGGTCATGATGAGTGTGGGGGAAATGACCTACATAACCACACCCCTCTTCAAAAAAAGAAAATTTTTCAAAGAAAAATCTTTCTTTTACAAATGTAATCTTGAAAAGGATTTAAGTACTCAATTTTGTTTTACTCTAAAGTAAAATTTCTTGAAAGTGAACAACAATAAACTCTAAATACGAGAGAGACAGTCTGCAATTAAATTGTCTCTGCCTTTGATATGTCTAATGTCAAGATTAAACTCCTGTAACATTAAACTCCATCTTAGCAATCTCTGATTTTTGCCTTTAAATTTCTGCAGAAAAACAAGAGGGTTGTGATCAATATAAACCACTATTGGCTGATTTGAAGAAGTAACATAAACTTCAAAATGCTGTAAAGCTAATATCAAAGATAACACTCTTTTTCAATTGTAGAGTAGTTTCTCTGGGATTTGTTAAATTTGCGTGAAAAATAGCAAACAGGATGATCTACACCATGACTATCCTCTTGCAATAAAACAGCACCAGCAGCCGTATCACTAGCATCTACAGCTAATTTGAATGGCAAAGTGAAATCTGGTGCAGACAACACTGGGGCACTTTGCAGTATGGCTTTAAGTGTATCAAATGCCTGTTGGCATTGCTCTGACCAAACAAACTTTACTTTCTTTTTAAGTAAGTTAGTCAAAGGCTCAGTAATTGCGGAGAAATTTGGACAGAATTTTCTGTAGTAACCAGCCATACCGAGAAAGCGCATCAGTTGTCGTTTGCAGTTTGGTATGGGAAAACTTGAAATGGCACTGATTTTGGCATCAACAGGTTTTACCTCACCCTGTCCTACAGTATGTCCGAGGTAAGTTACCCTCGCCCAACCAAACTCAGATTTGGCAAGGTTGACAGTCAACATTGCTTTACTCAGTCTCTCAAAGAACTTCCGCATGAGCTTGATGTGTTCCTCCCAGGTGTCACTATACAGGACGACGTCGTCAACGTAAGCTGCACATCCGTCTAGCCCGGATATGACGTCGTTGATCATCCGTTGGAACGTTGCCGGAGAGTTCTTCATTCCGAATGGCATCACCTTGTACTGGAACAATCCGTCTGGTGTAACAAAGGCGGATATTTCACGAGCACGATCCGTCAGAGGGACTTGCCAAAATCCCTTCAGTAGGTCAAATTTTGTCACATACTTGGCTTTTCCCACTCGGTCGATGCAGTCATCAATCCTCGGGATTGGGAAAGTGTCTGTCTTTGTTAAAGTGTTGACCTTCCTAAAGTCCGTGCACATACGATAACTGTGATCTGATTGGGAACAAGTATGCACGGCGAACTCCAGTTACTTTTACTGGGTTCAATAAAGTCATTGTCCAGCAGGTATTTGACTTCTTCCTGGAGATATTTCGCTTTTGTTGGATTCAGTCTGTATGGATGTTGTTTTACAGGCTTACTGTCCCCAACATCAACGTCGTGATAGATGACGTTTGTCCTCGTTGGAACATCTTGAAACAGGTGTTTATATTCATGGAGCAGTTCTTTCACCTGTTGTTGTTGTTCTGGCTGGAGGTGTGCCAACTTTGTAGACTCCAGCTTCTCCAGGATTTCTGAGTTCTGAAGCTTGACCGAGCCCAGCTTTGAGTTTAGAGTATTTTCACTCAAGTCAGTTTCAGTATCACTATCTTCATAATGGCCAGAACTGACGGTACTGACAGGCTTTGTTTTAGTAGGATTATCCCTATCTAAATATGGCTTAAGCATATTTATGTGACATAGCTGCTTTTTGTTTTCGCCTGTCAGGTGTTATTATGATGTAATTTAAATCACTCAATTTCTTATCAATTAGATATGGCCCAAAGTAACGAGCATGGAGTGGTTTGCCAGGAATTGGAAGTAGAACAAGAACTTTTTGACCTGGTTCAAACTTCCGTTTTGAGGTGTTTTATCGTATTGGTTTTCATTGACTGCTGAGATGACTCAAGATTTTCTCTGGCTAATTCACATGCTTTAGAGAGTTTTGTACGAAAATCTGACACATATTGCAAAATATTCAGACAATCATCATCGTCTGATAGGAATTTCTCTTTAACGAGCTTAAGTGGGCCACGGACTGTATGTCCAAATACAAGCTCAAATGGGCTAAAACCAAGAGACTCCTGAATTGACTCTCTAACAGCAAAGAGCAGAAAATGAATTCCTTCATCCCACTGCTTCTCTGTGTCAAAACAGTAGGTCCTAATCATGTTTTTCAAAGTTTGATGAAATCGCTCAAGAGCACCCTGACTTTCTGATGATAGGCGGATGACCTATACTGTTTAATGCCTAGCTGATCCATTACTTGTTGAAAATACCAGACATAAAGTGGAGCCTTGATCGGACTGGACACATTTAGGGAGGCCAAATAAAGTGAAAAATTTGACTAAGCTTTCACTATAGTCTTTGTCTTTATATTTCTCAGTGGTATGGCTTCTGGGAACCGAGTTGATGTACACATTATTGTCAGCATGTACTCATTTCCTGATCTTGTTTTTGGTAGGGGCCCAACACAGTCTATTAGTATCCTACTAAATGGTTCTTGAAATGCAGGAATTGGCTGTAAAGGGGCCTTTGGAATGGTCTGATTTGGCTTTCCTACCATTTGACATGTGTGACAAGTTTTACAGAAATGTGCTACATCCTGCCTGAGATTAGGCCATAAAAGTGACTGAGAATTTTATGATAAGTTTTCCTGACTCCTAAGTGACCAGCCCAGGGGGTTTCATGGGCCAGGCGCAATATTTCAGCACGGTAGGGCTTTGGAACCACAATTTGATGTTTTATAGCCCAATCGTCATCAACCAAAACATCTGGAGGTCTCCATTTACGCATGAGAATACCAGATTTTGTATAATAGGAAACAGAGCTATCTGAAGTTTTACCTTCATCATCTACCCTGTCAAACAAAGACAAAATATCTGGGTCTTTGTGTTGTTCTGCAATGAGATTTGATCTAGAAAATGTCTGACTTTGGTCAGCAGAAGTTTTACTGGAAGTTTCAAATCCACGAGGGATAACGGAATATCCGTGTCAAACACCTGACTGAGAAAGGTGTCATTTAAGTCAACATCTGTGACATTATTTTTGAGAGTATTTTGATTCTCGGAAGTTTCTCTTGACATGGCTCGAGTAATGGCACATGATGGGAAAAGGCCGGGAATGTCTTCCTCTATTGGCTCTGGATTTTGATCTAAACTAGGATTATCAGTCACAAGTGGATTAGTAATGACCTTGTCCCCAGCAAGGTCGTTTCCAAGAAGAAGGTGAATCCCTTCAAAAGGCAAAAAAGGCCTAATACCTAAAGTCACAGGTCCAGAAACAAAGTCCGAAGACAAATAGACATTATGGAGAGGAACAGGAATGTAGTCATTACAATCTACCCCTTTAATAAGAACTTTAGAACCTGAAAATGACTTTTCAAAAAACGGCAGGGTATCTGCCAACAAAAGAGACTGGGAAGCCCCGGTATCTCTTAAAATTTTGACAGGGGTAGCGGAAGAGAAATCACTAGAAAGTGATATAAAACCATTATGAATAAATGGCTCGAAAATACCCATAATGCTATCTTGAGAAGAATTGACCTTGACCTCATTAATTGGGGATGAGAGGGGTTTAACCTCAGAAAATGTGTTGCACACATTATTAGACTCTAATTGAGTTGATGAAGAAATAAAGCCGGTGGGCTTAGATCCACTTTGACCACTTTGACCTTCACGTTTTCTTTTCAATTTGAAACACTCTGACATTAAATGGCCGTCTTTCTTACAATAATTACAAGAAAGTGTACCAAACTGTTTGTCAGAAGGAGATTGAGACTTGGGATCTGATGATGTGGGAGTGTTACTTGAACTCTGTGAACTGTTGTCATTTGATTTTCTACTGTCCTTTGAAAAATTCTTGGATGAAAAGGACGAGTTAAATTTACCTGCATTGTTTCTGTATGAAAAGGACTGGGATGGTTTGCTGAGAAATGAAGATTTGTGGGTCAATGAATAATCATCGGCCAAACGTGCAGCAACCTCCAATGTATCTGCCTTTTGTTCATTGATAAACGTCTTGATGTCACTCCGGATGCACCTTTTAAATTCCTCAATCAAAACAAGCTGTCGTAATTTGTCATAATTCTGACTGACCTTTTCAGAAGAACACCAGCGATCAAACAGTTGTTCTTTTGTTCGAGCAAATTCAACATAAGTTTGATCCTTCACCTTCTCACAATCCCTAAATTTCTGACGGTAAGCTTCAGGCACCAACTCATAGCCCTTGAATTAATTCCTTCACAGAATCATAATTTGAAGCCTGCTCTACTGACAACTGAATGTAAATTTCTCTGGCTTTACCCACCAAAGCACTCTGCAAAAGCATAGACCAGGACTCCTTAGGCCAATTCAGACTCTGAGCAATTTTCTCAAAATGAAGGAAATATTTATCAACATCCTTTTCTTGGAAAGGGGGAACTAACCTGAAATGCTAGTGATGTCAAACTTGTCTGAAGGGAAGAATTTTCCTGATTGTCCAAGCTCTAAACGTCTCATTTCTAACTGTAGTCGATGTTCTTCCAATTCTCTCTCCTTTTCTCTCTGTCTTTCTTCCATTTGTAATTCTTTGTCTTTCATTTGTAATTCTTTGTCTTTCATTTGTAATTTTTCCTGCCTTTCCCTTTCTTCCATTTGCAATTTTTCCTTTTCTAATTCCAATTTCTTAAGCTCCAAATCTGCCTGTATTTCTAATTCTAATTTTTTGAGTTCGAAGGAAGACTCAGGCTCATAATCTTTAAGGCAGACTCCTCAAAATGGCCAGAATTAACTAAATGTTTTGCAATCTTGAACTGAATTTCTCGCTTGCGCATAGATCTTTTGACATCTACTTTAAGGAAATTGCCAGTGCTATGAGGTTGTCTTTTCTGAGGGAATTAAATGTGTCCTGATCAAGGTCATCCATAAATTCGTCTGGCTTGAATTCCGCCATGATTGAATTTCGCTGAGTTCACAGTATACAGTAGTTTTGAAAAGGCTGTCAAAATGTTTCAAACGGCTCAAAATATTCGTCTCCCGGACGAGCCCCCAATTTGTTACGTGCAGAGAAAACGAACAAAAGGGTGAACTCAGCAGTTAACGTTTAAACAAAATTTATTACGAAAAAAAACTAATTGCTAAGTCAGGGATAGAGTACAAGCTTTAAAAGTGTACAGACTACTTATCTCAGCTGGGACGGCAAAGCTCCAGTCTCAGAGTTGTAACAGTCAGTTGAATGAATGAACAGTCCTTGCAGGCTTGCAGCTGCACAAAGTCCACAGTATAAATCCAGCGTTGACAGTGAAGGTCTTGAAAAGTCTTGAGAATGACTACTGCTGGAGTTTATAGTAACACACAAGAGACACGATCCCAAAAGTCTGACTGGAAGCTGAGCGCGTCCCTTTTATAAAGGCATATAAGAACAATCTAGAACTTTTATTGACATGCTAATTACAGTTCTAAAATTATCTCCCTTACACAACTAATCAACTTTCCAGAACATTCCAAACATGACTAATTGAATTCAAGGTTGTGAGGTCATCAAGGGCAGTGACCTTGAGAATGTTCTAGACTAATTGAACTCAGGTCATGATGAGTGTGGGGGAAATGACCTACATAACACTATGTACTTACATTGCAGTGTTTCTGACAACGTCCCTGGCAGGTGTGACACTTCCTGCAGTGGTTTCGTCTTTGACCATTACTCAGCTCAGACATTTCCCAATCGCACCATGAATACACGTAGGGTTCATCACAGTCCTCGCCCGGGCACCGGAATTTACCAGGGATGAGCTTGTACAGTTTGGCTTTGGTATCACAGCAGAACAACTCCATTTCAGTTTCAAGGCGTTTGCGAAGCTTTTCTTCTGTCATCTGAAGGAAAAAAATTGAATTCACTGAAACAAATCCTTATATTTTCATAATACTTTCTATTCCGCTGCTGGTTTGGAAATTTGATGATAGCCTCTTAGGGAAAACAAGTTTTAACAGTTCTGTTTACATGATATTTAAAAAAAATTAATTCCTAATGATCTTAAATAGGGTATAGCCATTTAAGGGATATGTGTTTCTCTAATGCCAAAATTTTTTTATGGTCATGAGATGGCTTAATATAAATTTTCTTGCAGGATGTTTATGGATACTTGGTGAATTAACATCGTTTAGATGTGATTAAATTTTCATGTACTTCCTAATACTCTAGAGAATATTTTATTTTTTGTTCAAAAAAATGCTTAGAGGTCAAAAGCCCACAACAAAGGCGATCTAGGGATCAAAAAAGTGCCTTGAAAGGTGCTGAACTTACTCTTTCCATGTTCTGCATGAGACAAATGTCTTCTTTGCACTGCTCAACATCCACTCCATACTCAGCCATGATCTTCAACATATTCATTGGATTACTGCACGCTGAACATTTACACTGCTCGTCACAGGCATTGCCGTTTTTGTTGCAGCTGCATCGGTTGGTAGTGCAGTTGTTCTTGCAAGCACACGCTTTCTTCTCTTTGGTCTCAGAAACTACTTCATCGATCTTTCGCTTCTTGCTAGGTTTTGGTGCTGGTGAGGCGTAATCTGCCAATGGTCAAGACAAAATTTTCTGTACAATACATGATCCGTGTAGACTGACATTTAATTTATTTTTACCTATGGTCTGATAAACACAAGTCCATACTGCAAACTTATCTAACCTGTTTCCCACAGTAATGATCCACGATCCAATCTGATTAAAATCAAATGTAGAGTACGGCGACGTCTACTTGTGCGTACGCGGTATTCTCTTGCTGTCGCCTCGTAGTAAGACTCACTGAGAGACGACAGCAAGTACAGCATGAGCACGGGAGGGACCGTGGCATAAGCAGACTTCGCCGTACTCTACATCTGATTTTAAAATTTAATCAGATTGATCTAACTGTTCTATTTGTGCAGCATTTCTATTCTAAAGAAACGGATTTTATCAGATGACTTAACATTCTTATCTCTGTTATGCAATGAATCTACAGTTTCCCGCCAATTTTTAACTTTTTGATTGGAAAACCTTTTTCATATCAGACATAAAATATGGTTGACTGGCCGTGCTGCTAAGAGTAAGAGACGGTCATTCCAAGCAAATACTTATTGCTACATTCAATACCGGCTGTGGAACACCATACTATAGGCCTACTTGAAAACGTTAACTCTAGCCATGGAGATTGTTTACTGTTAGTCTCTTGTTGAAAAGTGTATGTGTACGTCCATACACTACTTTCTATCACAGTGTTAGTGCTCGTCGGTAATACACTCAGTGTGACAATTTTCGGATGACCTCAGGTTTCGGACATTTAATGACTGACATGCTGTTCGTTGTACTCACTTCGACTTCGCTCTGCATTGATAGCGTTTTACGAGTCATGTGACCGCATATTAAGTCAGGTGACGCTGCTGTCCCGTTTTGGATAGGTTTTATTTTCTTTCCCAGTAGAAGCTATTTCGGGCGCTAAAACCTAGCGTAGTTAGCCACACCAGACGATGCAAGGTTTGGAGTTCCAATATATCAATATTTAGCCCCTATGATCACATTCCGAATACGACGTCCGATTTCTGCGACAGCATTAGCAGTCCGATTACTACGCACTCAACATGGGGTCACCAATTTGAAACCTTTGAACCCCCCCCCTCCCCCACCACTTTTGTCGTGTTAGACTGTTAGCAGTTTGAGGATAAACACAATGGTTATAAGATAACGCAGTGCTCGTCATTCATGAAACGGCTCTGGGCGAAATTCATTACCCTGTCCGAAAACTGTCACAGTTTCCGAAAAAAAAACCAAACAACTCACCGATAGTGTAGAAGTCGAGGGCCATTTTGAAAAGCTGGACATGGCGTTGAGCGGCGTAGAGATCTGTCCGTTGACTTTGGCACTTTAGTAGCACTTCAGCAGCACTTCAGCAGCTCAGATACAGTGTATTAACCCTTAGGTTGTGAGTACCTGCACTAACTTTTCGAAGAATAGCGCGAAAATTTGATGACTTGGTCGTCATGAATATTCAATAGCATACACTATTTTAAAGTGGGGATGGAATGTCCTATTATTTAGCAGGCGTGTGCAGTGTATAGTTTGCCGGCACCCAACAACAAGTGATAAAAGATAAATGACACACATGTAGCATGGGCATTCGAAGGGAACCTATTACCTATAATTTGTAAAAAAACCAAAAAAAAACCAAAGTGCTCGGTACCAGACCAAGTACGGAACAGCCTGCCATCCCTTTACGCCGTCATGGTCGAGTCATAAGTTTTCCAACTGACCAATCAGAGACGCCGGATTGATCCGCACCACGCCGCCCACGCTCGTGCGATTGGTGGTACTCGATCTCGCCAAGGAATCAAAAAGATACTTTCCCGCCAAGATAAAAGTATGGAAATTAGCATTTTCGCCTAAGGCAAAGTGAGTGAGCTGTGCGAAGAATGTAAAAAATAAAGTGGAGATATCTAGATATCTCAAATTCAGTTTTTACTGGAAAATTGCCTCCTGACATGATCTGTAAGCCAAATTAAATATAGTGATTTTCAGCTCGGTAAGCTATAAGCTTACTATGGATCATGACGTGTTCTTGCACAGGGCCTGGCGAGAATTATTAGTGTAGCAGTTATGAATATGATCAATAAATGTCTTGTATTAAACTTTTTTTCATTATACAAGCCTTACCTGTGTCCAGTGTGTGCCTATTACTTTACGCTAGCTATCCCTGTATAGTATTTCAAGAAAAACAGTCTATATCTGTTAATTGCCCTCCCTAATCCCCTTCATTAATTTGTTCTGCCGATCACTGACGCGAGGGCTTATCGCCCAGACCAAATAACTCGTTAGCAGCTCATAAGGTAGTAGTCCGTCTACTACCTTATGAGCTGCTAACGAGTTATTTGGTCTGGGCGATAAGCCCTCGCGTCAGTGATCGGCAGAACAAATTAATGAAGGGGATTAGGGAGGGCAATTAACAGATATAGACTGTTTTCTTTGAAATACTATACAGGGATAGCTAGCGTAAAGTAATAGGCACACACTGGACACAGGTAAGGCTTGTATAATGAAAAATAGTTTAATACAAGACATTTATTGATCATATTCATAACTGCTACACTAATAATTCTCGCCAGGCCTGTGGTTCTTGTTACGTCAATGAATGTTCCAACAAGGAGGTACAGCGGATTTCTTACAATGTTTCTGTATCCAGGGTTGAGTTCTGAAAATCCGAACAGCTAGCCTTTCAAAATGTCCTTGCCTTCGAATAGAATGAATACTATACTGCAAATATGCTGGCATAAACTAGTCTTATAGGGGTTATACGTCTGAAGTTCTGGATCGGGTAACTCGAATAAAGTCGGGGATGAAGGATTGAGGTAGACGCTTCTTCTTTCATGTTCATCGAGATACACTAGGTAGAGACCTCTTAGTAACAGTTGCAGTCATAAATATGTTTGCATTAATTAGGAGGGGTAGGCTATATGCTTGCTAAATTCTTAGTTATTTTTTTAACCCGCTTAATATTTGTATTCAAATCAAGTTTATTGGTAGAGTTTAGTGATGGTGATCACGTCAAAGTCGAATGTAAATTTATTGCTTTTCTATACGGTTAACTGATAGTTTCGTATACTGTTTCGATTTCTCAATGCAGAACTTGTTCTCTCGTTGCATGCTGCACGACATTTTCACGAAGTCTGATGTCGTTCACACTTGTGTATAATACGTTTCACCCAGGGCCTGGCGAGAATTATTAGTGTAGCAGTTATGAATATGATCAATAAATGTCTTGTATTAAACTTTTTTCATTATACAAGCCTTACCTGTGTCCAGTGTTTGCCTATTACTTTACGCTAGCTATCCCTGTATAGTATTTCAAAGAAAACAGTCTATATCTGTTAATTGCCCTCCCTAATCCCCTTCATTAATTTGTTCTGCCGATCACTGACGCGAGGGCTTATCGCCCAGACCAAATAACTCGTTAGCAGCTCATAAGCTACCTTATGAGCTGCTAACGAGTTATTTGGTCTGGGCGATAAGCCCTCGCGTCAGTGATCGGCAGAACAAATTAATGAAGGGGATTAGGGAGGGCAATTAACAGATATAGACTGTTTTCTTTGAAATACTATACAGGGATAGCTAGCGTAAAGTAATAGGCACACACTGGACACAGGTAAGGCTTGTATAATGAAAAAAAGTTTAATACAAGACATTTATTGATCATATTCATAACTGCTACACTAATAATTCTCGCCAGGCCCTGTGGTTTAACAAACACTTACGAGGCCTAGTCCGAAACCCACAGTCTGTGATTAGGCCAATTGTCTGTTAATTGACAATCGTTTGCTGGCTAATCTTTCAGCACGCGACTTGTCCTGATTCCTGTTTTGAAGTGACAATGTATGCAAATGGTGCTTGCCTCTATAGATAGCTCTCGTTTCTTATGTTTCTGACGCTTCCGGACTCATCACGGTGTACATTTCATTGTCATTTTAATACAGGGACCATACCTCCATACAGGGACAAAATATTATAGATACCTTCGCTTTGGCGTGAATTTTGTCGGTTTTGTAATTTTTTAAATGACATTGACAGAGAACTTGAGATGTGTCGGTAGAGTGACCGATAAAGTATGAAGCCAGCCCTAATACAAACATAGATCTGGGCGGATCTAATAGTAACTTGTGTCTCAAACCGCAGACGCTCAGAGAACAGCGTTTCAGGTGGTCTTAGAGTAGGACCTACCGTACTTTTGATCCCTAAACATACTTTGGATCAAAACTACAGAGGTCTTATACTAAAGCGTTTTGGTCCCTCGACAATTTCAATCCAAATCGTTTAGGCCAAACATTTTTCGGACCCTGTATGGTCACTTCAATCCGGTTGTGGTAAAAAATTGACTAGCTCAATCCATGGATGTAAAAAATAGATGCTCAATCTAAGTTTCCACTGGCCTGCCGGTACTTGTTACATTTGTGTGAAGTTCATAGTTTCGCTGCCTGCTTGCAAACTGCAAAATTTAAGGGAAAAACTGCGTTTGGCATGGAGATTTTTTGCCTCAATTGTCGAAACTTTGGATCAAAAAAACATAGCAAACTAATACTCATTTTATGCCTAACTGTTCTTGCGTGCTTACTATAGGCTACTTTTGTCTTCCCCTCCTACCTCAATGTTGTGAATATCTCATTGACCTCATTGGCCCTACGCATAAAAAGCATTATATTCCTTGATATCCTAGTAAAAGTTGCGGAAATAAACGAAATTGCAATTAATAACATACAAAATATTAGGTTTCAAATTGATGTCGATTGTTATGTTCGATGTTTGTTGATTCCTGTATGCATGATGTGAAAAGCATGAAGGGCTATGGTGGGGAGACTTATTTGTTGTCAGGTGAACAGACCATGGAGCTAATAAAAGGAGCTAAATGAACAGACTCATTACCGTAGACGATATTATCTTTTTAATGTAAGAAAGCGGTAAAGAAATGCAAAGTAATGTAGCATTGAAGTAAAAGATACGGAACTGTGAGTAATACCCAATTTTTTGCTGTATTTTTAAGATATGGCCCCTGTTCCATAATAGGAGAGTCCGTTTGCTATCATACCCGCCATGGCCGGCCGACATGCCGAGCCAGTCAAGCCGACTCGACGTCGTAATGCCGAACGACGTTCGTTTTCTGTCCGGGGGACGGGTATTTCGTAAGTCACAGCATGGTCTTAATGACCGTCAATGAATTTCACTGGTGACTGCAACGAATTTCACGTTTCCATGCATAGTTTTCTCCTTTTTCGAGATTAAATTAAAACTGTAATTTATCTTAAATACTTTTCTTTTTTTCTCCGAGAATTGCATTCGCACTTTGATATTGACACTGGGTAGAGCATTTGTCATCAACTGGGCTCGGAAAATCGTCCCTGATTTAGCTTTGCTATTCAGTCATTGCGGTTCTCTATTTCGTTCGATTGATCAGTTCCGACCGCAAATGTGTTTGCATGGTCGACTTCCGATGTTTTCTCTGAAGAAACCGAGTAGGCTAAACCTTCAAAACCTGCATGATCACTAAACGGCCCTTAGGGCCACCACTTCCTCCAAAAAGAGAACTACCGTAAACGCACATGTTGGATGTCTATCCATGGTCCCTAATCACGTTGATTTCATGCTCATTATTTCAACCCTATATGAACAGTCATTAATCTGAAAACAGGCAGGATTTGTAAATATCCCAATATGTCCTTTCTCGACTAAAGGCAACAAGACTGAACACAAATTTTACAGAGCCTTGTGAAATACGGAATAGATTTTAAAATTATACATTTGGCGACTTTAAAAGAATGTGCCTGCGTTACGAAACAATCGGATGGCTTCGGTCAAAAGTGTGTTACGCTCAACCTTGTTTGTTATGGCATCAGTGTGTTTTATATGGACATTATTAGTAAGGAGAGAAAGTTTGCGTCAGTTTGCAATTGGTTCATGTGCTGTTTTACTGCGGATCGGTCGACCAAACTCATCATTGCACGTGCATTTGTTGTGTATACTTGGCATTTTTTCCAGCATTTTAAATTGGATCTGTGGTGTGATCGTCCGAAAGTTTTGTTTTGTGAGTGTCATTACATGTTTGCTGAGGCGAATCAGAAAGAGACAAGGTGCTAACCTTCCGCCGATCCAGCTGATGAGGCTGCAGGTGTGAACAACAAATGATTTGGCCCTCTATTGTTTCACTCGACGCTTGTCACTGATACTTGTCTTCATTTGTCATCAAAGTAAATAGGCACCCAGACGAATGACAGCTTGTCAGTAGTATTTGCCTGTTTGCATCAAAACTGAACACGGCAAAATGCATAGCAAATAAGCTACCTGTGATTTTTACGGATTGAAAGGGTCTCAGGAAATTATCACCGCTGAATTAATTTAATGGGCGAATTAACAGGAAGAACGATGATAAACTTTGCGTGAGAGGTGTTTGTTATGTGGAGTGTAGGAGACTGCTTCAAAGCATGGAGGTAGTAGCATGTTCAAAGCATGAACGGTGACATTTTTGGGGTCGACAAATTCGTAATTCAGTAGTTCTATGCTGTACTTTACATTAAAGAAAACTCAAACAAATCGAATTTGGGTGTTACGTCCAAGTGTCGCGATTGCAAGCGGAGCGATCTGTGACACTCTTCGCCACCGGCTACTCGATGAATGACGCGTAAGTTGACATCGTACGTGTGCTCGGAAATATATAGTTTTAAACGCCGTGACAGGCAGGTAAGATAAGACAAGGCGTTTTGGTGCAATAATCTATGTTTATAAAAATCAAAAATGACATCACCGATCATAAGAAACGTGGTGTTGAAGAACATAAGCTTATTATTTTAAAAGAATAACTTCAACAATTGTGGTTTTGTTCTTCTCTTGCTATAAGGTTAGTCAAATTTCGGGAAAGTGTCTTTAAATTTACGATATCTTTGCAATGTCAATGTGCAAACCAACACCATATCCTAAAAACAACACAATCAGTTCCTTACTGCGTAAATCTCTCTCTCTCTCTCTCTCTCTCTCTCTCTCTCTCTCTCTTCTCTCTCTCTCTCTCTCTCTCTCTCCCGAGAAGTCTAGCCATTTCGATGTTTTATTTTGTCGACATTACATGGATATAACCACAAGACAGTCCCCTCTGGTGTCTATGGTTTAACAGTTCATGGTCACCGTTTAGTGTTAACGTCAATTTCGGATATCGGATATGGTCACCGCTCAGTGTTAAAGTCAATTTTGGGTGTCGGATGTCATCTCTGTCGTCAATCCTGTTTTATTCCTACATGTCCAATCACGGCCTTTTGTGGAGGGACCGTGGTTCAATATCAAACTCTCAAAACGCGAACATCACTGGTAAAATTGCATTCGACTCTAAAAGTGCTGGTAAATTTAAACATTCGATATCTATCGGAGATTTAACCACAGCAAGCACGACTTCCTTTGTCCGACTCTAACTCACTCTAAATTTGATACTTGGTCATACTAGACTTGTCTGATTGTAGGTAAATATCCGAAATATAGGACATCGGAGATTAACCACTGCAAGCTCGACTTCCTTAGTCCTGCTCTTTCTTCCATGCTTCACGATGTAGTAGACTTGTCAAATCGCGGGTAAACAACCTACACTCAAGTGACTAGTAGGTTCGAGCACAAACCATCACTCAACAAATGCCATCACAGAAAAATCGTTTCTGGAAACTTTGACTTCTTTATTAAGGGGATAGCTTATAAGGTTAGCCGGGCATTTTATTTAAACAACACCATAATTGAATTCAGAAAGCCATACTCGAATATCATGGTTCTTTCCGAGCGACGAATTTTAGTCTTTACATGGAGGCGCTACTACCTCGATGGTCCGTATGTTCCTGTATGCGTCCACAATTGTGTTCATGGAAACACCGTCCCTCCGTGTGGGTGGAAGGACGGTGATGGAAATCAAGACGAGTTCCCGTTTAGGGATTAATCGTATCTTGACACATCAGGTGTTGAGACCACAAAACAAACAAAAAATCAAAACACGGGGCTACTTACAGACAACAGACTGCGCGGAGTGTGAGTAGCGAACGACCCGCTACCCCGACAGCGAGGTTCATTTGACATGCACGGCACGAATAATCGGTATCACTTTCTTCAATTTTGACGTAATATCCACGGGTAAGGAAGGGCTGTACCTTAGCCTACAGCACCGCCTCGATGGACACATTTCAATATTCTTGAAAGCGTAACTTATAATAGAGTTTTTATATGGGTTTTACCTCCATGGTTTTACGAAAAAATATATTTTCTTCTTCGGATCCCTAAATTTATGTTGAAATAATTCGAAGTATTAGCGATGCGATCGCGCACAGTATGCAGTGTCACTGCTGGCAAATGAATTCTTGTCCAGACTAAATTCCAATAACATTGACATTGCAATGAATGTGTTGACAAGTTCGTTCAATACAAGTGAAGTAGACATGAAAAAAGGAAATTGATTTCCAAAAAGAGCACGTGTAATAAACAATGCATCATTTTCCTCGAATACAGACAAAGAAGACGTGTATATAACATACGTAACCATCAATGGATGTCTTTGTCCCTTTGGCATCCTCATTTGATAATGACCATAGGTTTGTACGACTATAGATGTCAATGCTCTTCATTCTCTGTCTGGTAGGTTTTCAGGGAAAATTAAAACAAACACACTGTTCAATTATTAAAGTAATTATATTATTTTTCCACAAGATACCAAATAAAATCGAGCTATTGTTAATACAGTTTTGTTTTTTGTCTGTTTGTTATTTTCCCAAGGCTGGCTTGTAGGTTTTTCAAAAATCCAATTTGTCTTCAACGTGTCGGAATGAGTTTCAACTCTTTGCTGCAGTTCCGTGTTTTTAGGCTACACACTGGGAGGTCCCTGCCAGAGGAAACGTCGCGAGGCAATTTGTATCGGAGTTTGGATCGGTGTGCTAGTTTTGTCATAAGCTGTTCCCAAGGCATCCCCACTACCTCCATGACTGTAACAAGTACCATCATGATGATTGATGCAGAATTGTATACAGTAAACTACTGATATATCTACGGTCTCTCCGCAAACGGACCGTGATATATCACTGTGGCCCTAATCCTGGGGTTCGTGATGTGAGCAACTTTCTCTTTTTCACATCCATGAAACTGACGAAATATATTGCTAACCAGAACTCGGCCACTAAATTTGAAGATAGAGAAAAGAATGTCATGTCCCCACCAAATTTCTGTGACAACAACCCACTGTATATGAATGGAGCACGGTATGGCGATAGTATGGAACGTAATGGCAGATACATCCATGCATAGTGGTACTTGCTAATTGTGCAGATAAAGAAGGCCAAAACTACGGCATCTCCACCTTCTGGCTTGGACGCATAAAAGTGTCGTTCATCTATAGTTTGTGGCTGGAACATGAAAGCTCGAGACGAAAAGTGGCCTATCTAGCTTCCCGTCTGCAATGAAGCATGGAGGTACAAGCTTGTGGCTCCATTAATAATGAGACAATGATTTGATAAAGCGCATAGATAGTACCGAAAAGACCGTCTCTGATCAAAACCATCATTGTCGCCACATGACACTTAACGAACAAGTTTACATCATGCACAGACAATCGTTCACAAACAACAGGAAAATAACAATCCGACGCAGTCCCTGCATCGCCGCCTGTCTTGAAACACCATTTGTTTAAGGTGTGAATTACCCAGCCTGGATGGACAAGGCGTGATATTGATTTGTCTTCCCTTACAGGGCCGAAATTAACTTTTTTCCCTAGTAGTCCATTGGGCTACTATTTTCTGAAGTTGGTAGCCCTGTGACAAGGTCTGGTAGCCCATGCAAGAATGAAGATTTTTTGTGAAGGGTCCTTTTATTTATATCTAGACAATGAAATATTTATTATGCATGATTCTATCAAGGAAGTGAAGTTTCCACGAATGTGAGCGAACCGGATTTTAGCTGACTTTGCGCGACTCCAATTAAGGGTCTCATACACATTTCTGCGATTTACTCCGTTCCGTTTTTGGCAATGTATCGCAACTTCTGGAGAGTGTAACGTGTGGTGCCAAGTTGACGGATTAGCCTTATCTTTACACAGGTGGTAGTTAGTGACTGTTTCTACAAAACTGTATGCCAGAAATCCGATAATAAATATCTTGACAAACGTGGACAAAAGTCGTTATTTTATTCAGAATCCACCACTTCTCACTTTCATGGCTAATTGTGCAAAAACAAATCGGAGTATCAAACATCCACCAATGGCCATCACCCCCTCATACTTACACTTTTTAAGTGAAAAACTCAAACACACGCACGCAGATTTTGAAATATTCTTACAGTTTTCTTAATCTTCAATTGTCGAGTGACCAAAATACATATTACATGTCGGGCTTAAGATTCATTTTAATGGTGAAAAATCAAGTTAAAGATAAGTGTCTGCGAAGGCGGGTCTCCCCTTAACTGTGATTATACTTTGTGAGTAAATAATTATATAAATGAGTTTCCATTGGCCATCATTTCCCGAGCCTGTCATCTAAGTACATCAGTTCAGATAATGATATTTTAGTGATAGTTTGTCGCAACAAATTCGACTGCACTGTCGCCTTTTAACTTGCATAACAAAGTCATAGTCTCGCCTTTCTGTGTCCAGCTGGGTTACCTGTATGGGCGTCGATCATCTCACAGCGATCAACATCATGTCGCCTACCAAGTAATT
This sequence comes from Ptychodera flava, assembly GCF_041260155.1. Classification (NCBI taxonomy): domain Eukaryota; kingdom Metazoa; phylum Hemichordata; class Enteropneusta; family Ptychoderidae; genus Ptychodera; species Ptychodera flava. The sequence goes on along the minus strand of NC_091937.1, from coordinate 9,079,502 downwards.
TCATGTCCCAGGCTTTGGTAGTCCGTATGGACTACCATTTCATGGGTTTTGGTAGCCCAAGGGAAAAGTTGGTAGTCTGTGGACGCGGGACTACCGCTAATTTCGAGCTTTTCCTTATTCTCATCATCCAGGAGTTAACAACTCGATAAACTTGGATAAATTGGTCTTTGAAATTCACAGTTTAAAAAAAACATGAATGAAGTATTCTTTTACATGCCAAGTCAAAATTAACAACTTCGAAAAGGAGAAACTTTTGAATACTCTTTTCCTGATTCATGTAACATATTTGTACAGGGTGATTATAATCTTTAATATCTCCATTATACAATGCAGCAATTTTGTCACCTCTTTTACGTGATATATGCAAGTGGTGTATACACAAAACTTAAAAAAATTATGGCACGTTTGAAGTCTTCTGAAGGTAACACGGCCTCACGTTTTGCGATGTTTAACACCAACATCACGGAAAACGTGAAAAAGTTTAGATTAAAGAGGTGAAAATGACATGTAACCATAAACAGTAAATACAGTTTTACTGTCTCTTTTTACATCCACATAATATGCACAACCACCAATTAATGTGTTCGCTGTTGTCTATCCACACCAAGCTCTGTCACAGTCCTCGGGTCGTTAACAGACCTGTGATGAAGCATGGATGTACACAAAAAAATTTTACAACCATGGATGGGGTCCGAGACAGACTAGCCCGGTACAAACACTATCCATGACTACGTATATTTCCAAATTCAGAATAATCATTGACCCATGCTGTATTCTCAATACTTCGGTAAATTGTCAACAAATTCAAAGCTAAAAAGATTTAGAGAGCGGCGATGAAATCGTGTGCATCGTCATTTTCTTTCACCTTAAAAAAATATATTCATACTTTCATCATAGGCTGCAATGCATAGTGAATGGACATTTCAGTGAAATTCCAAAACAAATTTCTTGCACAACCATAGACTTGAAACCACTGTAGTCTAGTCATGAACATTAATACTAATAATTAGGTGTACATAAATGCACAGATTTACTAGTTGTATTTAAAAAATAATATTCACAGTTTCATCATAGGCTGCCATGCACAGTGAAGGGACATTTCAGTGAAATTCCAAAATCAAATTTCTTGCACAACCATTGACTTGAAACCACTGTAGTCTAGTCATGAACATTAATACTAATAATTAGGTGTACATAAATGCACAGATTTACCTAGTTTTGTACTGAGAAAAAATATTCATAGTTTCATCATAGCCCTGCCATGCATAGCGGATGGTCATTTCAGTGAAATTCCAAAAACAAATTTATTGCACAACCATAGACTTGAAACCACTGTAATCTAGTCATGAACATTAATACTAATAATTAGGTGTACATAAATGCACAGATTTACCTAGTTTTGTACTGGGAAAAAATATTCATAGTTTCATCATAGCCCTGCCATGCATAGCGAATGGACATTTCAGTGAAATTCAAAAAAAAATTTCTTGCACAACCATTGACTTGAAACCACTGTAGTCTAGTCATGAACATTAATACTAATATAAGGCTCAGCCCTTGGTGTCGCGCCAGGCGTTTAAATTAAACATGTTATTTGTATAGATTCATGATTAATGATCATAAAGGATAAAATAAAATTAATCGTTACTTTCTATATACGTTTGTACAAGTATGACCGGTTTACCCTCTGATGACAGATCACGTACACGATGTCAGACCATGTAGGTATAGATTTTCTGTTATGTGGAAAAAAGTTTTACATAAATTGCAATTTTACCATGATTACTATCTATTGTGTTTAACAAGGGACGTATTGTGCCATCATTAACTTTGCAATAGTAACTGCACCGCCCAACTTCCAATATTGTAAGCTGAAAATCAGCGTAACTTCTAAAACCGGGTAAATTTTGCACATAGTTATTGACACAGAGGGCGCCTTTCTAAGATTCAATCCCAGCATTCTTTGCGAATGTTCTCGTTCATATTCACGACAGTTTTCTCTCTTCTTGTAATTTTTAGGCGTGATAAGAAATTTTGTATCAGCGACAGCGTGGATTAGAATAATTACTCGCTAATAAAAATATATATCTTATTAATGGCATGTTATAAAATAATAGAGAGCACGTTTCGAATTTGTTTATTTACGAGCACTCAAAAAACATGGCGGCGCCCACAAAAGAAGGGTACACTTCCGGTTACTCGCATAGTATATTATAAGGTCACTATATACAAGCTTGTTTGAAATTCATAGTTTTGAAAAATTGAATGATTTTCTTTTACACGCCAAGTCAAAATTATCAACTTCGAAACGGACCTTGTATATTATGAATACGCGCGTGCGTAGTCAGTAAGCCGCTGGCGCGACTAATAATTAGGTGTACATAAATGCACAGATTTACCTAGTTTTGTATTGGGAAAAAAATATTCATAGTTTCATCATAGGCTGCCATGCATAGTGAATCGACATTATTGATGAAATCTAAAAATTACATTTTTGTAAATGCATGCACTTTTATCTGCCACTTCAAGCAAAGTATATTTACATGAATTATCACACACATATGATTTGATACTTTTTGGACAAAGCGTTATATCGGCCGCATTTTGCCTTCCTTTTGGGAGGGGACTTCAAAAGTATAGCAAGTAAGAAGGAGGTCTTGAACGCATTGCGGGTTTGTTTGGGGGGTTGTGAGTAACAGAGGAGGGTCACTTATTTTCATGCACGGATAAGGGGGAGGGTCACTAATTTTTGTGCATGAACTTTTGAAGGGTCATTATTTTGACGCAGCGGTGTTTCGAAAAACACCGGCCCACCCCCCCCCTGTAATTTATGTCCAGTCCCTAATAACCTGAAAGAGCGGTTGTTGCCTTGCCCCGTATGTACACAGTCCTGTGCAAACGCCAAAGCGTTTCCAGTCGAAACTTGCAAGATGACAAGCTGTTGTATCATGTCGATAAAGGAGGTTTGCTCCTACATGGTTGTATCTTGCAAAGTGTTTCTGCGAGTTTTGCTTTACGTTCTAGAATCAATTCTATGACTCGGTAATTTTTTTGTCCGATGATTTATCCCTGGTCTGCTCGGATACAAAGCAAATAAAAACACTTTTCAAGTCCATCATATGTTGCCAATAGTTTGTGTAAACAGAGGGAGCGAGACTTCTATTTGCAACAAAGTCAGAGTTTCGAGTAATTTAACTGGAAACTGGAAACACTGCAGCGTTCGTACAGACGCGTTCGGTACCTTGGTACAGGGAAGGCAAACCTCATTTAAATTCGGAGATTTTTCAAATTTACCGTCGCATGATCCTTAAGTAAAATGATAACGAAGAACAGACCACAGCATCTGCTATCGCTTTCAGAAAATACATGTACGTTAATGAGACTAAGAATTCAGTTGTGTTTGCAGGGATGTTCATTGTTTGAAGGGACCAGAGTATCATAAATCTTACAACAATTGAAGCCGTTCGGGGAAGTGAAGTCTTGCCCCTGTAGTGTGTAATGAAGACAGGAACAATATCCCGATCTTCGTTTTCCTATACAGTCTATAGTTCCTAGATCCATCACGACCACTCCACAAATTTATAGATGAGATGCCGCTTCGTCTAACAGTTGAGAACTCCCAAATTACAACATAATTAAGAAAAGGTCAGACTAGTGTAAGAACGATCAGTATGTGCCTGAATAGCGATACAATCGTAGAAAATCTGAAGTACATGAATATCGCAAAGCTCCCGCCATCGGCGGCGCCCTTGCGATAATAGCCGCTAGTAACCGGAAAACACAAAATACAGTCATGGTGTCAACATTCATTGAGCTACCGCAACTTCTAGGAGTCACTCCTTACATTTGCTATAGCACACCCAAGGTTAGAAATCGAGATTTTTCAGGAGTTTCTGATAAGGGTAACGACATTCTTTAATGTTGTGCGACGCAACCATATCGTAACTTATCTTTTCAGCCAAACACTTTGTATTTTCTGTCGTGATGTATGATCACAAAAGTATCAAGCGAAGTCAATATTGCAAACCAACATATGCAAATTGACCTCCGGTTTCCAATAACGTTAACGTTTCAACATAGGTGTCAGATCGTCAAATCATTGACTTTAAAAACGTTTTTAAAGTCTATGGTCAAATTGGACAAATAAAAGCACACGTATTGTAAAAGCATCGTTTATGTCGCTGAGTTATTCAACCATGGCGTCTCTTTTTTACACCCATCATTCAACTTTCTGGTATTTGTTACCGCTTTCAATTGTTACATAATTTGTTTGATAACGTCTTCATGCCGATAAGGGACCGTCTCGGATTGTCGCAGAAGTTCAAGAAACGAAATTTCTTCGTTTAGATCAAAACCCCCTCCCCCCTCCCCCTAAACGAAACTTCAAAAGTGCGAAATGTTCATGTCTGCCTGGGACTACAATGTTGCATTTTGCTATAGCTGCTAAAGACGTATGCCACAATCGATCAGATTTGAGTACTAACAGGGCATTTTACAGCATAAAAGTTTCATTTTATTTTATTTCCCCTTTTTGAATCTCTTGTGCTGTTCTTTGTCTTTGTGAACACGCAATTTGTACTTGGTAGGGGCGGTAATAAGCGAGAAACTTTGACAACGTGGCCCAGGCATGTTCAATAATATTAAAATGACTATGATCAGGTGCATTACAAGTGAGAATAAAGAAATCTAGGGGTTAGAGCAGACGCTTATAAATAGCACATTTAAAAAAATGATACTTTTGTCTTTGTATAATTTGATGAATGAAAGGTTTAGGGCCGGATACGATGTTACTATCGGTAAATTGTGTTTGTGGCACAAACGAGATGGAAACAGTTACAAATTTGTTGGCAAGAGTGTGCAGTTTTTCTTTAATTTAAAATAAACACACGAAAACTTGTGATCACAAAATACTAAAAGTGCGAAAGTGAAGTTCACTAATTGAATGGAGGTCAAACCCCCTCCCCCCCTAAACGAATGAATTTCGCTTTTTGAACTTCTGCGACAATCTGAGACGGTCCCTAACAAGACGTTGTTCTGTCGATTATGTCACTCCATGAATAAACAGTCGGTAAAGCCATACAGACGCTTGAGGGTCGAAGGAAAAGCGAAAACTTCCCTCATCCCGCGCGATCTGTGACAAAAAGTAAATGGTCGTCTGATGTTTAGTCAATGGCGGCGTAGAAAGCCAAATGGTTTATTTTACAAAGCCAGTTATTTTTAACCAGATCGCAACAAAATTTGCCGCCTTGAAGATACATGTAGATGCACCCTTTCTTCGGACTTTGAGGGCGCACATTTTTATGACCGGCTAGCGGCTATACATTGATTTGCCGACTGAATTTACTAGTAGTGCTTATGGTACTGCTTCGATGGCATAGCGTAACCAATGGAGGGATCCGGGGTCCAGACTACGGTCATACATCAACATTAAATAAAATCTGGAAGTGGGTTCTCTTATTATATTGAGAGATTTTGTGCCCTTTTCGTATACAGCTCTGAAAGTTCTTGCCCTGTGTATATGACACATATTTTATTCCTAGGTAATTTTTCGTTCTGCAGAGAAATATCCTCAACAGACCCTCCATGATCCAACCGTTTAGGCACAGACAAAAAGAAAAAAAACGGTGAGACTTCCTCAAAGATTGGGCCCTATTGTACCTGCGACTGTTGCGATCGCTGTAATCGGGGGCTTTCTTCGAAAGAAGCAAATTAAATGCAACTTTGCATTGGTTAAGGTTTTATTTTAGGGTTAGTTTTGGGATTTGTCTCAATTAAACGGACAAGCGAGAGGGAAGAGGAGGGCCTAAAGAAGTCTCCCCATAACCGCTGTTGTTGTCTCACAGACGCCAGCATGCTCCCCCAAGAAATTCCGGGGTTCCGTCGCGTTGAGGAAGGGTAGCGCGCCCTCACCCTGTTCTGACAAGACACAATCGTCTCAACGTTTTCGACTCAGATGCGTTGTGGACAAGTGCACGTGCGGGATTTTCCTCAAGGTTTTCCTGCCAAATTTTGTCCAAAAATGACAAAAAATCTCTCAAACGTTACAAATGGGCCATTTGTCATACTCTGAACAAAATCTACATGCAATCATCCCTCACAAGTGTACCAAGATTCTAAGCAATTAGGAAAGTGGTCCTTTCTAATGACTAAAAAGGTTGGTACTTAGACAGAATGGTGGACACACATGAGTGCTTACTCCTCATGGCAAAGGCATGCTTTATTTCATAAGTGGGATTGTATTAGAAACTTTTTAAAGTATCATTTATTGACTGTATTTGTAAACAAACAAACAAACACCGTTCTTTATTGACAAATATGAAAATACAACTCTATTGTTTCTTTATTGTATATGGAAATAATCATACGTAACAAATAAACAAACTCGCACAAACAAACTAACAAACGAACAAACAAACTGTGCACGGATGCAGCAACTTCTCCGACTCCACGCTGGCACCATACAGCCGAACGTTTCTATCTTGCAAACTTGGTTTCAGCAGCCCTGCTGATATTTATTGAAAAACAAACTTTTTTACAAATGTTATCATCACAACCAGCAAACCCTCCTCCCACTGTCAACAATATGCGACTTCCAATAAGTGTCATTTCGTAATTGCCAGTTGCGAACAAAATCGCCTCGTGCGAGAACACTGGAGAAAATATGATATTGCGCTATAGCCGAGGAAACCTGTTCCACGAAGAGCTTGGTTGCCCGCTGACCTTTTTGAACTTTGGCCTGACACGACTCAACTGTTTACTCGCACAGCTGACAGATTACAAAGATTACGGCAGCACATCGCATGGTAGCTTGTGACGACGTTCGTCAAAAACGGCAGCATTTTGCCTCGCATAGACGTTCCATCACGAAATGATTCCGATGAAGATTGCTGCGTTCTTAGCTTTCTGCTTGCTGTCCACAGCAATGCTTCCCACAAGTCTGGCTGCAAAACTAGGACTGGGTTTGCTGGCTGTCGTCGTTGCAATCGTGTTCAAACACTTCTCTCCCAGGGAACGTCTACCAATAGACAACAAATCAGTTTTAGTGACAGGTTGTGATACCGGGTTCGGACTGGCACTGGCAAAACATCTCCATTCTCTCGGGTTCTTCGTCTATGCCGGCTGTTTGTTGAAGAATGCTGGCGGAAACGGAGCGAAGGAGTTAGAAGACATCGACCCCGACCGACTTGTTGTTCTGCAGTTGGATGTCACCTCCGATCAACAAGTCCAAGAGGCTGTAAAGTTTATTTTGGAAACTCTGTCCGATAGGAAGCAAGGTAATTTCCGTTGCAACCCAGCCTCATTCCGTATCATACCTATATAGAATCGGTAATTACGTGGTTAAAATTATACAGTGTTTTCAATCGGGTTCGAACCCACAACATCATCAGCATCCATTGACCTAGTGGAGAACAACAGACAGAAATACTCGACCAAATCCACTACTGGTACACGCCAAACAGTATAGCACGATATTTTGCGATGCAGTTAAACGTGGAGCGAGATGATGATATGAAAACATGTAGTGCGATTTTTGTGCACGGTAATCGAAATACAGCCAAACCCTCTCCCCTAAACGCGGAAGTTACGTTTGCCGAGCGAGTGTTTTAATTATCCAAGATCCCTAATACAATACTGATACAGACAGACACAAGGTCATCAACTGTTTACACGTTGACCGGCTATAAGCCAATTCCCGACACCATAGGCATATCAAGACACATATTCTATAGCCAATACAAGGGGAAAATCAAAAGCTAGTGTAGGGAGGGAGGCTTGGGAATGCTCGAAGGTAGAAGAAAATTATGTTTATTAACTATGATGTGGCCTCGTCTCATGTCCGTCTCACATACAACCCGGAGTCTGGCCCTATACAATAAAACATAGACGGTAGAGGGGACTGCCTATGAATTCAACAAGTATTATTGTTCAGAACAACTTGGCTAGCCATATCTCGTGTCAGGATGACGTAATCTAAAGAGCGCTTTATAATGGAACCTCGGCCCGTTCAGTGGGCGTATCTTTACCACAATCACAGAGCATGTTCCCTCAAACGTGTTTTGGAGGGTCACTGCGCAAATTGGATCATCCTGCTCCGAGCGCACTCCTTTAGAAAGGTGTAAGGGTATGTGCCACCCGAATGGATCTCTCTTTCCTGAAAAAAATCCCTCAAGACACATGGGTCGACTTTCGTCAGGAAAACACCGAAACTTGGTGTAGACTCCCCATAGGACATATCCGCTTTCCACGAATTCGTCGCACAGAATACTGGTCTACTATTTGTAGAAGCACGTGACATGAAAGTACAAAGTACGTGTCCATTGTCCACTAAGCTTTGCAGATAAACGACTGTTTCACTACACCTGTATCACATATCTCTCATTGAAAGTGTTATCGGCTGTATCAAGTTTCTTATCTTAAAATACCTACATGTGACGTTAATGATAAATGATGCTGTCATAACTGTTAAGAATTGTTTGTACACAGTGTTTATATGTTGCTCGTGAACCATCTGCAACGTGCGCAGGTATGCTGTGTATCTAAGGCGTTATATTATGTTGAAACCAAGGCGAGATGTAGCATTACAAAGGAGACCACGGTTCACGGTTACTCTATCTCACTATGGGGTAGGGTAAAATGATCCACATCTATTGTCCCTTTTGCTACTTCTTATCCTTAAAAGGGCCAGTAATGCTAACTTTTGATGATTTTTCACTATTTGGTTTTCAGTGTCAACCATAATTTCTTATTTTACTGCCCAAAGCACGTGATATACACAGTATTCAGCTTGTCAACTCAGTCAATACAGGAATAAACTGCACTGGTATTTTCGACAAGTGAATTCTGGTCCTTACTAGTAGGCCTATTCAAATGTAAACAATAACAATGTTTTTTACACATATAAGCGCTATGTTCACAAGCTAAATAACGAGCGTTTCCAAATTCTATTGGAAGTATAATAAGAACTTGCTATCGATACACAAAATAAAAATGATGAGAAATCATCAAAAATTAGCATTACTGGCACTTTAATTTCTCCAATAATGGCCCTACAGCCGAGGTCCTTGTGCCAAATAACCACAGTTACTGTTGACCCTCTTTTGAAAGGAAAGTAGTGAAATTTATTAAAAAATAATAACTTTAATTTCTTTAATTTTAATAATAACGTCATGGCTTGATAACTGTAAATAGTTAAAGCAAAGACAAATGCACAAACGATGTTTTAAAAAAATGGAGTGAAAAAAACCATAATATCAATAATGCAGTTTAACCGTCAAAATTAGTTCAAGGTTCATCCGTTACCACCAAGTCTCACCAGACCCGAAAATTTGCCTGTAAGTTCTGTTGCATCATATTTTCAACATGTTTAATCACTTTTACTCCAAAGCTTATTTCTCAACTTTGGTAGGGATGTCTTATATGTTACGTAGATGTATTAGCTTTTGAACTTAAATAACCTTTTGCAACTTACTCATTCGACTCTCTCGAATAACCATTCACATAACTATTCATCCCATTCGGTCCTTTAAACAGCGCCCTCTTCGTTCAAATCACAGACGTTGTTGCCAGTGGAATCAACAGGTTTTCTAAATTTTGTGTATTGTATCCTTGTAGTGGTCACGAACGATAATGAGTACATTTCTATAATAACCATCCGTATATGATCATCCATAACATCGCACCGTACCTGGTCAGCTATGTGCACAAACACGCTGGTTATATTGACAAGCTGAATATTTGACACTCAAATTTGATTTGGCGGATGAGAGTTGGTGGCGATTAGAGCAGTATAATTTTCTAGCCCTGTTCCATTTAAAGGCCGGGACATTATACCCGGGATCAAGTTTGTTCTTATCTGCTTGTGGATTTTGGAGGTGTCACAGCCTTTTGCTTTCCATTGAAATTGTAATCTAGTAAGTAACTTTCATGGCAAGACAATATGACGTCTGACACAGGCCTTTAATCAGAATGGCACGTAATTTATTTGAAGTTCTTTATATTTTTAGTCTGTACAGCATGTAACTATTCAAATTTTCCCAGGAGTAGTGTCTATCCCCTAACATAGCCAATATTTGAACTTCACGTATTAAATTGTGCTATCTCTGTTTTATGTCAGGGCTATGGGCCGTTGTGAATAATGCAGGAGTATCGTCCTTCGGTGAAGTGGAATGGTGCACCATGGACAAATACAAGTTCATCTATGACGTCAACGTACACGGAATGATACGAGTGACCAAAGCGGTGTTGCCTCTTATCAGAAAGGCAAAGGGTGAGTGCATCGTCTTTCTTGAGAACCATTCTGATCCAACATCGATAAAGACAATTGAACAGACTCAACTAGCTTTTCAAATTTTGTACTTGGGTCATTTTACCCTCGTGTGTTTTGATTGGTTTTTAATACTGTGTGCTGCCTGGATTTTGATATATGTATTTTAAATTGCCATTTTCTTAAATTGATGTATAGATGTTTGGCACTGCCGCAATGCTTATTGCCCAAATGGTGAAAATACAGACTGTTGATTGATTGATTGATTGATTGATTGATTGATTGATTTATTGATCGATCGATCGATTGATCGATCGATCGATTGATTGATTGATTGATTGATTGATTGATTGATTGATTGATTGATTGATAAAGTGACGGTATCTGTAACTTTTGATAATTTGTAGTTGTATTTGTATTCTAAAACACCCATTTTCTTTCACTTTAGAAAATATCTTAAAGGCAAATAATCAGTAATATGATGTTGTTGTAACCTCCACAAATGTAATATCAACCACAATTGTAATAAAATGCACCCATAAATGTAATATCGCCCATAAATGTAACAAAAATCAATCATAAATGTAATAAAAACACCAACCACACATGTAATAAATGGTAACCATAAATGTAATAACAAAATCACCCATAAATGTAATACTTGTCAACCATAAATGTAATAAATCTATTTTGTCGTTGCAATTGAGGAATTAGCCCTTAAATATTGATCTATGTAATAAGGAAAGCAACTCCACACATTATTCATTTCTTAATGTTGGCCTTTAGTGTGTTTTGCATATTTGAAAGTGTGTTTTACGTTTCCCTGTTTCGTGTACAGAACTGACTGGCCATGGCTAGACACAGCTGTAATCTGAGTGTCAGTGCAGTCTTCATAACGGAAATTACACGCATAGAGAGCTCTGTTGATAAATTTAAGCTAGGTGTATATGTGTTTCTATATGATTTTCAGAGTCGAACAAAAATAATGTGAAATGCGTAAACAGTTACAGCTAACACAATTTCACGTAACGGTATACGTACATGTCTGTCTGTCTGTCTGTCTGTCTGTCTGTCTGTCTGTCTGTCTGTGTGACAGTGTCTCCATGGAGAGGACATGTTCAATATTATGTTGCTTACTCTAATGTTAAGTTTCTTTCTTTGATAACGATTATATAAAAGTCTATCGAATAGTCAATTATTAAGTGCTGATGAACTTACTTCAAGTATGTGATTTACACAGTTTCTCGTTCACGTGAAAATCAAGAGTGGAGTTAAGTCGATACAGGGGCAGCGTGGTCGCGATCAGCCCTACCGTATTGAGTCCGTTCCGAATCGTTCGTCATAACTTAATGATGAACTTGTACTTACTCACCCTCACAAAAATCAAATAGCTTTGGATGAAAAAATAAAGTATTTCAGATAGACCGTCTAATATACTTGTATTTTATTCACAATGTTTATACAAGTGGGTTTTTGCATTTCTTTTGGCCTTTTACATTATTTTGTCTGTCATTGTAAACAATACTAATTTCCAAAACGTTTGTGTCTCGGTCAATGCTACCATACAGGTCGTGTCATAAACATGGCGAGCGGCATCTCCCGTCATGGCGCACCATCAAGGTCTCTCTACTGCACTTCAAAATTTGCTGTTCAGGGATTTTCCGACTGCCTTCGCTACGAAATGCACCGATGGGGCGTCCACGTCAGCATCATAGAACCGGGGAATTTTGTCGCTGCCACTGGGATCTTGACGGAAGCCTTTATCGACAAAACAGCCAGGGAACTGTGGGATGGAATGCCGTCAAATGTACAATCAGAATATGGTAGAGAGTACTTTGACACGGCGATGCACACTATTAGATCGTATTGCTCAGCCGCTGACGGGAAGACAGAAATGGCGCCGGTCATCGACGCCTACACCGACGCAATTATTTCGAAAAGACCGAAGATTCGCTACTATGCAATGGACTTGTACTGGAATATCAGAAGACTTGCGTTCACTCATCTGCCGGAAAGAATATCCGACAGGCTCTATTACGGAATAAAGTACCAATGACTGTACTGTTCAAAACTTAACATCGTTCAATACAACTTTTATCAATATAAATAGACACAGAGTTAAATCGACCGCCTAAAAGATTATTTCGATCTTGACTGGCCGCTTCAGCAACTGTGTCTTTTTTCGCACGCTTGAAAAGAATAAATTTCAAAAATGACAGTGCGCTAGGCACGGCAGAAACTTAACGGTCATATATTTCCACTGAACAGATCTGAAAAGCGAAATTTTCGTCGTCATCTCTGGCAAGGAAATACTTCTGTTTTTCATATTCTGTATCTGCATGGTAATTGAATCATAAGCGAAAATGACATGACAAACTGCGTTGCCAGATTATTTTTGTCACATATCTAGGGTAAGAAACAAATTATTAATGCTGTTTTGGCCTAAAATAATGTGACAATTTTCAAACCCTTCACGGAATTTGACAACATTTTCCCCGTCATTTTAAGACAGAATGCAAATTGGGGGACTGATATTCGGAGCCTCAAACTTTTACAATAACTTTTGGTCAACCGCCAGATGGGGTTCAGTTTGAAACTGGGCGAGTGAATATAGTTTACACAGTCTTATTGCTTCAAAACAGAAACTAAATTTGTCCCATAGAATTAACCCCTGGGTTGACGGTCCTTTTGAATTAAAAATTATATTGGTATTTTTTAGGTAATTTATTTCTCTAGTACATGTAAACACGATTGGAACTAATTTGGGATAATTGGATTTTCCTATATTTTTCAAATTTCTCAACAGTGTGAGGTGCCCTATAGCTTAATATTGCAATATTGCAAATTAAAACAATTGTGTAGTGTAAAAAGAAAAGCAGATGAGATTACTAAATTGACATTACTTCACCATCCAATTATCCCTATTTAGTTCAAATCGTGTTTGTCCCAATTTTGCACTGTGCCAGCCCCCGACCCCGATTTTATTCTTGATTTGAAAGGGAATACGTTCAAGTTTCCTTGTGAAGATTACAAAAAAGTCCTTTAATAAGAGTTATATTTTGTTAGTTGCGTCCTCAAATAAAGACCAAGGACAGAAAATATATGAGTGGGACACACTCAACACAGTTCATCTTCAAGAGGCTGGGTTTACAAAAGAGGCCATAATTTCATGTTCAAGGCAAACTTTGAAAAGCGAGGCTACGTTGCGATACAGCATACATATGAAGCTTTACAACTAACTTTTAAAGTGTACTTGATGCGTTTTTAGAAATAAAATGAATTATGCAGTAATTCACAAAATGCTCTTTCTACCCTGTATGATGTAGTATTTGGTCGGAAAGCAATCATTTGGCTTTCTTCCCACTGCAGCTGACAAATTTCGGAGTTTTGATTCCAAACTTGTTTTGATATAAAACTTTCAGTGTTGGTACTAGTGACATGGCTTATTGAATTTTTGCAAACAATGAGATAAAATGGGCACGTCCATCATACTAATTAAGGTGCAAAGGTAGGAGGTCTTATGTGCAAGTGGCACTCATTACCCCAGCTTTGGGTGTAAACCACACTCCGAGCGGTGGCGGCGCTCTGAGCCGGCTTCCCCCATGTCACAGGTTAATCAATAGACTATCGACTAGGCCACCGTAATCGCTTTGCATCTGTCCAGACCATGCATGGCCAGCCGTGCTATAAATTTGCATGCTCTGGCATGGCGCACATACGCGGTAGTTATATACCGGGTACGTCAAAGCGACTACAGATTTCCCAACCACCAACGCGGCGTGACAGTCTACTGAAGTTCATGTCATAATGTTAATTAGCCCACAGACTACAGAAACTCAATATTATCAAAAGCACATAACTATTTTCACGCCCCACAAGTTGAAAGTGTTTCTCGTAAGAAAAATTGCAAGGTTTTTGCTTAATGTTTATGCTACAGTCCCATCGCGTGGATGGACTGCGAATATACGCAGCATGCCAGAACCTATTGTTTTGAATTTTTCTCTGGTCGCTGGTACAAAAAGCACCAGTCATCATACACTCACACCCTTTCACCACCATGGTTTGGCGGAAACCCCATTGTAAGTGTATACCATCTTTCCCCTCTACTGTCTATGTGTATAACTATTTCAGGGAATTTGGAATGAACAGATTAAATCTCCGTTCTCGCCAACTCTTCCTGGCTTTCAGAGGAGATGTCGGGCTTGTAAATTTTCCACTGCATTCGATAGAGGGTTCTGTGGACGGGTTTTTGATTACCAGTCTATCGTTTGATGAGCGTTTTTCACCCATGATAAAATCCTATAAATGTGCTGATCTCTTGTATTCTGGGAAATCTAAGTAGTCTAGATACACCACACAGGAAACATCAAGGGCTCCTTCAATAATACGCGAAACGTTTTGTCGTTATTTCTGTTTGCTCAAACCAAGGACACACTCAGCTTAATGTGCGCATGACATCTGTGACATTGACTCAAATTCACCATTGATTATGAAATAAGTCAATGTCACCAACTGTACCACTCAGATACAAATCTGTAAACACGCCAACAACACATGGCACTTCTTATATGTTTCAATGAAACTTCGATCGTTCTTCGCCAACTTTAGCTTCATTGTCAACTTCGTTTGTTTGTTAGCGTTTCCTGGCAGGTTGTCTCGGCTTGTCAGTGTCGTCGTTTTGATGGCTGTTGGCGTCTTGCTTGCGAGCATGAGAACACAAAACTGGTCATTCAAAAAACCACTTCGCGATGAATGGAAGAAAGTAGCTCATTTTATGCAAGGTTTACACGATCGATGAAGAGTACATGAAAGTTGTATCATAATGGATGTCCGTTATCAAGACAGAATATTAAAAACGCCCGCTATTGCCTCTTTGAAAAAGTACTGTTGTTAATAGTCTTCGATTATTTACACCTTTCTGTTTATAATAGCGTTATCGACATGCTACAGATTCGATACTGGACTTATTAAAAAAAACTGTTGTTAGAATTAACTTGCTCACAGGTATAGTGGCTGATTATTAAGTACATGTCACCTGTGATATTGATAGTTCACAGCGAGTCGAGGAAATGAATCTATTAATAGGCAGGCATCACTTAAATGGACAAAATCGCTTTTTTAACCTATTTGTGGTATTAAGATTACATGAAATACTTACACCCGCATGATGTCACTTACAACATCCAAAATGCACAAAATGATGACGATACATAAGTACAAAATGTAAAAAATCACCCTCTGCTAAATGCAGACCAATGATTTGGTTTGTAACCTTTAGACAGAGCAAACTTATATGCCATTCCGACTTGCTTTTCTCTGACAAATACACTTTGTCACAATGTAAGGGGCTAGAAAGGTATTATGAAACAAGATCTCATTGCAAACGCTTGCATGATGTACAAACTTTATGTAAGGCGAGAGAGGCAAAAGTATCTTGAACGGGGCCGATCGACACAGATTTCGTCAATTTCACAAATTTCTTGTGTGTTTTTTGATAAAATCTTCACACATGCAGTACCGTCCATGATTGTAACTGCAGACGCCAATAGCAGTGCACCACAAGCGGCCGCATCTAGGTTAGCATTAATATTTAACAAGGCTTCCCTGCACTTCCGTTGTACTTGTCTGTGACGGTTATTGGGAATTGATATCGGGTATTGATTCCACGCCAAATCATATAACCTTACATCGGTAATGTATTTGAGAAAGGTACAAGTACTTTAGACGATTCTGAAAAGTAAAGGAAAGTTCGAAAGTTCAATGGCAGTCATGAATTATGCACACATATATATATATATATATATATATATATATATATTATAATATATATATATATATATATATATATGTCTGTGTGTATATATATATACATATATATATATATATATATATATATTATATATATATATATATATATATATATATATATATATATATATATATATATATATATATATATGCATGTGTGTGTGTGTGTGTGTGTGTGTGTGTGTGTGTAAATTATAATTTCAGAATCTAAGTCACAAATTGTTTCAACCGGGTAAAATGTCAATCAGAAATACACCTGTCTGTAACCATGTTCAAGTTTTTTTTGTAACCATGAAAAGTACATAAACATGAAAAGCTTAAGTCTTACCAGCTGAGCTCGTGTTTATTTTTTGTCTCGTCATATGATAGCAAAGAGTTCCCACTGCGACGTCCACAATACAACCCTGCTCGCAAAATATATTTCATAGGTAGAAGAGGAATACAGGCTGTACAAATATCTAAGCGAACACCCCTGAGTCATTTACCGTGCACAACATTTTATAAGCGCCAGAATAAATCGGTTTTTCCCCCCTCTGGTTAGCATTTACTATTCACCATCTTGACTGTAAGAATTCTGAAAGTCGATTTCTATGAATCATTTACTGTCACATACAATGATGAATTTTATCGCAAAATCAAATGGTTTCATTTGAGAACGAAGGAAGTGGATTCCCAGAGGCGCGAAAATTTCCCGAAGATATAACATTTTAAATGTCAAAAGGCATTGGTGAAGTTCCCTTTACAAAGAAACTAACAGTATGCGTCTTCAAATATAATACCTTCTTTCTGTGAGTAACGTTAGACGTCTTGGTAAAAGCGGAGATTGGCACAGTTGTCGTACAATGGACACAGTTCGGTCGGCATGGCAACAGACATGAAATGATGAAGAACTTAACACCAGTTTTGAACGGAATATATATGATATGTGGCTGTTTGATAACGCCCTCCAATCTCTTCAGTTCTCACACGTTTGTGGCAAATCTGAAGGTATAGGTTGAAAGTCGACGTCTCCTATCTCGTTGATGCTATCGTTTCTTCGGTATATTCACCTTATGTAACCATTGATTTTCAGATTTATACAATTCTTGCCCATCACTCAAAATGAGAGATTCTATAACGCGAATGTGCCGTATTGTGGTTGTCAATATACATTGTACGGTCTGTGCACCACAGGACCGTGGACCATGCAACTATATGATGGCATACCATGTGCATTGTCATTTAGTGAATAATTCACCAAATCGAAAACACCGCACATTTTATGATCTGCATGTCTATACAAATTATTGTTTCTAACGTCGACCGCTAATTGTTCATTGTATTTTCCAGGCCAGGAGCCAGACAAAAATCTTTATTGACCGTGTGCTAGTGTTAAACTCTTAAGGGATTTACTTTTCAATTGCGTTCAAATACCATATGACGGTTTATATCCACGTATACTGGTAGCGCGTGAGAAACTGTAACATTGGGACGCTTGACGCCCTTTCGTCCCACCATCGACACACAATGGAGCGTTGAACATCGAGCTATAGCATGCTAATAAGGAAGCGTTCATTTACTATGGCAAAGGGCGGCCAAAATCCATGAATCATCTCCAATTCGAAAACTTAGAAATTATTTTTCACATAGCAGGGTGAGGCCAAAGCCTTGTATCAGTATGAGAACAACATGTTGCAGAAGAGATTTGGTTTGATCATGTGTCAACCCGCTAGTCAATCAATATTAACATTTGAACACAATGGGTATATATAAAGTAAATGCATTTTATATTGTTGTAACTATCTCAGAAGACTGGGAATTGTCATAAATAGATGTATAGTAAAATACATTGCAGTCGGTATCACGTTGCTGTAGCAAGACAGCCATCCCCCTTCTTATGAGCAAGCTTGATACCTGAACATCGTTGCTAAACTGTGTCTTTGCGTAACTTGAATGCACACGCGCCGGAAGTTCACTCTTCATCTCCCTTACCCAGGGGCAGAGTTGGTACCTTGGTCTGGAAAAGCAATCATGATTTTCGTGAGTTTTACGTGACCTTCAATGTTGGTACTTCGGTAGCGTGACGCCACCACTCGTGAATATTCTGTAATCTCCTAAGGCAGTGGGAAGCATCTTGTAGAAACGGGTTGGTTTCACTCGTATGCAATTACAGAGACAAAAAGAAAGGCTTGCATTAGAACTTCATGCTTCAAGCTTCGACTCTGCCTTTTTATTTGCGATGCCAGTTTTGTTGGCATGGAAACGAAGGATTTAAACTCAGCTCGAACAAGGAAAGTGATGGTGATACAGATTCAGACCCCTGTAATCAATGACACTCTGAATCGACAGTAATATGGTACAAAAAGTGCAGGATGTGGTCGGCAATATGCAAATCTGATGATAGTAGAGGCTGGAAAAAGGAAACTTTGATTTGTATGTTCCTTCATATGACCTAGTTCTGCATTGCATATATTGCCATTAACGTTCGATCTGCCACTGCAGCTTTGTTTCGCCAAATACTCACATTTTCCTGACTACATCAAGGTAAAATTTGCCTAGTTTTTGCCTTATAGTTTGGTGTAACGATATTCTCCAGATAAACGCACAAGACATACTTCAAATTTCTTACTAAGCATTCAATTTCAAGAAATGGGATCTTTAGGAAAAACATCTGCTTTTGTCAGTGTTTTAGTTCACAAACCAGATTTCTTAGTTCATGATGATAATGACTCTGTTAAAATTTGATTACTAGTAATCGGTAGTAAAATTTCTCTATCATATTTTTCACATTTCTTTTCCAACTTTTTCATTTTTTGGCTAAAATATATCTTCTGCGAGGCCTCTTCTGGTGTCCTTTTATGTAACGTACGCCAGGCATGTATTTGTTCTGACAAAATTGGAGCAGATTGTCAATGACGCTATTTTTGATAAACTAAGGTTGACATTGCCGTGCCCCAACATGCAGAAAGATGGTAACCGGTAGCCGATGCGTTGGGCCGTATTTTAGAAAGCTGTGTGATCTTCATTGACTAATGTGTTTAATTCATATAATCGCGTCACGTTCAGGGTCATCGTTGTGATGGCTCTGAAGAACACCCGAAGCTCATGAGTACTGCTTCTATTTGGGCCAATAGTTTTTAATATAGCCGTTTAAAGTTTGTGTGACCGCTAAAAATTCTTACGGATATACCTGTATTATATTGAAATTATGGAACGTGCTTGATTTAATTTCTAAATGGATAATTTATAGAAGTCATGGAATAACAGACTGTGTTTGGAACAACAGCCAAACTGCAGTGGTATCTGTAACTTGTCAAAGTCAATTTATGAAATAAATCCCCTTTTTAGTCACGTCCCGGTCAACGGTCTCATACAGAATCAAGCAATTAATTCATATTATACGATTCAACGAATACCTCTTATGACTGCTGCTTTGCCAAGGGAAAAATATTACAGATATACAGGCGAATCATTTTAGACATTTAGTTCCAGAGTTGTCAGGTGCGTCAAATGTATCTCTGTCACACTAATTACGCATTTATTATAATTAGTGGGTGGATCCATAGACCCTCCGAGGTCTATGGTGGATCTCTACAAAATGCTACCCCTTACCCATAATCACAATTGATAGCGTATTCAGGTATGATGGCTGCATGCCATGGCTATATTTGTGAAAGATTTACCAGTGTCTGTGTTGACGACAGTTTACATATACTAGAATTTCCTCCGTACAGAAGATACAACTTGCAAAAGGTTGCATGAGAATACCTCGAGCTTGGATTGCTTTTCGTCCGCTGATATGATCAAGTTCCACTCAAAGAAAAATACATCACCATTACCGATAACTCTGCAAACGTAAATGTAAATACCAGACACAGCAAAGAAGCATTTATCGTAAATGTCAGGCGCCACCAGCAGTATTTATTGTAAATATCAAGCGCCCCCTCAAGCAGCCTTTGTTACAAATCTAGGAAAAAAAAACAATTTGAATTTCATACGCCGGGGGCATGAGTTAACTAGAAGTTTGCTATTAAAACCTACTTCAGTCATGTAGGGCATTTTATTTTTTGCGATGACGTTTGCAGTCAATGATAGCATTTTAAAAACTCTGAATTTCAATGTGGTGGAACGTTTTAGCTAGTGTTACAGTCAACTAATATCACATGTACTATGGAAGTTTCTTGTGAGTAGCACCAAAACATGGACGAGAAAACAGTAATTGAAGGAACGCACACAACAATGCAGCAAGCCTCGTTTTCACTGATGACCATCTCTGCGTTAAGTGAGACAAACAAATAAATGAAAAAATGTACACAATGAAAATGAAGAGTAAAAAAGTATCTGTCATACTGAAGAAGACTTATTTGTTGCTGTTGTTGTTGTTTCAATGACAGAACACAATAGTACTGGTTGTTGGGCTTCCATATTACAGTGACATGGAGAAACTGAATATACAGAGCCGAAAGTCATACTTCTTTAGAAGGACTGTAGCGCTTTACCCAGTATCAAGCAATAACCACGGGACTACCGAGTTCCCAGAGTGTTAACAACGGCATTCATTATTTTCCATCTCACTCTCCTTCCAAATGGAGGACATTTCGAGAAATTCAAAGAGGGAAAATTGCGGGCTCAGAAGTATGGCATTGAATGTATCGCTACATCTTCCATCTATGCGTTGCTGGTCCATACAGAGATCGCGAGCAAAGTTGATTCCCTCTAGCAGTGTAGTTTGTCTCTTGAAATTGCACGAAGAACACGATTACAGGGAAAAGAACTTTTGCGTGGATGAAGTAAAAGCTATAAAAATTGAGACTATATGTAAGGTATTAAACGATAGCTTTGTGAGCGGCATATTTCCGCTGGTCATATAAAATTAATCTGGAAAAGTGATCATGTATACGTACGAGAGAATAGTGTGGTTTCACGAAATTTTCCCTTCGGTATATACATGGAGGATGTCCATGCCAGGTGGTGAGTACAATAGACACGAAGCCTTGAAAACTGACTACATGCCTGGCCGAGGAGCCTCACTGGATATCTGATAAAGGAAGGGCATCGAGAAAGAGTTTCATTGCAAGCCTCTATACTTTTTAAAGGTCAGACGGCATTTCCTTCGTAAGAGCCGTATTTGTAAGTGAACAAAAAAACGACTGAACAAAAGTATACTTTTGGACGAACGGCACCGATTATTCGAGGCAGAAACGGCATCGATGATATGAAAGGTGACAGGAAATGTTTTGAACATGTAACACCCACACTTAATGTCGTTTTGTCCCTTTTCTCAAGTTCATGGAGTGATTTTAACATATTTTGAAGAGTACACATACATCATCCACAGTCATGAGGTGGATAAATTTCATCACGGAGAGTGCATTGAAGAATGATGTGCACAAATAGTTCATATATTTAAAAAAATACGTTGGATTTCGTAAACGACTCGGCATTCTCAGACATCGGTTGATTGAACGACTGATGTGTATGTTCTGATTAAAGAGAGACTCTCTAAGCTTGCTGAGTACGTCACAGTTGACTGCATGGAAGCTGAGCCACCCGATGTAAACACAGGGTTGACGGACATTTTGATTTTCAAATGCCAGTAAATTTTAGCTAATTTTGTTTGTCTAGTACCAAATTTGCACGGTGACCTGTACTATCAAGAGGTCTGTTGCGAGTTTACTCGAGGAAAATTTAGCAAAAGTTTAACTCTGTCCGGTTTGAAGCCTGTTGAAGATTGATTTATCATAATAATTTTTTATCAAATCGTTACACAGTAATTTTGCGACGTAGTGTGAATGTTTTTTTTTTTTTGAGATTGCTATAACTCTTCCTCCATCATGAAACCAATTCACTGTTTTAGAAATACTGTATAGCTATTCTACAGGCAAATTCGTAAAACCAGTTCCTTACACTTTACATGCTGTAAAACAACGCCATAGATGATAAGGTCCAAATCGGCAGTTCAAATCACGTGACTATAGAGTTGCAATTTCAAATTGAAGTCAAGGAAGGCGAAAGTTGTCACTTATTATGTACTATCAGATTTATCATTTGTCACTGTGTCGAAATACCGACCATTCGCTCTGAAGTTTCGCCACCAGATAAGCGTAGAAGGCCAAAACGGCACAAACTGGACAAGCATCTTTCGAGAGTATGGACTATTCTTGAACGCGAGGTATCCGGTTACTCGCAGCTTCTTGCGTCACAGCAAGATGAAAACAGTATTGAAAACTCCCGTCCTGTGTTCAAAATTGACGTGCGCCACCATTTATGCGCCAACTGTCCTGTGTGTTATGGTAGCAGGACAATCTTTATCTAAATTACAAACAATCATATATACATCATTCGATTTCCTCGTAACTCTCAAATTGAGAGGACCAGTAGCTGTAACTTTTAAAGATTCAGTCACTACTATTTTTTTATGCCGGTAGAATGTTCTTATTCTGCTCCCAAATACATATTAAATCATTCACTATTTGGCATGCTAACACAGCGTTACAGGTGCAGAATGCATTGTTATTGTTTACATTTTGAATTCTAGTCCGGATCGCAGTTACCTTGGCAACAAAACAATGCAATCTATTATGCACAGACTTACTTGGCAAGCTTATACCGTGTATTTTAACGTGCTTTTGGAGAATTGGAAGAATCTTCAGTTGCGTGAAGTTGACATTAAAAACAAACTGTGAATGACACCATGAAAAGTTACATTTACTTGCCATTTATAAGGACGTACCGCTACCTTTGACATTAAACTTTATCGTACTTTTACGAAAGGTAAACGAACTTAAGGCAAAATTTTTCTGATTTTTCAATATAAGTATTCCGTATAGTAGACTGGAAAATAAATCTCAATAGTTGAGTATTAAGGTAGAAAGAAAGCCGGCAGCGCAAACGGAAGTATACACATACACAGTGAGGTCATAAGTTATAGAATAATTTATAAAACCGTTTCAATAATTTAGCTCTGCCCGAACGTAGCTGCTTGTCTAGTAATACACATGTGGGATTACTAAGTCATATATCGTGATATATGGCTTCGTTGAACAGGATAATGCAGGGAGTTACAAAAAGAGACAGCCTTCGTTGATCAGATCACATGAATTTTAATGTCCAAGGCAACCACAAGACGACAAAATAATAAATTAATAACTTTTGCTAGCTAGCGCTAAATACAGTAAAAGTCTCTGAAAAGTTCTTCTTAATAACTCTTCGCTTTCGTGTAACGTTGTGACGAGATCATACAAGAAGGATCCTGGATGACATGAAGGAAATATAAGACCATTGAAAGATGATAGCGCAGTCGAAAGAATTTCACTTGGGCTGAAGTATGCACGTCATACCGCAAACTATAGAATTCAACGCCAGTGAAAGGTAAAATACTGAAATTCAAATATCTACAATTCTAAAAGGAAGGGGATGTTCAAAGCTGACATTACCCATGGTGTTTTCACTGTTGCAATACATGTATTTACAAACGTTCCATTGGTTTGCTGTTGTTCCTTGCTGACCATTCGTTTGCCAGCACAAGAATATCGAGATCGTGAATTACTTAAGATATAAATAACAATTTAGCAGCAAGCTATAGACTTTGGCGTATTTGAAAATAAGCCATCGATTCTAAAATTCTTGACCTAAAATTACCTGAACGAGCAAGTGAGCGAACAAGAAAATCAGAGTACAGACGTAAAAAGGTTTGTACATGCGCACTGACTCAAAATTAAGCGACAGATACTATGCATTAACTAGGCTTTTTTATAATATTCGCGAATAATGTAGTGTACGCCAACATATTTCGGACACAGCAAATTAAAAAGATTATGTCGTTGTAAGTCATACTTCATAGGTATTATGTCATATTGTCTTTTTACTACAGAGTCACGATATTTTATAAATTTACTGACTCAGACAGTGTCAAGAGGATAAAAAACGTACAAGGTGATACGAAATGAGAAATGATTGAGTAATAAAATTAAACGACATTTTCCGGACAAGAAAAACAGGGTTTACAATTTACAAAAGACTTCAAATCGTTATTGTGTGAATGTATTTATGTAAAATTTTCACCATTTCATCTGTCAAAACCTTTCCACTTTGTTAGCGACTTTTCAAAGCCTCTGAATCAAGAGCGTCTTTCATATTCAGCTTCGATTTAAAAGGATCTCTCGCCATACAAACATCTTTGAAGCCATATACTGGCATTGTCTGCTCCAATTTTTCATTTTGAAGTTTTAACACTTCTTTGTGCGTATTCTCTGAGGCAGAAAATGCAAGTATTTTTATTCTTCGTACTACACCATGTAAATGAAAGGACATTTTCAAAATATCGTGAAATTTCATTTGAAAAATACAGAATTACAAAAACAATGACAATATATTTACGCTAACGTTCAAGTAAATATATGGACACCGTATTGCGTCTTACCTATTACATACAATTTGTACTACAGGTGCAAAATATGCGCCTCGGGGACAGATATTCAGACCTTCAAACATTTTACATTCCTTTTTGAGTCTATCACTTAAGGGGCTCAGTTTAAAGCTAGTGGAGTAACACGATTTTCATTGTCTTATTTTTGTGAAAATCGAAAATTTAATATTCCGGCATAGAGTCGACACAGGGATGGCAGCCACTTTGAATTATAAGAATCAGTAATTATTGGGATTCGAAGTTTGTTTCTCTCCAAAGTTTCCACTGTGAATGTAATTATTTTCTTTATTTCGAAATTGAATTAATTGAAAAATTCCTTGAGGAACGTTTGAGCAAAAGTTTAAGTCTGTCAATTTCGACGCGTGTACTGCCTTAAACATACACTTTCTTAAATATGATCACAAAAATCAAAGAAGTATGGTTTCTACCCTCCCGTAAGAAATGTCAAAGACTGTAGATTACACTGTTTGTCGTCTATTCCAACTCAAGTTGTACATTTGTGATTTCTGTGTTACTGTACTCAAAGAGTGTATGACTTCAGGAAATCCGAGCTAAGTATTGGAAATGTCATTCCGAATATGTTTCGAACAATTTTTTGACCCCTGAACTTCGATAGTGACCTCAGCTTTAGAAAATCAAATAACAAAAATACAAAATCAATCGGTACTGTCAACACTGTCAAATGCTGCTCCATAAACTCCACCGTAGTCAGGTAAGGTTTGATCAGTTCGAATGTTGAACTGCGTTCGAAGAAATAACTTGTTATTTGTTCTAGCTGCAGCTTCTATGTAGCTATCAGCCGGCTGCAAGAAAAAAATAATAAGAATATAATAGAATTAAACCTTCATTTTCTGCCATTTGTACATTTCAAATTAATCTGAGCGGGACGGATATTTTATCCAAAAAAGTACGAGAAATGGTTCAGAGAGGCAGCTCTTTGTAATTATTCACCACGTATATAAATTAGGGAGTTCGAATCGTATGCTACGCGATGACATGTATATGGTTTAAAGTGGGTGGAGTATTCAAGCTTTGCCCTATAGCGCTTGTCTCGGTTACCCAGCAAGCATTTGGGGCTCTCATCCGGCCGCACCCGCACAGGGGAGGAAATCTCATCCAAAAATCTCCAAGCTAAATAAAGTGATTAAGACGAATACGGAGCAACTAGTGCAAGCTTTGAAGCTATATTTTCCGTGACTTTGTCTCAAAAAACATAATTGGCACCTTTTAGATGGCATTTCTCAAGACTATGTGGACCGGCTGGATGAGAACCCCCGAGTGCGGTTTAGGTGAGGGAGACAGCTCATGCAAGCCTATACCCTTGTACTGCAGGCTTTCGTCACACGCTGTAACGCGATGCAGCCTTTCTTTGAAAGTCATATTTTTACGAAATGTATTTCGAAATTTCATATTCAGTGAGTCAGTGGTGAGATAATCTACAGTAGTACGATAAGCTTATGTACAAAATACGGTACGGACAAAATCTATATCGGACTTTGGCTCCTTGTGCGTGTGTGGAGCATGATGAACCTGTCTGCGTGTCGTCTTTGCGATACAGAAACCACCCGTCGATAAGTGACCGTATTTTGTGAAAAACCCTGATAACCCCCCCCCCCCACAATTTTCTATGTCTTGATAATGATGATAAAACAGAATTTGTATTTTTCTCTAAGAGTTTTGACTTTCATTCAAATCTTGAGCGAAGTCTCCGAATAGGTCATGCGCTGATTTCAACCCAATGTCAAGCAAAGAGCCTTGGCGTCATTCTCGATTCCAGTCTCACTATGAAATCTCATGTCAGTCATATTTGTCGCTCTTCCATGTTCCATATTCGACGCATTGCCCTCATTCGTAAGTACCTATCCAGATCTGCCACTGAACAACTTATCAATTCGCTTGTCTCCTCACGTATCGATTCTTGTATGGCTTACTACTGTATTTGATTAATCGTATTCAGAATGAGAATGTAGCAGCCAGAGTTATAACTCGGTCAAAGCGTTCGGATCATATTACACCATTTCTGCAGGAACTACATTGGCTACCTGTACAGCAGCGTATCATTTACAAGATTTTAATTATTACTTTTAAATATTTATATGGTGCTGGTCCACAATATCTGAGAGATTTGATAAGTTTTTATGTACCTAGGCGCAAACTTCGTTCTGCCAACGATTTTAAACTCAATACATTCATGACCAAGACAAAAAGGTATGGTGATAGGGCGTTCTGTTCTGCAGCCCCATTTTTATGGAACGAGCTTCCAGTAAATATTCGTTCTTGTAATAATTTTAATACTTTTAAACGTACGCCACCACTCACAGAGGAATAAGGCGTCATTAGTCATGGCAAGAGCGTAAAAATGTTATAATTATGAATTTAGTATTTATATCGTTATTGTATACTTACAAAAGTACCCTATTGCACTCAAATCCTGACACACCTTTTTAAGTTGGCTTTCTCTATTGACTATACTTTTTTATGATTTTGCTTGTTTTTAATTTTCTCGATCAATTATATTTTTATAAGTTATCCATTTTCTTATTGTATTGTATCTTTCAGCGGCTGTGATCACTTTTTCTTTCTGTGGAGTTTGTCGCTTTACAAATAAATTATTATTATAATTATTATTATATAAAAAAATTCAAAGAAGAAACAATATTACACACACGCGCGCACGCACACACACATACACACACACACACACACACACACACACACACACACATATATATATATATATATATATAATATATATAATGAGCACTTTAATTTCCCATGAGGACGAGTTATATATATATATATATATATAATATATATATATATATATATATATATATATATATATATATGTATAATTATATATAATCCCCCGTATTCCGAACGAGTGTGGCTGCGTCGCGGACGAGTGATTCCCCGTGTAGCGGCCGTATCCCTCCGAGCCGTAGGCGAAGGGGATACGGCCGCTACACGGGGAATCACGAGTCCGCGACGACGCAGACACACGAGTGAGGAATACGGGGGGATTATATATTTATCACATGCATAGACCCAGTTTTCCGTGAATAAACCTTCCAGGAATGATAATTACTGGGAAAAAACGAGAGGGAGTATTTTACAAGAATCATACGCTTGTGTTATGCGGTCGTGGCTGGGTCACAGCTGACTTGACTGCGGTCAGCTCAACATGTCGGGGCTGCTCCTTTTATAATGGATAAGGGACTGGTCAGTTTCTTCAGCCTGGGGGGGCGGTGGATTCATGGGGGTCACCCTGTTTTTGACTTTGGTGATAGGGGGGGGGGTCACCATGTTTTTGAAATGCCCAATAGGGGGGTCAGTGTGTTTTTGAATTTTGACACAGGCTCATCATTGCCTAAAATGTTAGTGTCAGCCACAAATTTCATCATTCAGTTGTATTTTTCGGCGAGCCCTTCGGGCGCGTAACTTTAATAATCAGTCACATTATTCAGCACGCCCAACTTTAACATATCAAGCATACATACATCAGAGATATCTGTATGTTCAATATTTTTCAGCGTGCTCTTCAAGCTAATTACTTTAATATATCAGACATTTTTCAGCATGCCCTTCAGGTGCATGACTTTAATATACAAGGCATATATATCAGAGATATCAGGATGTTTCATATTTTTTGGCGTGCCCTTCGGGCGCCATACTTTAATAAATCAGAGATATCTTGATGTTTGCTGAGTGAAAGTGTACCATTATGAAATCTGCATTTCATATGAAAAGGATGACAAATTCCTGATACTTTTCTGTTCTCTCTTTGAGAATTCAGTATGAGAAAGCAACATGCACAAATATTTCACAATATATATTTGTTACAGTGACTTATTTTAGAGATAGAAAAATGACAAGACATCTTTCCTTCTCATCGATGCAATTATTTTCCTTTGTTTCACAGGTTTTCTGTAGGAAGATGCTTTTTATGAACAAAATAACAGTTAAAAAAGCAGTTTTTGTCATTATTAGCTGTGCTTTTATGGTTTCAATGTTACAAGAAAAGGTCCTCTCAGACACTGTACACATCAGATTTGGCTAAAAAAGCTCTCTATGGCTCCTCAGGAGATTTAATTGGATGGTTGGCAAGTCTTAACACCCATCAAAGTTTTTGATTCACTGCTTTTTCCTCTTTGATATTAATGATTGACATCCATTTCTGTACAACAGTTCAGGACATCTGGTTTAAGCATAGAAAGTGTGAAATACATTCACAGCTCATTCAAAATACAGCTCATTCAAAATGTACTGTATTCAAACTTTAAGATTGACACTTTGAAATTCCTATCTTACAACTGACATGTCAACAATTTCATTAAAACATAGAATGACTATTTAAAATATAAATATATGTAAAATATATATATATATATATATATATATATATATATAATTTATAATCTATATATAATTTATATAATTTATGTCCACCTTTTGTTTTACCTATGTCGCGCTCGGGGGGGGGGTCACCCTGTTTTCGAAATTTGGAATAGGGGGGGTCACCCTGTTTTCAAAATTTGGTATAGGGGGGGGGTCAGCCACTTTTTGACGTCGGCAAAAAATAATCCACCGCCCCCCCCCCAGGCCAAAGAAACTGACCAGTCCCTAATTAGCGTCTCTCGTAGGGCTTTTTCTGTGCGAATCAAGCGGAAATAGGAAAGACTATGAATTTTTAATGCAAGGTATTTATTTGGTACTTACTATAACATCAATTTTAGTGAAAATTCATTCATAAAATTATTGGACGTACAAGCGGGACGTCGCGACACTCAGCCGCGGCTGGCGAGAACGGGTTATTTTTGTCAATATTCGAACATCATTCAAATAATTCTTCTTTGCAAAGATGTATGAAATTTTCAAAATTAACAATTATTATGTTTTACGAAATTGCCAATTGTATATTTAATATTTTACGAATAAAATGAGCGTGTTTAAATATAATGAAGAACAGTGTTCGGCTCTGACTCAATCGGTAAGACAACATACAAGCAACGAGTCTTTCTTAGCTCAGACGCGAGACGACGGAAGTTCAACAACAAGGTACAATACAGGAAACGTGATGCACAATATGCATGGACAAAACAATAGCTTGCACCTTTAAATGCACTGATAACATTGTGAACTCGTCGCTCTTGAAAAATATAATAGCGTTTCTTCTGATGAGTCTCAAGTCCGGAGTATCGTCATTGCTGTCAGAAATAATGTACGCTCTTTGCTTCATCGGCTCGCCCCGGGGGCTCGACTGGTTGACTGCCGCGGCAGCATTGATCGTGATGTTGAACTTGAAACCCGTCCATGTTGCTTCAGAAAACATTCTTACTGCTGTAGGGATGATTGTACGTGTCTTGGGTTATCGGCTATGCTTATTATGTTGTTTGATGGACATCGAGAAGGGCAATTTTGACGAGGTAGACAACACAATATGCTGGTAACATACCGTTAAAATGTCAGCGGTGTACAAATCAAACGTTTCAATCAAAATCAACGACGAAGAAACACAAAGTCATAAAAATTCTAGTATCGACGGTATTTTGTGTTCTACACATATATTTTAATACTCCATATTTCCTTATGTTTCATTACCCTCCCACTTTTGCATTTCAGGGATTTGAAAATAAGTTCTGAACTGAACAGCTGATTTTTGTTTACGTTTTAAAAGTAGTCCGGGTCCCATATCCACCACATGTGGAATATGGATTCATCGTAGTCATATACCTATAGTGTGACGTCATACTATAGGGATAACTGGGTCTATGTATGTGATAAATATATATATATATATATATATATATATATATATATATATATATATATATATATATATATATATATATATATATATATATATATATTTGACGTACCTCCGATCTGCTGCAAAGTGTCCTCAGTTCCTTTAATTCATTTTCGGCTTGCTGGCAACTTCCACAGGAATGCTTGAAAGGCACTTGCGCAGTTAATGTTGTAGGGGACGTGTGGACCCCATTTGTTGGGTGCGACGAATCTACGACAGATCTCTTGGTGGTGACAATCTTTTGGAATGAATAGCAGAGAAAACGTTTATGACATTCAGGTGGTATGTGCCTCGAAATTGAAAGACTTAAACTTTTGCTCAAACTTTCCTAATGAAACTTTCAACCACTCTCTTATCAAGCAAACAATAAAAATCAGGGGTCACCGTGCAAAGTTTGGCACTAAAAGCAGTTTGCGATATTTGAAATTCAAAATGGCCGCTACAATAACCCAATGGAGAAAAATAAAATTTTGGATTTTCGAAAAAACTTGGACGATTGACATTTTTCTTTCTCCAAGAGGTTTAAAAACAGCCCGCAAAGTGGTAGATCAGAAAAAGAATTGTAAAAAATTGAGTCCGATTATCTGTCCCCGAGGCTCGTTCTACCTTAAGTCAAGTGAAATGTCTAATGTCAACAATGCCGCCATGCAGCACTTATGGTAGTTTGCGCCACGTCGCTGAAAGACTTAAACATTTGCCCAAACTCTCTAAAGGAAACGATCAACCATTCTCTTTCAAAGTGAATAATAAAGATCGGAGACACCGTGTAAATATTAGTATAATAGAAACAAATGACCTAACATTTACAGACATTAGAAATTCAAAATGGCCGCCATGCATCAACCAGATGGGTTAAACATTGAATTTTCAATTTTCAAACGAGTAAGACTGTGAAGTTTAATTCATTCAAAGAGCTTCAAAATGAGCACTCACAAGCGGTGGACAAGATGTTTTGTAAAAACGTGAGATTCAGAATATCTGTTCCCGAAACGAATTCTTCCCCGATACTGAGAGTATATTGTTGTTACTAGACATAGTAAAATTTGATTGCAGGGGTATAAAATATGACACAGGAGACTGATTAGCCAATAACAGACAAGCTGTCATAAATTATAGTGTTAACGTACGTCCAATTTACCACTATGAAAAATTTCCTGAGGCAGAAGGCTTTTATTCAAATTTTGAAAGGTGACACGACGTCATTGTGTACTACTCAGGGTAAGACAAACTAACGAATTGGATGCTAACTTTCGATGCATACAGTCTATACTGGACAAGAAAAATAAGAATCTGAGTGTTATCCTCCCAAACGATGACTCTGTTTCAATATAGTTATAAACGTAGGTAGTATATTTTCCTCAATTAGGATCTAACGTTTGCTAAATGTAAAATATCACAGTAAGGCGATAAGAAAGAATTAAGGCTGAAACAGGTTTCAAATGAATATTCTGCGGTACCACGGCTGGGCACAAAAATACACATAAAGACATGAAAGACAGAGTTGTCTGTCATTTGTATCTTACCTTTGGAACAAACACAAGGCACAAGGTGACTGTGGTGCTGAATATCAGACAGAACGCTTCGATGCCGTACGTCAGGTCGCACTGTTCGGGCCTCAGGGTCATGATGGTCGGGATACCGAAGATGGCGAGTATTGACACGATGTACACAGAAGAACCGATGTACTTGGAATCGTTCAACTGTTTGAATTGTACCTATAGTTTGAGACAGAATCGTAAACTTCAATACTGTGAGGGTCAAGACCCTGATCCTACAGAGATGTGTCTTCTGGAGGAAGTTTCACAATTGTTTACATAAATTCATCTAAGATGCAGGAGCCATAACAGACAGGCAAACTTTCACTCTTACAGTGAGATTTAATAGAAAACCGATGTTCGACTATTTTTACTTTCATGACATTTTGCACTGACAAATTTTTCACAACATTTTTTTCTCCACTCTCACCGTGCTTCATTAATGGACTTCGTAAACGTTTTTGCTCAAGGGAAAACCGTTTCTGGAAATATCGATTCAGTGATTTTCTTTTATCCGATAAATTCATGGCCTTCGATTTTCACTTTCATAGCACTTCACTCAATTCTTTCTTTTAGCAAGGACAGTTTCTTGTTCAAATCTAAAAATCATGTCGACATGTATGTGATATACATCATTTTTTGTTGACTACTGAATATCCGCCGGATAGGACTTCACTGATCAATAACAACACTACGCACTATGCTTGCCTGGTTTTTTGTATTTTGACATAAACTGATATATAAGAAAGAAATCATTGCGAAACAAAAATTATGAAATTATCTTTAAAGTGTGTCGCTTGCGCAAAAATCTCTGTAAATCACTCCCTCCCTTCCCCGCCCCTCTCTCCAATTATGTCATATTCCTATAGTGAAACTAAATCTAGTAATTATCACATTGGAGTAATGCTTCTAACGAGATGCATCCTTTGAATTTCCGTGTTTAATGAGATAGATACCCGATGAGATCACAGTTCTGATGTGTCTGCCCCAAGGGACTAGGAATTTGAAAAAGATTATCTCATGTGAAAATTGTGTAAAACCTTCTAGAATGACCATGTAACCTGTTCATACTGTAAAATATCTCGATCTTGTACGATGGTGTGGTGAACGGTAAGATGGGATGATGAAATCTTGTTTGTTATTTACATGGTATTAAACACTGATAGTGCCCCCTAGATCCATTCAGAAATGCTGAAAGAGTTCGACGAGATTAAAACATGTAATGATTCCTCTGACTGCAAAATGCTGCTGCTTCCTGTTTAGCATTTTATCGGCGTCAAAGAGAATCGGTTCCTCAAATAGGGTCTATTCATTTTGGTTCTGTGTCGTCGTTTGTTTTGGAATACTATGAAAACGATTCTCTTGAACGGAAACAAAGACATGACGCCCATGTATCAAAATGATGCGGAATACGACAGGAGGGAAGTTTGCGTTTTTTAAAGAGTTTTTGACTCGTGTCTCGATTATTATCTTTTTTTCAGCAGAAAAGTACATGTGACATGCAAAGCTATACTCCCAACGGCGTCATTTAACAGACCTGAACAATTAGATTAAAAGTTTCTTAATTACTGTTACTGATTGTCTGCAGTATGACTGAAGTCGCCAAAAGCGAGTTGTAACATCACCGTTGATTGGTAGATTTGCCTTTTTTCTAATTCCACCAATGTCTGCACTAAGCTATACATTGGATTAGGCTTTTAAACACAGCCTGTCGTGTACACTTTATGGTTCGCATAAAAGGTAGATTGAGGTCACACAGAAAACAAATTGGCGATTTTAATTCTTGGTGACTTCCGTCATACTGCAGAAGAATAATAACTAAGAAACTTGTAACAAAAAAAAATTATGATTTTTTTTGAAATACGCAACTTATTCAATTATAGCTTGTTGATCCGAAGTGGTTTTTTTGTGTTTCAAATTGCAAAATTAATGTATTAATGAATGAATGAATGAATGAATGAATGAATGAATGAATGAATAATCCATCCATTCATTCATTTATTTATTTATTTATTTATTCATTCATTCACACATTAAATTGGCAAAAAACTGTTTCAGATCAGCAATCATAATAGATCAAGTTGCGCATTTCAAAAACAATAATATTTTTTTTAAGTTTGCCTTTCCAATGGCAACTGCCGAAAAATTTATAAAGCGATGAGCAACTATGTTTACTTTTGAGAGGAACCCCTTATAGCATTGAACTTTGTCAAAGACATACAAACAATGCAGAAACTGTGCCAATGACCGGTCGACCACAAATATCACTCACTTCTAATGCACATTCGAATCCCTACTTTGAACTACCACACTTATTGTGAGACATCTCTTTATGTTCGGCATATGTACGTTGTCAGTTTAAAAACCTGTGCTTCAGTACAAGGCTATTTTCTTGTAGTCTTTTTACCATTTATATTACTATCCTAGCATTATGATCGCGATGTATGTTTTATATTTTTATACAAACCTGCGGATGCAAGGATTTTTTCTGTCCCGCTTCTCTCGTTGCATTGTGAACGCGAGCAATAGTCCCAAGTCCCAACCCTCTGATCCACGAACGAGTTCAAGAATTAGCTCTATAAACGATTACCTTTCTGGTTTCCCATGCCAGGAAGACTCCCAGGAACAAGGTTATTCCTTTATAGCCGTACAGTATCCCGATCCATATTAACTGGTGCTCAGAAACGCACTTTCCAACCATGGCCTTCAACGCAAAGTCAGCGCCATTGATGTCCAGCTATTTGAGAGAAAGAAAGGAACATTTGATCTCCTGTTGCTTACAGGATTTGTGGGAAAGTGAACGTCCCACATATTCAAAAGAGCATAGGGGTTCGCCTACATATCCGTCCCAAGGGTGGGTATAGGTGTTTTGTTGTATTACTAATAAAGCTTTATTCTACCAATCTTTGGAGTTTTGGTCTTTTCTTAGCAATATCCTTGACAATCTTGCGTAAACGTTTTATCCCCATGTTACATCTATTATCTGAAGGGTTTGATTGCCTAATGCGCAAAAGCAAGTAGGTGTAAGTTACTAATCTGTGGACGCTGTCACCAGATTATCTCTGGATTAACTTTGACAAAGTCGATAACGAACGCGCCAGCATGCAGCAAGGTATAACAGAAGATTGCTGGTGCGTTCGTTGTTGACTTTATCAAAGTTAATCCGGTGACAATCTGGTGACAACGTCCACTGATTAGTAAGTTACCCTTGTTTACTTTGGCGAATTGGGCAATCAAATTAGTCAGATAATAGACGCAACACAGTGACCAAACTTCGCGTAAGATGTCAAAGGATAAGTAGATAGCATGGCAAGGGTGAAAAAGAAATCGTTACAAAACCAGTGCATAAGACAAAGACACCAAAGCTGCAAAGAAAGGTTGGTAGTATAAATCTTTATTAGCAATACATATCGTAGTCAAATGTATTAAAATAAAATAAACCATAGCAAGAAGAACCTTGTACTGAGACCAAGACACCCCACCCCACCCCTTCACCTGGGGACGGACTTTTGTGCAATCCCCTATGAATAGAGCGACCGATCTGAACCTTAAAAAGGTAGTATGCGCCTAGAAAGTGAATGACTTAAACTTTTACTCAAACTTTCCTGAATGAAAATTTCAGCCATACTCCTACCAAATCAAGAATGAAAATTTGGGGTCGCTATGCAATTTTTTGTAAGAAAAACCAATTACCCGACATTATTTTACAGACATTTGAAATTCAAAATGGCCGCCATCCCTGTTTTCATTCTATGGGGTAAGATAAGTTTCGATTTTCAAAAAAACTAAGACGGTGAAAAGTTTTCTCACACCAAGAGCTTTAAAATGAACCCCCACAAGTGGTAGACCAGAGAAGAATTGTAAAAGTTTGAGAGTCCGAATATCTGTCCCCGAGGCGCGTTCTACCTTGATCGGCTGGACTACTAGAATGCCAAATGAAATATATTACCTAGATACTGAAATTTTCAAAAATACCTAAAAATATGGTTGTCGTCAATTATGTTTGCATTTCTGTAACAGACATAGACTCGTTTCAACAATCCAAAACAGTTACTGCTTGTTATGATTTTCCTATTCATTGAAACGTCTTTAAAACATTTTTTCGAGATATTTTATGCTGATTTTTTTACGTCCAGTCTGCTGTGTTCCGTAGTGTGTTTGATGTCTTTTTTACTATATTGGGGTCTCCCATAGAGTTCTGTTTTGGTTGGCTAATAAATAAATAAATAAATAAATAAATAAATAAATAAATGTATTCTTGATTTTGAGAGAGAGAGAGAGTGGTTGAAGGTTTAATTTTAAAGATAATTTGAGCAAAAGTTTTAGTATATCACTTTGGAGGAGCATATTACCTTCACTTCAAAGACCCTGCAGTGAGCTAACTCTTGGCGGCACAACTTAGGAAATGCACGATATTATACTTTGCTAAGGTTAAACTGACATACACAGTGACATTTTGTATAGCTCTGTATTCTACCATAATTCCCGGCTAACACAGAATGAAAACTGAATGTATTCTTCATGTGAAGAGTTACCAGTATGGTAAAAGCAGTCAGCATGATGATCAACAGTCTTGGAGATAATAAATGTCTTGATTTGCCTAAAACCTAATTGACTGACTCGTGAGAAATATAATTCCTTGATATTGATTATAACTGTATACGCGTGCCGCCAACGAAGCTGTTCGTATAAAAAGGTGTTCGTACGCAGTTTTTCAGCGGGCGGGCAAATTTCAAGACTAGTCAGTGGGCGGGGAGAAAAAGTCATACAATATTAACAGAGGGCGGGGAAGAAATTTCAGTCTTTACAGTGGGCGGGGGGAAATTTCTGGCAGTGGATACCAAGAAAATAGGTTTCAGTCCAAAATTAACACTATCTATTGTCCTTTTGGAAAAAAATATATAATCTAGTAAATAAAAACGGGCGGGAGTTTCAGTGGTGGGGAGAGGGCAGTGGGGAGCTTGAACTGTTGTGGAGAGTGGGGAGCGGGCAGACCATAGACACGGGAAGGCAGTGGGCATCAAAATTCAGTGGGAGGGCGTATTTTCCGAATATGCCCATGGGAGGGCAGTTACGAACAGCTCTACTTTCCCTCCTAATTTTAGGTCAAGGTCAAGAGTATGTAAAATCAGTATATCAGCGTTCGACACGTGATGATTTTGTAAAATTGACGAAACTTACCTGTTTATCCTCGCGAATTTGTCAGAAAAGAATAGTTTTTGCTCAATTCTTTGACAATATAAAGCTTTTTACTCACTCTTCGCGATATTAACGGCAGCATTTACAAAATCAGGATTACATATCCGAAGACCTCAAACATGGGAGCAAACGATATGTGGGACGACACTCACCCGGACTGGCAGTTGTATCATTGCCAGTTTTTGTTGGTCCATCACAGTCCACACCGATAGAATAATGATGTCCACAAGCAAAAAGACGAAAACAAAACCGAACAAGTGACGGTCGAGTATTCTCTGAAAAAAAATTAAACGACAGAAGCAGTCACATAATTGATTAGCAATGAAAACACTACAATCACGTTTATGTAGAGTAACCAAGCTAAATCAATAAGACATTAGATGTGCGAGAATATATTAACATTTGATAGTTACCTATGTGTACAAGCTTTACATTCTCGGTAAGGTGTCATTATAAACGATTTCATGATTTCATAAGAGAATAACATTATTTCCTCTACCATGATGCATTTATTCATCAAACACATTTGGTCCGGTCACGCTGCGTTAAGTTTTAGAAATATTGCAACAACAATAGGAGTTAAGAAGCATTTAAAGCCACACTTCTTCAAAAATCGTCGAAAAACATTTACATCGGTTGTTTACGATTTTTCAGATGGGCGCAATTATTTGCGGAGACAGATTTGTGTGTCATCCGTAAGTTGAGTGACGTATTTGACCATTCGCCTTGACCTACTGACCTTTGACTGGGCCGTCTTATTGGTGAATATGATGTGCACTCGCCACGTTTTGCTGAACATGGCGCCAAACGTCAAAGTGAAACCGACAGCCAGGGTCCACGCACGAGCCTAAGTGACAATAACGTGTATAGAGGTATGGATGAGAAAGTAATCATATATGAATATTTTTTGGGAACATCTTGCAACCATTGATTCATCGGCACTCCAGTTAGGAAAACAAGTAGGGAAGGGCTGTTTGCTACTATAGCAATGATCTCTAAATATAATACCACTAAATGAGGTGAAATTTACATTGTTTGTAACAGATCGTCAACTGATAGTTATAGCCTGGCGGTCAATTACATGGGTTATACTTTCAGAGAATACACAAGGAAAACAAGCCGTATACATTGTTAACAAAAGCGGGTTGATAAGAAAGTTGCCAATTAGGAACATGTAAGACGTACTTCTTCCAACCTGAGACACTAATATAATTATAACATTACCACAATTTGAACACTAAAGCCCCATTAGCCGTATCTTTATTCATTTTTTCGCTTTGTTTAGAATGCCAACTCATGCAAGCTAAGTGCCCGAATTTAATCGACCAAAGCCATCAGCAAAGATTGGAATTGTGACGCTTTCAAAGAAAATAGGGTTTAATAACGGGAATTAAAAGTATCTCCCCGAAGATTGAATGTTTTGAGTAAAATGCAAAAAAAGATGTGCTTTATTGCGTTGAATATAGTGAAGAGCTGGTGACGGTAGTCCCCTAAATGTCATTTGCCACAATGGGTACATATAGCTTTTAACGATTATATCCGGTAGCGAGCTGGATTCTTACAAAATGTGACTGCAAAAAGCGATATCCAGCTGGAGAGGTACCATGAATTGACTCAGAGGTCACTCCACTGTTAAACAAACACCCACGTCACGATATCATCAGAGCAGAATTGCGGCGCAGACAAAGAGCACGTATTTTTTTAAAGTTTGAGCGACGAAGCATACATGTAGGAAATCAAAGATTCGGTCATTGATTTCGACCATTGATTTCGGCATGTTTTTTAGTTCATGCAACATTCAAAACTCTACCAACATGAGAGTCATTGATGGATGCGGAAATCAAGTTCTCGCAATAAAAGTCGTTTTTCAAAAGAATCACGCTTGCGTGACATAACGTGAATATTTCCCACTGTTGCATTTATTGTATACTAAGCTTATACACATATACACTGGGATTGTCTGAGCATAGACTTTTTGCTGTCTGCGCTCGGACAATCACGGAATTCTATCGAGTTTTTTGTTAAAATGAAGGTAAAATTATCAGTTATACTTTTCACTGTTTTAGAATTACCATGTATTATAAAATAATGAGGAAACAAAGCTGTGAAAAAAGGACTAACTAATAAAATTGTGAGTCGAATTTGAGTGAGCAGTGACCCAGTGAAAATCACGTGCACCACAAGTCAGTGCGGTTATGAAGATGACGAAATATCTCGACTATATTAAACAGTAATTCACCTATCGACAAACGCAAAAGGTATATTGCGAAGGAAAAATAAGACCAGAGAGAAATAAATATAAAACTGTTCCTCGCAATTGCCGGATCTACTTTTATCTGGTTTTGATAATAATCGACATTGCTAAATTATCTGCCGCATAAACTACCGCATACGTGCAGAATCAGGGAGTGTATTCACGATGTATTCACGCTGTTCCACTACGAAGTGTTCGAAATTACAGTACAACTTTTATCCACCCCATAATGTACGGACTATTACGCATTCAATGCCATAGAATTGTGAGAAAAATTCTGGTTAGTCTACGCACAAACATAATTCTTTGTCGACTCTGTTGCATCACAAAGACTATCCGAGGAACAATGTTTTTTCTTCTTTAACGTAAGAGCGGTGTTTGTAGGAATGAATATAATGGTTTGATCTGATAGCTGTCTTTCTTACCTGACACACTCCCTCGTTTTCTTTTGTCACATTAACCCCAAAAAGAACGGTTGTCAGGTAGACGACGATGCCGCCAGCTAGAATGACATTGTTGAGTTTTGGAGACGACAGCTTGATGTGTCTGAAAAAGGAAATGGGAATGGGAAGCAAGCTTTCAATTATGTCAGTCATTCTTTTCACAAATGTCGTGTTCTGAAGAAATTACAGCTATCATCATCATCACCAAGGTAATCCTCAGACCGTAATTTTATCATCTTGTGGAAAATTACTGAATCCTGTTGTTTCATCGGGGACTTGGTTTTTAAAGAGAACAAAACGTGAGAATTTTTGAGGATTTTCTCTCGCAAAACCATAAGGATTTGATGAGCGAGTGCAACAGGGTTAAAGTGCCACATCTCCTTTCAAGGAAGACGATACGTTCATAAACGCCTAACTTTTCCACTGTCGAAAACAAAACTAAAGTATATGTAATCTGTCTGTTCCTCGTTCGCGCAACTGGATATTGCTATTACTGTTCGTTCACTAAAGGTTTTCAAACGATACAATTTTATCCACGTCGAGGTAGCAGCTTTAAGTAAAAATCCTTTTATTTTTTCCATTTTTTTCTGAACATGATTACAGCACATGCTAATTGAGCGCGCCTCATTTCCATCACACTTTGACAGTCAGCATTACAGTGCTCAAAAGCAGAAATTGTAAATGATCATCAGTCATTGAAACACAGCTGTTTCATTATAAAATCACAGAAAACTGGGTGAAATCTGAGATTTTTGATTTCCGCCGACTGATTCGGCTGGGTCTGATTTCATCAAACCGCGGCTTCCTACAGCTGGTTTCCGCCATGCGTAAGACATGACATTTTGCGTATAAAATGGCTACTTGCTTGAGCCAGCCGAAGTATAGACTCTGGCTCTCTGACACCGGTCTGTTTTTGTCTTCCGTTCTTGTACGAGACGGAAGCATTGTGATATTTGTAAGCCATTACAATGTTTCCAACAAGATACCACGTCAAAGTTCAGGAGTTGATTGTACACAGCAAAAAGGGTTGATGATCAAGACGAGGCAGTAGCCAGGGCTAACTCGGATGTAACAGGTACACAAAATATTTTTAATGATATCTGAAACTGAAAGGATATGGACTTTACCTCTTGTTGCGGTTCACTATGTTGAACACCAGAAAAGAGACGGCCAATAGACTTCCCAGGGATGAAAAGACACATGTGCAATGGAAGAGTGCAGGCGAAGTTGAGTACACCTTGATGATGGTGCGTAGGTCATCTTCGGGAACCTGTCCATCTTTGCGAAACGGAGTTAATCACATTAAACTTAGCATACTCCTACGCTGACATATAATCGGACTCTCAAATTTTTCCAATTCCTTTCTTATCTACTACTTGGTAGGGCTCATTTTGAAGCTCTTGGATTAAGTAAAAGTTCCACCGGCTTAGCTTTGTGGAAACCAAAAATGGAATTTTCCCCATAGAGTGAACACGGGGATGGCGGCTATTTTGAATTCCAATTGTCGATAAATGTCAGGTCATTTGTTTCCCTAGTTTCAACGAATACCCTGATTTTTATCCTAAAATTTGAAAAAAAAATGGTTGAAAGTTTCCCCTAGGAAAGTTTGAGCTATTAAAAGTTGAAGTTTTTCACTCTCGAGGTGCATACTACCTTAAACTAATTTTCACTTTGTCACCGGCATGTTTTCTACTCAATATAACATATTCAGCCGCCATATGATAATATGTCCGACTTTGTTGATATTTAAATTACTTGCAATTGGTCGTCCATATTGTCTGTAAATAAGCTTAAAGGTATACTGTCACCTGTCCCAATTTTGCCAGAGTTACCATGGAAAGAGAAAATCTAACCAATCACAGATTTTAAGCGGGTGGCCGGTTTTTAAAAACAGCGCCCTAACATGGGCATTTTGAATACCAAGGAACGCCTCTTTGACCATATATGGGCATATTCAGATTACAGGTGACTGTTTACCTTTAAGTATTCTTTTGCGAAAGATGATATAAAATGACCTTCATACACGAGGAAAACTACGGAAGAACATGTCTTACTTTCCCAGATGATATCAGACACCCAGTTGAAAGCCTTGATCGCGCGATCGTACACACCGCAGAGC
The DNA here is from genome assembly GCF_041260155.1 of Ptychodera flava. Classification (NCBI taxonomy): domain Eukaryota; kingdom Metazoa; phylum Hemichordata; class Enteropneusta; family Ptychoderidae; genus Ptychodera; species Ptychodera flava. The sequence continues at coordinate 9,037,664 of NC_091937.1, read as the reverse complement.
ACGTACTCACCGTCTATTGAATAAGAAGACGTTCACGTTAGTTTTGTTTTAGCTGTGTTAAACCACTGTGGACATATAATGATTAAGGAAGAACGCACCTCGGGGACAGATATTTCGGACTCTCAAGTTTTTCAATTCTTTGCTGATCTACCACTTGTGGGGGGCTCATTTTAAGGCATTTGGAGTAAGAAAATTTTCTACAGTCTTAGTTTTTCGAAAATCGAAAATTTTCCTTTTTCCCGCAGAGTGAACACAGAAATAGCGGCCATTTTGAATTTCATATATCGGAAAATCTTTGGTTTGGTAATTTGTTTCTCTAATAATAAAATGTGCACAGTGACCGCCGATTTTTATTCTTGATTTTGAAAGAGAATGATCGAGAGATTCCTTGTGGAAAGTTTGAGCAAAGTTTGTTTTTCTCTTTCGAGACGCATACTATTGATGTTGTTCAAGATCATCATTCAATATGTTCTAGTATAAAAACGTGTATACAAATATATAGTGCTATCCGTCCATTGTGCTTTTAGCTCTAAATCACGCTTTCACCCTCCTCTCTGATCGGTCACGTCACACAATAAAGTTTTGAATTAAACATCGCCAACATTTCTTCCATGCTGAATTACGTTGCTTTCTGATGTGATCAGTGAGAATATTATGGCATGGGAAGCCGCAGGCTTGCACTTTACAGCACCTAGGATGACAAGCGTCGGACAGGGCTATCATTAGGAGCAGAAGCTGAAGTAAATTACTTCAGATGAAAATAGGCGATTCTACGACAATACAAAACATGTTGTAAAATGAGCTAGCAAAATACACAGGAGGCATTAGAGGAAAAAGGGTTCTTTCACGTCCTCATTATGCGTCGATTACGTGTGGTGTACCTCCGGGGTCCATTTTGGGTCCACTTCTGTTTTTGATCTTCATTAATGATCTTCCCCTTTGCCTCAACATGGGAAGCTTAGATATGTTTGCCGATGACCAAACTTTTGTGTTTCTGGAATTGACATTGAACAAGTCGAGGGGAGACTGAATGGAGATCTCGTGCCAATCTCAAACTGGGTTCATAACAGTAGCATGGCAATTAACACCACTAAAACAAATATATGATTGTTGCGTCTCGCCCCAAAATTTATCAATTAGCCGACTCTAATATTTCATTTCACATTCAGATCAATGATACTCTCATTGACAGTGTTGCTGTTCACAAACTACCTGGTGTTCAATTAGACAACATTTTATGCTGGGATGACCACATAGATAATTTGTGCAAGACTTTGTCTGCAAGAATTGGTGTTATAAGACGACTACGCCCCTTTTCTCAAAGGAGGGTTCTTTTGCTAGTTTATAACGCTTTGTTCTTGTCTGTAATTGACTATTGCTGTATTGTTTGGGCTAGTACGTCTAAGACCAATCTCCAAAGATTGTACAAACTCCAGAAAAGGGCTGGTAAGGTAATTCTCGGAGTTGACACGACTTTTCCTTCTCGAACAGTTTTTGTTAGTTTGCACTGGTTGCCCATAGATTTACGTATTGAATACTTTACAGCTGTTATGACTTTCAAAGCTTTAAATGGTCTCGCACCAAGCTATATTAGTGATCTATTCCAACCTCTCTCAGAAATGGATCGTTTAAATACTCGTAGTTCTAGTAATGGTAACCTTTACCCACCAATGTTTAGGACAGGCATGGGTCAAAGATCATTTGTATACCGAGCTACTAAAATCTGGAATTCCATTCCCCCAACTATCCGTGACTGTGAAGCCTTGTCGACGTTTAAATCAAAACTGCATTGTTATCTTTTCATGAAATATTGTAATGAAGGCTCTGACTTAGACTAGCCTATTTTTCCTTTGTCTTCGACATCTTCTATTCGTCTATTCCATACGTTTTTGTTTATTCGATGATTTGTTTGTGTATTTTGCCTTCTTTTCATGAGGGCTCTGATGGAAATTACAATTACTTTACTGTAATCAGATTACCCTCTTTAAATAAAGTGTAATAATAATAATAATAATAATAATAATAATAATAATAATAGGCCACATTACTTAAATTCTTTGTTTTGCGCTCCACCTCAAAATTCAGAAAGGTAGGCGATTAAGTGGTTAAGCCACACCCATGGAGTTTAACACAATTTAAATATGCTGTCATTTGACATTGTCTCATATAGCCTGTTCATGCCTTTCATTGTGTGCTCCCAGATGATACAATTTTACTTCACCATATGGTTCAGTGGTTGTAATATGACTGCTGTAAGAAGCATTTTATTGCAATGTAAAGTCACGACTCTGTTTTGCGACAGAATATCATTGACAGCTGATATTACTGCAAGACTTGCTTCCTATTTTTCTAAAAAAGGAGGGAAACTTAATTCACGAACTCGGGCCTTATCACATTCGATGAATAAATTAAATATCAAGTAAAAAATTGCGGTGAGCAACCTCTGGCAAAAGAGCTAAGATGGCTGTATGAGGACACTTACACAACGTACACATCTGAACGGTGAACTTACATCGTCGTCGTCGTCTAGCAAATTAAGTATCAAAATTGCTGTTCGACGCTCTGTGTTTGCCTGTCGCTGGTTGAATCGCGTGCGATCCATAAAAAAGAAAGAGCGAATTAAAATACCGCGTCGCCGCATCGTGTTCGAAACCCGGGTTCGAAATGGTGCGGCGGTGCGGATTTTTATATTCTATTTTCGTTCTCTTAGCTCACAGAATCTAACAACTGAAAGATAAATTTAAAAAGTATGGTCGACACTGCTTATCCGTAGCGATAGGGTTGATCAGCAATATTCTGACGATAAGTTCACTTTTAAGAAACGTACAGTGCGAATATGTGACCCTCGTAAAGCCGTTACGTTTATGTGTACTTCAGCCCCACTGACTTCAAGTATGCACATAACAGATACAAAACCTTCAAAAACACGCATGTTGGATAAAAAAATGAGAGTAACTTTATTTACTACGCTAAACATGGACTACTGCCAATTTTATTGCCAGAGTAAACGCCCCTTAACTACAAAATGTCCAAAAACTGCTGAACACAAACGTATCGGAGAGAAAGCATAGAGCGGGTATCTTTAAAGACCACATAGAGTAAATCATAAACAGCAAAAAAGTGAACTGTGTGCAGAGCAGTGGGAGGGCGGGAAACAGTATGGCCACCAAACACAGAGCTCCCACCAGAATGACAGAACGGAGCCTGTCATCGGGGCATTAATTGAAAGTGACTGCTGATTGGATGAAACAATGTACCTCGGCATCGCATTGGTCAGATGGTGAGAACAACGCTTCCTGCTGTCCTGACAGTGTCCTACACATTGCTCATTCAGTGCTACTACGTTTTATAGGGTCAATAGCTGTATCTTTTGTTTTTCACAATATTTGCTTTTTAATGTCAACTACAGTTCATTTTTCTTCTCCCCAATGAGTAGAGTGTATTGTCGATGTTGACACTGATATCTGGTCCGGACTAGATTTCAAATGTAAACAATAGTAGTGTGTATTTTACTTATGTAGATGCTATGTTTGACAATTACTAAATGTTGGATGTTTTAGTGAATATAACAAAAAGTTGCAATTGGCATAAAAACAAAAATGGTGAAAGTGACAGCTACTGGCCCTTCAAGGGAGCGTCCAAAATGGCTGACACGGTTAGTCAAGGTCGACGTGCGCTCGGATAAAAAACACAAACATTTCCTTTTTGGTCCAAGCCTGCGACTTTATAGTGTAAGAAACAAAGATGCATTCCTGGCCTTACTATAACATACACTTACCCTGGATTTGATAGACCACGAGTGGTTGACCTTCACGATCAGCCCCGTCGAATTCCACTTTCCCCTGGATCGGAACAAAACGAACACGAACACACAGAATCGTTAAAAGACATAAAACACTGAAAAATGCAAGAGTTCTCGCATCTCTGTGAATTTAGCTGCATTCGTTGATGCGCCCTCCTGAACCATAGCCAATGATATGAAAAATCTCGCACGATAGCAGGACGGTAAGGGTCTAGCTGGATGTTGAACTAAAGGCGCGCCAAAACTGAGGGATGTTCTGTTAGATCTCAGCAGAGGGTGGTCAGAATAATGACATGCAGTTTGTTTTGCGTTCAATATTGTTGCAAATTATTTTTACAGGATTTTATCAACGACATATGCGCTATTTCCAAAATGTAACAATCGTTGTTATCTGCTGACTCGCAAGTTAATAGTATTTACGCAATCATGAACCCCCTCGCGGCTCAAAATGGACGAAAGCAAACTTTGCACAATATAATGTACGAGGCGAAGCAGAGTACGTTAGGCCAAGAAAAATAAAATGTTTGTTCTCATCCTTTATTTCTGCTCATGAGGAAATAAAATGAAAAAACAAATAAACGCAAAAATACGCGACGATAGTGCATAACACAGTACTGTATAAAACAGAACTGTAAACAAAATAACTGACACTAACATTCACTGACACTGACATTCAAAACTGTACACATATGTCACTGTTATATTAAGCTGTCATAACTGTGCATTGCTGCACTTAAAGACAAAACGCAGAACTGTTGCTATACAAAAATACTAAAGCAACAATGCTGTGCATTTATCTCTGTGTGTATTCCTAAGTTGTTTTCATGTTTTTGCACGGTCTTGTTGGTTGAAGAATAAAAAAAATAGAAGAAAAAACCCGCGTCAGCGCATTATTTTTACAATATGTCTAGGATGAGAAACAAACTTTTTATTTTTCTTGGCCTTATGTGGTGCAAAATTTGCTTGAGTCCGTTATGGGCCGCCGCTAGAGGCTACCTTATGGCCACTATTTTATAGTTTTGGCAATACCAGAGAATTTAAAGATGTAGAAAATATCTAGGACCACAATACTGGATAATCGGTTACATTACCGGTACCAGTAATAATGGGGGGGGGGAGGGGAGGTGACATCACAAAATTGACCTTTTTTGACAAAGCAGTAGTATATTTATTTTTATCAGCATGACCTGCAAACATTTTTATAAGTTTTGCTCTGCATATCTTTTCCTAGTTTGGATTACTTTTCCAAATGTCTTATGTCCATTCCTAATTTTGATCAACCCTCCAAAAGATCCAATTTGCTATCCCTAATGACAGCCAAGTGAAATTTAAAAAAAATTAAATAAACAAAATCAATTTCAACGCAAATGTGATAGCGCTTCCGTCACTGTGGACTTGCAAGTTATAATTCAGTATGATATCCTAATATCGTTTTTGTGATTTCGATGTCTAACTTGAGAAACATTTTTGAAATACAGTAATCATAAACGACATCTGGAAACGAAGTTTACCATATATATTATCGAAGAAGTAGGCTATAAGGTATTATACTTGCTACATAATTGCATGTTGGACTCAAAGGAAAACGATTTTTCGGTTCTCAGCTCCTCTGCCTATGCAAATGAAAGCTCCGAAATTTATAGGTAGCTGACCGTAGGATTTAAACTGTCGTCTGGCTGCTCTCGTGCTCTTCTTAGAGCCGTTAGACTACTGGCATACAAGGATGTAATTTTGCCCCATGAAGCGCCATGTCGTGGCCTAGAATACCGCTCTTATTTCTGAGGGTAGCTGAGCTGCATGTGGGTCCAGCTATGAAGAGGGCGTTAGCTCATTACTTGTATTTTCATGGCTTTCACTCAAATAGATATAACAGTGAGGGAGTACACGACCATAGGCAGTTTATGTTGGTGTGTGACATCTGATATTTGGCGAGGGGTGGCCAGTATGCTGCTTTTCAGGTTGTTCTCACATCCCAAAATTAGACAAATAAGGGGATTTCAATCATTAACACTGACGCACTAGAAACGGAATTCGAATTTTCTTAATTTGGTGTCAACCCCTTCCCAGCATTCTGAACGAAGATCTTCAATGCGAAATTGGTTTCAGGAAAACTGTGTTGTTCAGTATGTATGGAGAATACGAACCTGTCTTCAACGCACACATTGTGCAAACTCTTCACATGAATATAGCTAAACAAACTTATTTTTACACTTTTCGACGTTCAAAGTAGTCTCTACTTTTCTATCCAACTTTAAATTATGTTTTTAAGTCCCCGCGGACGAAGTCCAGGGGACTTATGGGGACTTAAGATTGGACTCTGTCCGTGTGTCCGTGCGTCCACGCGAGATCTCAGATATGGCTGAGCCAATTCTCTTCGACTTTGGTACAAGGATAATGCATTATGGCATAAATATGCACGTATTTTAGGTGAGGCAAGCATAATTAGTGTTTATTTGCATAATAAGTGATTTTTGAAAAAAAATAGTTCTGTTTCCAGAGAGACTATGCCAAATTTGATGAACCTTTGTACAGATGTTGGTCACAAAGAACTCTAATGGCGCACAAAGGCATATGAAAGTATGAAAGTGTCAATTAATTGCTAATTTACATATTAAATAAACTTTCGTAATAAAGGCGATATTTTTGAGGCCAAAATTGATGGAATTTACTACAGATGTCGGTGTACCAAAGCCAAACTTATGTGCAAAGGCGTTTAGCAGGATTATATCAATTACTTGCTAATTTGCATATTTGGTGAAATTTCGTTATTACGGTGATATGTTTAGAAGTACTTGAGCAACTTTAATGAAACTTGGGCAACTTTGAGCAACTTATTACAGATGTTGATCTCTCAGTGCTGTAATAGTGTCCAAAGACATTTAGCAACATCATGTCAATTAACTACTAGTTTGCATATTTGATGAATTTTCGTAATTAGTTAAATGTCTAGAAACACTGCAACAACTTTATGAAACTTGGTAAAGTTATTAAGCTTACACTTATAAATGGTTTAAATATACTTTTAGCAGTATCATGTCAATTGTTTGCTAATCTGCATATGAAATGAACTTTCCTAATTAGTTAGTGTGCTATATCCAGAAATACGGCATCAAATTTGATGAAACATGGATGTAGATTTCTCAGTGCTATAAAAGCGTGCAACGACATTCAGCAGTATCGTGTCTTTAAATTGCTAATTTGCATATTTAATAAACATTCTTAATTCTTGTGACATGTCTAGAAATACTGCAGCAAATTTAATGAAAATTGGTAAAGCTGTTGATCTCATGGTGTTGTAATATTATGCAAAGACATTTAGCAGTATCAGTAGTGTATATGCATATGTAATGAATTTTTATAATTGGGGCGATATTTCCTGCGTGAAATTGGATGAAATGCAGTGCAGATGTTGATGTTACATTGTTTTAACAGTTTACAAACATGTCTATCAGTATCATATCAATCATTAATAATTGACATATTTAAATGACCTCTTGTAATTAGGGTGGCAGGCTAGATTTTCTTAATGTTTTCACCACCATGGTATGGACAAATTCTGTTCTAAGGTTTAACCTCTACGCAGGGAAAGAATGTTTGTAATTAGCGATCAATATCCTGAATGACTGCACTAAAGCTGATGGCACTTGTTGCAGATATTGATCGTACGAAGATTTAACAGTCAAGAAAGGCATGTAGCAGTATCAATAGCAAATTACAGTAAGTCTCCTCTGTGATGAACACTGGGGCGTTTTTGGTTCATATGGCGTAATGATTTTTTTATGTCAAGAGCCATTTCTCAGACTTGCTCGGACCAGTTCCTTACAGATGAGTTGAATTTTGACATATCAAGAGCATGTACAGGACATACCTAATTCTGTCCAACTTTGTGAAAGAACATAACCGCATTCATACTACTAATATTACAATCAATTATGGGCATCAGTCACAGACAAAGTTTTTGGTACCCTCATTTCTTTTTTTCATGCGCATCATATTTACTTCAGTTTAGTTACTTCGTCAATTGATTGTTATTTTTACTTCCTCGACAATACCACGACCCTCTGTCTGTCTGTCTGTCTCTCTGTCTGTCTGTCTGTCTGTCTGTCTGTCTGTCTGTCTGTCTCTCTCTCTCTCTCTCTCTCTCTCTCTCTCTCTCTCTCTCTCTCTCTCTCTCTCTCTCTCTCTCTCTCTCTCTCTCTCTCTCTCTCCAAAGATATATCAAGGGAGCTGTAGTTTTGGCTACAGCCATAATGGGCATGTAAACGAAGAAAATCTGAGAAGTTAGAACAAACTTCCCGTGCTCGCTAATCAACAATTTGAAGAATCTTGTACCTTTCGCCCCCAAACCAGCATTCCAAAACGATGGAAAGAAAATCACACTGCAGGGTGGACAGAATTGTCCCGGAGGCTGTCTTTCGCCCAGTTTAAGAGATGTATTCATTCCTTCGATAAAGTTTGTTAGCGATGTGTGATACTGAGTGTACGAGCGTTAGTGATTCATGAACTCTACAGCGGGTAGAGAGGTCGCAGTCAGAAAAATTGTTTGTTACTTCTCTTTTGAGAGTGGGGATTTAGCCGAGCGGTTTTGTCTGTGGCTTCTCCGTTAGGTGACTGAGTGCAGTACGTTGTGAGTTCGAACCCGATTGAAAACACCGTATCTCCAAAGAATTAACGGGCTCCCCCTGCCATCGGAGATTTTCTGAAGTACAATTAAACGATGTAACAAGTCATTAGGCACGATCCCCTATCTATCGTGCAAGATATCGCCTTTTTTGTGATTTCCCACAAGCCACCCAGAGCTCCTGAGACGTCTGAAAATAGGGTTTAATGTCAAAAGCGATTCACAATTTCGATATCGAAATCAAAATCTTAAATTTCACGGTTGCTGATCACAATTGCGACAAAATACGAAATCTGTTCATCTCAAGTGATTTCAAAATTTGACTTGGCCGTCACTCGGCACGAACTCTAAATATAGTTCCAATTCAACGCGCAACAAACAAAAAATTGTCGAAACGTTTCGCGCTTACCGATATCCCCTGAAAGCTTGTTCGTGACATCGCTTCAAATACGTGTTTGCCGATGACGCTATCGTAGTTGAAATCTGAAATAGTTATTCCAGAGGGTAAAACATCAATTGTATCATCAAGTGCCAAGGCCAGTGCCCAGATGGCATCGTACGCAGTAGGTGCGTAGTCCGAAGATGGCATTTTCATTTCTTCTCTGAGCTCCGTATAGGACTCTAAGAACTCCTGTGTCGTCTAAAAAAGATAAAACAGGATAACAAATCAAAGAAATATATCTAACAGGCCTTAAAACAAGATCTATCAGGCCCGTTCTCAGAACGTATGCTGATTTCATAAAACGAAAAGAGAAACAACAAAAAAGGTCAGTTTCATAATGCTGAAAATATCTTTTAGGTAAATTGTATAATGAAGTCTAGATATTGTGTCTTCGGAATATATATATATATATATATATATATATATATATATATATATATATATATATATATATATATATATATATATATATATATATATATATATATATATATATATATATGCGTGCAAAGTGCTTCTTGGTAAGGTCTACCCACTCTATGAAGACTCTGAGTTCCCTTGACGTCCGTTTCATTGTGTTAAAACACACTCCCTCCACACACGGGGAGTGTTGATTGAAATTTAAAAGAATATACAATATGCGTTCTGTTTCGCTTATTGTGATTGGTTAACATTTGGTGCGGAGTTGAGTATTTTCTCACACCATGTGTTAGGAGTTTTCTTAATTTTGCTGCATAAATAGTCTGCCTTAAAGCCCCAATAGCTCCGAATTTTATGCATTATTTTTATGATTTTATTTTCAAACCAAAGTTTGTTCGTGTAAATGTGCTAACTGAAGGACGTGTATAGAAGTATCACTGCTCGCTGATTTGGACCATGCCTATGCGTTTTAACAGGTTAAATAAAAAATGATGCCGCACTCAGAAAATGGCGTCCCAGGGAAAAGTACAACAATGCAGTATTTCCTGCACATACACATTGTTATAATCATAAAGGAAACAAGCATGATGCTATTTACTTGAATGCACAACACACGAAGGCCAAACTTTTGCTGTTGTACTCTTTATTTTCTCTGTGTCATGATTAGTTTTTGAAAATGGCGGGAAATCTAAATTAATGTTAAAAAGTTTGAATTTACATGCTACTTTCGACACTTACGGCAGTGTGATATACTTTTTCAGTCATTAATGAGTCTTATAGAAAGACAACTCTTGAAAAAGGGGATATTTTGAAGTGGGTTTACACATTCGCAGCTATTGGACTTTGAGTATGTCCCGTTCTGTGGTTTCGTTTCTATCATGAAGCACAAACATTAATGGGAAACTTCAAAAAATAGACAATAGGCATTACAATTTCGTGATCAGGCTAAGAGCGAACACTAAATTACCAGTATTCAAATCAACAATATATCGCCGTTCATTCATTGAGTTTCCGTGGATTTTACAGAATTTGTCGACATTCATGCTGGAATTCGCTTTGGGGACTGATATCGTAATGAAGTAAAAATAATCACGCTTGTGAAGATTTTCAACTCCGCTACTTAAACGCTATCACTTTGAATATGTGTTGCCGGTGACATTTGCGGTCCCAAAGAAGTGCACGCCCGCAGGCTGCATGAGTGGTTATACATTCGTGCATGCACGCCAGCTCGTGGCGATCCAGCCATACAAATGCTGTCGTGATTTTGAGCAAGTTTTTGAACCACAGAAAGACGTTGTCGGTTATGCGGGATACCATTTCGTCAACATAACTTCATTTCAATTTTCGTGTAGTGCTCGGAGCGGTTTTAGCAACGTACACTCATTGACTTCGTGAGCAACGTACGATAGCGAGTGTGTATTTGCGAGTGCCTCATGAAGTTTACAGCGCTCTGAGGGGGTCACCGTCAGAACTGCAGTAACTTAGCTCGGTCGCCGAACCCCTTTTACAGAAGCGGGGATTTGACCGAGTGGTTCTGATGGATCATATCTTTGCAAAATGAATACGTACATTAGCTCGTGATGTTCGAATACAAACTAGAATCCGCCGTTCTCAATCCCAGGTTCGCGCATTAGTGGGTGCTCCACCCTGTCAACATAGTATCGTTTTCATTGTTTTGCGTCAAATGCCGCTATATTAGTAGATTTACAAACATAAACTATTCACGTCGAATGTCGATGGGCGCGTTGGAATACGTACATTTTGGCATTAGGTGTTTTCACCGTACGTGGTGACAACAGATTTCACCGATTGCAGTGTGTTGCTTGGCGCCGGATGCGGACTGATCAGGATCCCGATGCGGACAGTGTCCGCGACCAACAAAATTACCACTTCAAGTCAATATGCTGGTATGCAAAACCACGATTTGCATCGCGCGAATATCTCAAATTCTTAGAACTAATATTTTGTTATTATATTTGGAAACATCTATGTCAAATAAGATAAACGAATATTTTCTGAAGCTGAACCCGTAATCCCGACGTACTCAACCAGCCAAAGTTATGTGGCCAAGATGGCGGTCGGAAGTCAGAAAACAAGCCCAGATTATCATGTTTTACCACGGTCCGTCGTGGTTTTACATTATTTCCCAATTTGTGTTGCGAGACTTCGTTTGGATTGGAACCAAAAAAGTACAAAAATCAGATGCATTTCCAAAACTCAGACAGGAAATCTTATAAATTTCTCAGATGTAGAGAACTTGACCGATATGCAGATCGGAACGGCATCGCGTCGGTTATCGTCATAATATCGATGGCACTTGCACACATGGATACGTCGTACGCAGTCAAGTAAACATTTGGTTTATTAGAGTCATGGAGGTACAAACGACACTCCATGGGAGACTATACACGGATACCGTACCGCTTCACACCTCTGTTCGGTATGGAACATTTCCTTGATTTGTCATTCGAGTTTAGCATCATAAATTTGGCAATGACAACGCGTCTGTACGACTCCGACTCTATCGGAAGTATTAGGACATCCTGGACCGGACACACGCTTGGCGTGATGAGCGATATTTGACCCGAAAACAGCATCTGATGCAGGCCGAAGACGTACTCGTCACAAGAAGAAAATTGATATGCATGACTAATCTCGTCCGATCGTTATATCCAAATTTGCCCGGCTTACCGTACACGTTGCCATCGTCTGGTGTAGGGTAGAAGCACAGTCCGGACTGTGGTAGAAGCCACAAAACCAACCAAACCAAAAGACCCTTTTCAGGGCCACCAAAATTTCCAAAAAAGAGTACCCGATAATACATTTTCTTCTTCATGGTTATCAAGATGTAATAGACTTGAATGTAGTCTGAGTCACGTTTTTTTAATCCCCAGAAATGTGGCGGGTGTGGTACAAAAGTTTTAGAACTGTGAAGAAACTATTGCGCACGTCTTTCGACACTGCAAATCTTGAGACATATATATTTATAAATAGTCACCGCTAGCAGATAAGGCGAACGCTAATAGATCCAGCTAACTCGTGTCTTACTTTGCACAAGGTTTGATTGACAGTGATATTGAAAATCCTCATCGGCGTCCATCGGTCCACGTTCTCACTGGCCACGCTCAATTACTCACTAAAATTGGCCCGGAAACTTATCGCTTCTAAAAATATGGAGTCGTTATGTATTGATAAGGTATTCATCCTGCTGTTGAGCATTTCCGTTTCATAATTTTTCATCGCAAAACAGCGCAATCTCTGGAGCTCTCAGATCAAGTTACTCGTACGTCTCTTTGCATAATGAGCGTCCTTTCATGTAATCCGGTATTTATAACCAATGGGCGTTTTTTAATTGTATTTTACCCTTACCCAGTCTTTTTACCGCTTTTATTAGTCGATTCGCTTGAAGCGTCGATTGACATCAATTTTGGCTCACTATTAGGCACTTAGTTCTGTCACAATTGCTCAGCACTTGGAACTTTATACATCAAGCTATCACGAATATCAGCAAGTACCTGGACGAACATTAGCTGCACGTCAGACAAATTGCTTTATTAATATTTATCATTCTTGATGTGAATTTATTATTTATCTGAACACTCCTGTGAGTACAGTGCTGTTAACTCTTATCACCAACAGTTAAAGCAGGATATCATGATTTTCAGCTGATATAGCTCAATACCCGTATTACTTGATAGTGAAATTCCCTATTTTACAGGAACTCAATAATTTATGCTGTTTCAAATTTTACATCATTACTGCTTAGTTACAG